>NC_051184.2:28323359-28675859 GCF_013339695.2 Rhipicephalus sanguineus | reverse complement strand
CTGCCTTGATGTCAGTGCATGTCATGACCTGAAAAAGGTTTTAAAAGCGAAGCTGTTTAGCAAATCATTCCTGTGAGTCAATCACAGAAAACTATTATCATCTTAACAAGTATGCGCCCCTGTGCGGCGTTAACGGGTATGTGCCACTGTGCCACTGGCCTTGCAGGTCATGTGTCCCGTTCCCGCCAAAATAATCACGTGGTCTACCGTACCACCGACTTGTACTCCGCCTCCCATCATGCCACCTCCAGCAGTAGTCAATCCGAGAGCACCTTGCCACCTGCTCGGAACCACACACCAATGGTCGTGTGGTTCACGCCACACACGCCACGAATAATTGTTGGGGTTTAACGTCCCAAAACCACGATAAGATTATGAGGGACGCCGCAGGGGAGGGCTCCGGAAATTTCGACCACCTGGGGTTCTTTAACGTGCACCTAAATCTAAGTACACGGGCCTCAAACATCTTTGCCTCCATCTAAAATGCAGCCACCGCGGCCGGGATTTGATTCCGCGAACTTCAGGTCAGCAGTCGAGCGCCATAACCACTAGACCACCGTGGCGGGGCATGAAACACACCACTGTCACATGATATTTTGTGGTTATAAAAGCTAGTGTACAGCTCGCGCCTAACCATATGCTGCCATGGGTCGTCCAAAGCACAATTGCACTCCTGAGGAAGAAGCCGCGATTTGAGAAGCGAGGCTTCCCGCTGCGTGAGAACGAAATCTACAGCGCCGAGCAGATCCGGAAAATGTGGCCAGGGAATTGGAACAGAAGAGACTGCGTCGGCAAAATCCAGAACACGTGTACAACCAGGACAAGTATGCGCTCTGAGAACTTCGGTCTTTAATTGCTTAAAAAAAAGGCTTCAAGCTTGCACTATGCTGCGCAAAGCTCATACAAAGTGAAACTCATCGGTGTCATGAGTCAAATTCAACCTCGTTACAGACAAGTTCAACCTCATTTTTAACCAAGTTCAACCTCGCTACAGCCAAGTTCTACCTAGATAAAGCCAAGTTCAACTCCATTACAGTTAAGTTCTGCCTAGATAAAGACTAGTTCAACCTCATTACAGTCAACTTTTGCTTAGATAAAGACTAGTGCAACCTCATTACAGCCAACTTTTGCCTAGATAAAGCCAAGTTCAACCTCGTTACAGCCAAGTTCAACCTCGTTACAGCCAAGTTCTGCCTAGATACAGCCAAGTTCAACCTCGTTATAGCAATAAACAAGCATGACATCAATCATCTTCGCTGTGTATGAGCTCTGTGTGGTTTAATGCAAGCTTGAAGCCTTTTTTTTTCTGCACTGAGCTAGCAATGAAGCATTCAATTTGAACAATGAACACACAGGCAGTTCAAAAAGCTGATTTCAGTTAGTCATGCCAGCATAAAATACTCTTTTACATTCTTACTTCAAAATATTTGCAGTAACAGAATGTCAACTATATATCCACATATATATATGCACGTGTGCTAAAACGACTTAAAACATCGAAAAAGCAGAGTATGTTGATGATGAATATGCCATCAAGTAGAGTGGCAGTGATGTGACAGATGTTGCATAACACTGTGGGTGAATTTCAGATAAGCGTGGCACAAGAGAGAGAGAAAGCTGCCAGCGATGTCATCAAAACAAGCACTTTTTAGTAAATGGATATCAACATTCATTTGTCTTTGATAGATACCACTTCAGAAACTGTAATTTCTAGTAAATATACAGATATTATGCAAAATAAACACCTTCTTGGGTTTTGCTCCAAAGACATCAAAAGATAATATTCAGGTTTCGATTATATAAGCAGTGCAGTCATATCAATATTTTCACTACATTCGAACGGTACACTATGTCAATGAAATTAAGTTGGTGGATATCAGCAGAGACTGGAATGGATTCAGCAAGTAACAGTACGACATCCACCAAAATTTAGCAGCAGCCATCGTTCATGTGTTGTTCATACATGTTGCTTTCTTTTACCACAACATAGGTCTGATGACCTATGTTGCTTTCTTTTACCACTATGTAGTTGTAGTATAACCACCATGGTATGTCATATGTACAGACAACAAAAAAGCGTACATTTCAACATCTGCGATGCACTCACAATACATGAGGGTGAAGGTCGTGCTACCTTTGTACCAGATTGCTCAATCTTCAAAATTAGGAACTGCAAGAGTGCCTTCACAGTGCAAGCTAGAGGTGGCAGGTTGATAATGCCTCTGTTTTATCACACAGTACGAAAAATCCAGATGCAAATTGGTGCAATTCCCCAATGTGCTTCACTTACAGGAGGCAGCGAGGCTGCAGGACTGCATGGTTCCGCCTTGATGTCAACATTTGACCTATTCTAAAAAGAAAAAAAAGCGTGAGCACAACATGAATAAATTGAATTTGAATAACCACATCACCATTCCATATTGCCTTCATCTTAGCTCAGACTGCGGACACTAACATGCAAAACTGCACAACTTCACACTGTGGTTCACTTACAGGAGGAGGTGTTGTTCCAGGACTGCTCGGTTCTGCCTTGATGTCAACATTTGCACTAATCTGAAAAGAAGAAAAGTTATTGTTATAGTTGCTTCTGAATAACGGATTTCTTGAAATCTCTAAATTACAAGCGTGAAAATGAGTTGAATAATACTAACTTTAATCAGGCAACTACTGCCCTTATTTAAGCTAACAGTCTGAAGAACCAAAGTGCAAAATTACACATTTTTACAATGCGCTTCACTTACAGGAGCAAGCATGCTTGTAGGTCTACTTGATTCTTCCATCTTGTTAGTGCTTGTCACTTCCTGAAAGTTTTTTTTTTTTTAGTTCTGGATTACGAAAACATACTTCCCCTACTCCCAAAACATGCAGGATACACGACTTGAACACCGCTACTAACCTGAAGCAGCAGATAACTACTGTGCCTTAAAGGGACATTAAAGAGATGCATTAAATCACTTTAGACAGATAAATTATTCTTTTAAAACTCTATTGTAATTGACATTGCTATGACAGGTTTATTATTAGAAGAGAAAATGAAGATCTAAGTTTCATTTTCGAATTACGCGCTGAAACTTCAGCACGTGAACACAGTGTGACGTCAATGTGCGAAACGTCAGTTTGATGTTAAAGGTATTACAGAGGTACTAAAGCAGTGCACAATATATTGCACACTGCTTGAGAACCTTGAATACCTTTATAACTGAGACTACAGGAGTCGCGTCCGACATTTTACACAGATCCCTCACGCTTTTTCATGTGGCACGGCACTGTGCCCAATGGTACACACCAGCATGCAGAAATAACATCGCAGGAGTCAGCATACGCCTTTCTGTTGGTGGCAACTACAATCACTAGCGCACACCAGCCTTTGTTTTCTTTTGCACTCTTCTACGACAACAATGGTGCAATAACAACATTTGTCACGTGTTGTGCCTGCAGGAATTTTTACAAAATGTTGCTATCAGCTGCACAATAAGTTAAGCCCTCCATCAGAAAGTGCAGCTTCCCAATTTTTTTGTAATTTCTTTTTGTATTCATCCCAGGATGACACAAGGAATGCAGTGCAATGCAGGAATGGCATACAAATTTATGGAACTACCATATACAGAAGGCACACCTGTCAGGTGACAAAAAACAACATTGGCATGCTTTTCATGCAACTGATTTAAAACAGACACTTTTCAATGGCCTGAAATATTGGCCATGCAGAACCACTTCCTGTAGTGATTCCACCATTTTTTCTCAGTTATCCCCTGAGTATACAACTTTTAATGCTGTCAGCTTGAAATACAAGGCTTAAATTCTCCTTTCATTCAGCTCAATTGAATCAAAAGATGAAATTCTGAAATTACAGATTGTGCATCACTTACGGGAGCTAGCGTGGATGGCAGGTCGTTCGGCAGTGTTGACTCGCCACTGCTGTTGGCAGCTGTCACGCTTGTCTTGACTCCACCGTGCCTCCGGCGCATGTGCAATACAAGGTTATTTTCCCAAGCGAACCGTTTCCGGCACACAGGACAGACGTGCGGCCTTTCACCAATGTGCACCACCACATGCTTGTCCATATCACTGCTGCAATCGAAGACGGCTGGGCACAGGTGACACGAGAATTCCTTGTCAGCACAAGGCAGCATCCGAAAAATTTTTTCGTCTCTTGATTGTGTAAGCTCTGCGATGCCAATAACACTGGCCACACTTTCAACAGGTCCGCTGTGCACACGGTGCATGTGCAGTTTGAGGTTTTTCTTCCACGCAAAGCTTTTGTGGCACACAGAACAGGTGTACGGCCTTTCACCAGTGTGCACCAGAGAATGCCTGTCTAGATCTTTGCTATACACGAAGGTGGCTGGGCACAGACGGCACGGGTATGGCTTCTCCCCCTTGTGCCACCACTGGTGCCTCTGAAGCACCAACCTCGATGTGAACACCTTGCTGCACTCGTCGCAGTGGTACAGCTCCACTCCACTTGCGTGTAGCTGCTTGTGTCTGTTCAAGGATTCCTTCCTGCAGAACTTGGACGGGCAAAGCTCGCACGCGTAGGGCATCCACTTTGTGTGGATGCGCTGGTGGTGAATGTAACCGTTGCGCTGGGCGAAACTGCGGCCACATACTGGGCAGACGTGTGGCTTCTCGCCCGTGTGCAAGATCCGGTGATCGTCCAGATACTGCTTCCTTGTAAAGCGCCGCCCACACACGGTGCACTCGTGACACTTGCCTCCATGTTTCTTCACTGGACCTACCAAAGTGCCGTCGGCGGTTCTGCATATTGCAAAAGGAAAGAAAGAAAGAGCGTATATAAACTTATTTAAGCAGTTGTTGGCGCGTGGCTGTGTAAACTTAGACACCGTGACGAACAACAAGACAAAAAATTGGAGAGCACCTGGGTGAAGAACCTGTACAACTGGCTGGATGCAGCCAGCTTCAGATTGAGGTTTCACAGAAGTTTAACCAGTAGCACAATCTCTTACTTTCGTTAGATATAGCCTCTGAAACTGTCCTTAAAGGGGCCCTTAGGCAGCTAAGTAAATATCAAATAACCTCACAAGTTGAGTCTGCTGCCTCATGAATCTTCTGCTGTAAAATATTTTTGAATCATTCAAGCATAAGCAGAGTTGGAGGCTGTGCATCACACCCGGTGTCTAGTTTCCTCTCTCCTCTTGTGCTTACTTGCATGCTGGTAACTACACAAGGTGGATGGCAAGGATTCCATCCGCCTTTTGCAGGCCCTGCTGAAGAGTTATGCAGGCATGCATCATGGCCTTGAGCATTTTCTTCTCTCTTTTTCTGAATGATACATTGGCCACTACTTCCAATTCAGGTGTGTGTGGCCCCCTCAGTCAAGAGCTAGGCGACTAGGCTAGCTTGCATTACCCTGTGCTTGGAGGAACGTCACCAACAGATACCAGTCAGAGTATGCGATTGGCAGAGCACCTTGTCAGCCGAGGAATCTACCATATGCTACAGACTACAGCTATGCATAACCATAGTGCATATATAGCACCTGCACCAGCTTGACCAATGGATAAAGCAATGTCCAGATTACAGAATGTGAAGACCTATCAATTAGCGCCATACACACAATATCAATGAGCTCACACGGCTCATGCAGCGCAGCTGGCACAAGGCATGTGGAAGATAGCTAGCGTGCACTTATAAAATGTAAACGTTGTCTGGGAGGCAACAATATGTACCATACTAAATATGAGGCAATTGAGCAAATAAGGCATCTATACTGGTTGAAAGAGTACACATGTGGTAAACCAGGTGTTCCTGAGATGAACAGGGGTCAAAAAGAAACATTAAGCGATCGGAAATCAATGAAGACTGGTAGAGTAAGAATGAAATAGCTTTCCTGCCTTTGTGAGGTCACAATAATAATAATCTCTGGGGTTTAACTTCCCAAAACCACAATATGATTACGAGAGACGCCGAAGTGGAGGGCTCCGGAAATTTCGACCACCTGGGGTTCTTTAAGCGGGGGACAGACGGTCCGATTTTTCATGCGATCCGACGGCCGACGCGGCGGTGGGGGAGAGGGAATGGTGGCTGTACGATGCTATGAAAGGTCACCATTCCGGTTTCCCCTCCGCCATGTCGGACGTCGAATCGCATGAAAAATCGTACCGTCTGTCTCGCCCTTTAACGTGCACCTAAATCTAGGTACACGGGCCTCAAACATTTTCGCCTCCATCGAAAATGCAGCCGCCGCAGCCGGCATTCGATCCCGCGACCTTCGGGTCAGCAGTCGAGCGCCATAACCACTAGACCACCATGGCGGGGTTTTATGAGGTCACAGTCATGTGCACTTTTCATTTATTAAAGGGGTGGTGCCATCAAATTTCGAGGCTATAACAAGCCTGTTGTGGGTTTCCTTTGTATGCAAGGACATTCCACACGAAGGGTCGGACACAGCAAACGTTTAGAATATATTTTAATTCACTTCCAAAGTGTACCTAAATGCTCATTCTCCCGATCGAAACCCATCGCTAGCGCGCCAACACTGACGTAGATCTGTAGGATGGGCAACGAAAGTTGTAGTGACGTCACACCAAATCTGCTGTAGTAACGTGAGTGACCTCCGGACCTCCGCCACTTCCGCAACGTACGTACCGGCTGTAGTGAACTAGAATACATTCTAGTTCACTATAGTACCGGCAAAGCATCGGTTGCTACATCACTCGCCGAGTTTCGATCGCTTCCTGGTCATGTGCGTCACAGCCTTGTGTGGTCACGTGACCACGCCTCCTACACTTCTACGTCACTGCCCAACCTCGGCGCCCAGAAACCGAAACCGAAAGTTGTCCAAATAAAAAGGCGATATTAAATTATTTAGCGAGAATACATGAATTTTGGTGCGTGCATCATGCTTCCTGGAGCTATAAGCCACAAATTTGGTGGCACCACCCCTTTAAACTCAAGATTAGCCTTGGCAGTATTACTGAGAATGCTTTCGAATCTTCCAATAACTGTTAGGCCTGCTTCCGAAGAAGCTGCTAATGACATTGCATGGAGAGAGCCAGGCCCATAGCCAGGGGGGGTGCCCTAGCCCCGCCCCCCGCAATTTTGGTGAGGCGGGTGTTTGATCGAAAGTAAATTATGAAAAAGGTATTTTTTCTCAAACAGTCAAGGTCTTATGCAAGTGCCCCCCCCGCCCCCCCCCCCAAAAAAAAATTCTGGCTACGGGCCTGGAGAGAGCAAGTGATTTTTGACTACTTCCAATACAAGATTGCAAATTCTCTGCTGCATGCAGTGCAATAGTATTTGGCTCATGATAACTAGTGATGTGCAGATACAAATTTCGTATACTATTAACTTGCCAGAGGAGCCTTTCTGCATCAACATTTAGCGTTATGAACACTTATGTGCTCGGCAACTTCATTCAGACACAATGGCCTCTTGATGGTCATTTTAGTGCTGCCTTTCATGTTGTTCACAGCTGTCCCTGACCATTTCTCCAGTCCTCTTTGTAGTGCGAGTCGAACTATTCACCTTGTGATCTACGGCAGAATACAGTCACTGCTGAACTACTGCAAGAGTCTTCATTAGAAGCACACACGGTACGCTTAAATCACATTTCAATAGACTCGGCGAAGCTCACCTTCGGCTGCCATCTGTGATAGCTGCACCTCTTGAAGTTTCAGCGCTGCATGTTTCTGGAGTTGAAGAGATGAACTCTGGCAGCACGACTGCTGGCTCAGATGTTTGTTTTCCGTCCATGTCTGGGAGCCCAACAAAACAGCACCATACTTTAAAAAATTTTTGCATATGTATTGCAATTTACTGCAGTGCAATATATGATAACCTGTTAGCCTCTCCTCAATTGATGCCTACAAGATACTTCCCTGACAAGAACAATATACGCATGGCAGCAGCCAGTGAGATTCCCAAGAAGAAAGCAACAAGCATTTCGATGAAGAAAGAGAACAGGTAAATAATGACTTCCACAGTTCTGTAGTGTTGGTACACATCAAAAGGTGCAAATTTTTGAGTGACGCAAAGCTTTGTAACAAGCTGACACTGACATCTAACACACTGTGGTAACTTAGCAGCCAAGGTGTTGCACTGCTGAGCTTGAAGGCCCTGGCTTGATTCCTAAAAATAATATATGAGGTTTTACGTGCCAAAGCCACGATATGATTATGAGGCATGCTGTAGTTGAGGGCTCTGGAAATTTCAAAAGTACACAGGCCTATAGCATTTCGCCTCCATCGAAATGCCATCACTGTGGCTGGGACCGAACGCAAGGCCTTTGGGTCAGCAGTCAAGCACCGTAACCACTGTACCACCGAGGCACACTCAGGTTTGGATGCATGGTCCAGAGCCCCCACCCCCAATGGCATACCTCATAACTGTATCATGGCTTTGGCACACAAAACACTGGAATTTAATTCTTTAAAACTTTATTCATGATTACGGTTCATATATATACAAATGGTGCTGGTTCATTGCCTTTCAGGGACTTCAAAAATGGTGTCTGCCGCAAATGCCGGCAGCAGAGGAATATGCTAAACCAATGATCAGATTACAGCGTCAATGCTGGCATTTCAAGCCTAACAACAATTGGAGCTTTGAAGGACGTAGTCGTGGGAAGCCACGTAAATGAATGTCTGTATTTTTGCACATTTCAGGGCATCGCGAGGTGTTTTGTTCAAATGTTCCGAAACTGAGGACCTCGATACAATGAGGAGGTCGCCTTCTGGCAAACAAAGGGGTGATGAATCAACTTCAGAGACTTGCCAAAATTGGTTGCACAGCACAGTCTGCATGGCGCATATGCCGCCCTAGCCGATGTGACGCGTAAAACCACTCCTCTCATTGGCGAAAGAAGCTTCGAACTGAATAAATTATAAGTTTTTAATGCCCAGTTTCACTGTGATGTCAGCGGATGTTTATGGAATAATTGGGATGTTTCAATGGCTAAAGCATTACAGCGCAGCTCGAGCAACAGTGAGTCTATCTTTACTTGTGAGCAAAGTTCAAACAAAAGTTCGCTTATGTATTTCCTTGAATTGAACTCGGGTTTGGTTTTGGCGCAACGACCAAAAGAAACGTACAGGACTCGGTGCAAATGGCACACGCGTGTGAGCAAGTTGTACATTCTTTCCGTATTAACATCAAGCGAAGTGCGGCCGGATATTCCTCTAAGCATTGGTGGAGGGAATCAACATCGACTGATCAAATTTCTGAAATGATTTTCTTGTTTGTTTTTATCCCGCACCACACCTTCTTCTGCTAGCCATTGCTTATGCGTCAGTGGGCAAAGCTATACAAGCCGCAATTTATTTTCTTATTACGAAAAAAATAAGTAAACAAGTACTCACAACCTCAGTACGGACTAAACTCCGCTTCGGACGGTAGCAAGGAAGGCGCCATTTAAAATGGCTTGCCTTGTCTAACTTTGGCTATCATACGGCTATCGCTTAACTTTTTGTTTTTGCTCCAAGAGCATAGCATTCAAGATTCGTTTCCGTATCTCAGGAGCGGATTTAATCTCACTTTTTTCTGCATCTCGCCCACGTCTCCTGGATCCCGGCTTCCAGCGTGCGTAGAGCGTAGAGGCGTAGAGAAAGTGCGTTCCCTAGAATATATTCGAGGGACCGTCGAGAAAGGGCAAAGTTTTCTTTTCTCCCTGAATCAGTACATGCGTAGGCTGAAATCGGCACGAATGTTTGTGTTCCCTCGAAAGTTATGTAGACACCATGCACTGACCAGGGGCGCTACATAGCTTACACTGTGCTTTACATCGGACTCTAGAAAAAACGCAGGGTCCCTTATGCATTCGCCTAAGACGACTCGAAGGCGAAAGCCAACTACTTTATGTTCTCAGTCGGACCCTTTTCGAAAAAGGGCGCCCCTAGCGCCGCGCACGCAAACTACAGTCTGCCGCCATTGTGAGGGCACCGCAGCAGACGACGCAGGCTTCGGCAATGTGCCAGTGCGTGGCATTTCAGCACCGCCGATTCGTGAACTGCCATCAACGTTTTTCGTAGAGACGGCGTGCTGCAATGCTGCAGAAGTGCTGCGTTCCCATGTGCCACCATCGAGGATATCGCGACGAGAACAGCGATAAGGTACACGATATAACTTGAACAACAAACTCACGTGCTCTCTCTCCGTACGTGATGTCAAACGAACGTGCGGAAGGGCGCCGTTTTCTAAACGCGCTACAGAAACGGACGTGCTTATTTCACAGCGCCATGTGTAGCCTTGCTTTTACGAATGAATAGTCTTCTCCCGAGTGTCTGCATGCGGTGCATTGTGATAGATTGTTTGTGCAGAAATACTGCGAGGGTTCGTAAGGCCAGCCATAAAAATAAAAAATGAAGTTGCGTACCGTTCATTTAGTACAAACAAGCAGGGCCGTAGGCAGAAATTTTTTTCGGGAGGGGGGGGGGGCAACTTAATCTGAAGTGAGGGCCGGGCAGGCAGATGTGGTAGAGTGTCATTTTGTGCTCTGTGTGCCATGGCAAAAAAAAAAAATTTCGGAGGGGGGCACGGGCCCGGTGTGCCCCCCCCCCCTCCCTGGCTACGCCACTGCATACAAATATACCCAACGCGTGGCGTCCGGAAAATAGTTGCGTGGTGTGGCTTGCGGCGGACAGGATTTTCACCGGTAGCGGCGGTCGCATAGTTCCGCGACAGTGACGTCCTTCCTTTCCTTCGGTGAGAAGTTTATAGTTTGTAGCTTTCGGCGAGAAGTTTGTAGCTTCGGCGAGCCTTTTTTTCCCGGCCCGGGCGCGCACGCGAGTTGGCTGTGGTCACGGTCCCGCAACCGCGGCAGTCGAGCCAAACTGCTCGTCCAACCCGTTGAAGGGTACAAAATGTTGCTCATTGTGCATCGGAAGCACCTCAGAAAGACCAACGGAGAGTACTAAGAGCTCGTTCAAGCACGCAAACGGTGAGATTTCAGCGGGTGACACGGAGAACTAGCCGCCAACACAAACATCATAGCACTCACGCATTTGACGGCTCGCTTTCCATGCCCTCACGATGGCGCGGGCTATCCCACGCTCCTTTGCGAAGCGAAACTGACGAAAAGCCCACCGTCAGGTGGCGTATTTATGAAAAGGGTCTAGCAGCACTGCTTCCAGGATCGAAAGCATTGCGAGCTTTCCGCAAGTCACCTGGTTTTGCACTGTTTCCGTGATCGGCACTCCTTTGGCCATGCGACGAGGCGATGATGTCATCTGACGACGTACCATGCGACGCCATAAATTTGGGCGATATGCGAAGTCATGATTACATCATTAGGCGATTGTTTTGCACCACGTGTTGACGATGACGCCGCGGGACGCCGACGGTCAAATTTCGCGTTTGTTGAGGCATCTAAGGCTTTCGCCTTAATAACCATGATTTCCTCATCTACACATGTGAAGAGATGCACGAGTGTCCCTGCTGGTCCGGCCACAGCCCAAACTTTCTTTTGCTCGCTACGCTTTGCTTACAGGCGCTTCTGGCCCAAACAAAAAATAGACAAATTGTTTCAAAATGTAGCCCAAAAATAGACATAGCGTCAAATTTTTCATGTGCGAAATGAAGCCAAAAATATAATCAAGACGCTTGGTGTTCTGCAGATGTCTCATAGATGGTGTAGATCACCGTGGTGTAGAAGTTGTCCAATCTCGCCGCACTGAAATGTCAACACGATCCATCCATACAACACAGGACATAACCCAACAAAGAATGGTGGGAGTCAGCTCTGTCCAGCTTGCATCCGATAACCAAGAGGTCCTCGTGAAACAGACGAGGACAGCGGCCTGCGCAAATGAGATCCTAGACAGGGATCCCACTCGCCCATCTTCCAATTTGAAAGACCAATAAAAATGATGTTTATTCGCACTTCTCAACACACATTTCCGGCTCCAAAATCATTTTTTCCGCCTGTAACCAGTACAACACCGTCCTCAAGATCTGCATAAAGAATTTCAGAGAGAGCTGCCACTCAGGCGTGGTGGTGCCGTCACTTATTGGCAAGACTTTTCTGCATACCAGACGATGTAAGCCGCTGAGCTGCACTGCGCAATGTTCATAAAGTAAGTTACAACCCATGAAAAAATACAAGCACCCCCCCCCCCCCCACACACACACACACACAAATTACACCATTTCCCGCTAAAGGGGACCATGAGGCAATGCGAAGCTGGAGCACTTGCACGATCGCGTTCCATTGGCGTTCGTTGGGCATGCTACCGACCTCGCGTCGTGGAACGCGAAGAGGGACGCTACGCGCGTCGTATCTTCCATCTAGCCTGGCCGTTAATTCTCACAGGGCGAGCGGGGAACGCGGTCGACAGGCGGGCAGCGTAGGAGAGGAGAGAGAAGGGGAGGGGACGCGCATGCGCTCGAGCTCATCGCGGCGTTGCGCAGGAGAGAATTTCGGCATGTCTAGCCCGCGTTTCAGAGGAAGAGTGGAAAGGGGGAGGGGAGAGGGAAAGTGGAAAGCGGAGAGGAGGTGTGTGGAGAGGGTATGCGCATGCGCAGTAAGGGTGGTCACGCCGCACACCACCACCACCGGATTGAGCTCGGCCTTAAAGGCCAACTCCGGCGATTTTTCGAGGTCGATGGATCTCAGTGAAATTCGCTGGGTACGTTCTTTTGCACGTTTCCGTCATTTATGCCAAATTACAGGCTTGAGACATGCGCAGATTGTTTGCAAATGAATTTTAAAGATTGTCTGCAAACGCCCTCCTGGCTTCCCACAATTATTGGCAACATTGCGTCTGTGACGTCAGTATTGGCAAGGCGGCGGAAGTGACGCAACCGCGGGCACCGCTAACTTCGGTGCTTAGGCCGCTACAGCGAGCGTCTGCTGTGCACAAGGCGACAGACAGCGTTGGTTTGGCCGGCGCTTCGCTGGTCGTGCCGGCTGTCACAGTTTTCATACTCCGCACCGGTGTGACCGGCATGCCTTGCACGACTTCCGGTTCGTTCGTAACAACGTCTACGTCACACGTTGACAGTACACTCGGTTGGGTTTCGGTTTCGGTGTGGTGCTTTTTTGCTGATTTAAAATTATTCTCCAATTTGCCGAGTATTTCTGCCATCGGGCCCGTAACAGGAGCGTCTCAGGAACATAAAAGCACCATTACTTTGACATAACCAAAAAATCGCCGGCGTTGGCCTTTAAGATACTTCGCATCTAAAATGCATTATTTATGCAATTCAGTTCTCACATTTTCATGACATCAAGCACTTTTTCATGCTAACAATACTTTATTTTACTGATTATGCTGTTATCAGTATCATTATATATGTCAGTATGATTAGTTGGTCATCCTGTTATCAGTATCAGCAAGACTTGAATTATACTAAAATGAAACACAAGGTTGCTCTACCATGTCAAAAGGTATTTAAATTCTGCAAATTTATGTGCCAAAATTATATGATATGATTAAGGCATGCCATAGTGCAGATGGGCACCAGCAGGATATTGATTTGGGGGGGTCTAAGCGTTGCTTTTGAGGGGGGGGGGGAACGCTGGTGTAGCTTGAGGAAGGCAAGTGCCCCTTTTGCATCCCCTTGCCAACGCCCATGATAGTACAGGACTCTGGATAATTATCAAATGAGTTTTTAACAGCGGAGCTGTTTAAGTTTTTCGTTGCACCGGGTAGTGCAAACAGAAATTATCATCATCATAGACCGGCACGCACTCTCTTAAACAGAGAAGCCCGCCCAGCTATGCACTTCGTTCAGACTTGGCACCACCATCGCGAAGCTGCCTTAATTTTTCTTTTTATGTACGCCTTAACCTAAGTATAAAGGTACTTTTGCATTTTCCTGCCATAAAAATGTGGTCACTGGTGTTGGGATTGAACCTGCATCCTTGGACTTTGTGTTGCAACACTTTAGCCACTAGGGCACTATGGTGGGTGACATTACACATTCAGTTAGGTTAGTGAGAATCAAGATGTGAAACTGTGCAATCCTACATTGCACTCTGCTTAAAAAGGGCAATGTGGTGACAATAGTTTATTGTTTATTTGCTCGTATTGATGCCGGGCATAATATTGTAATTAAATATTAATGTATGGTTGTTCCACGCATTTTTAGTGCAGGTTTTGTCCAAAAGCATCCTATTCACGAAGACTGTCCCCTGTCAGTCTTCTTAAGAATCAATCTTCACACAAATAGGCACAATTTCACAGACAGTGTTCATCCCAGAGCACGTTCAAAGTTGATGGCAGATATCCAAGACAGATGCAATAACTGAACACTTTAGACAACGAAGATCATCCTCGTGTGGTTATTACTGAGGAGAAGTGATGGCTGGCGTAGCAGACATGGCCAGCCAGGCTCGAAGTTTATGGAGTGAGATCAGGCTCAGTTTTGATGTCAACAAGTGTAAGGGTCTGAAAAAAAAATATATTTTCATTTTACTCATAGTCCAGTTAAAAATGAGGCATTTACATTTAACTATGAGAACAAACGCTACCATAAAAAAGGGAGGGGGGGAGTACAAAATTTTCTTTAAATTTCAGTTAAGAATTCTGGTGGGAACCTGTTAAGACTTGACTTGCATTCCCGTTTCAAGCTACTACAGCTTTAGCAGCTAATATGCAGCTGTGCCGTAAGCAACATATTTCTTAATATGTCTTGGACATCCACAGCAAATAAACAAAAGTAAATGGATATCAACATTTTCTTGGAAGCACCAGAGTCCTTCAATGCTGGAAGCACTTAGACCACAAAGAAAAGAAATTACACCACAGCATTCTTGGCTCAAACCTTGGTGAGATTATTTTGCAGCAATTCTGCGATGCTCTGAAGCTCGTGTTAACATTATAACGGACTTTTCAGACTTCAATGTTATGCAGTGTCAGCGTGACATAAATAATGTGAACCTGAAACAGGCAGTTGCTGCTATCACACTTTAATTTAGTTCGCAGTGTAAAGAATCAAAATACAAAACTGCACATTTCCAGATTGCACTTACGAAAGGCAGCGTGGTCGTAGGGCTACTTGGTTCTGCCTTGATGTCAGTGCTTGTTATAACCTGTAAAAGGTTTTTTTTTCTTCACTCAGCTAAAAATGAAGCACTCAATTTGAACCATGAACACACATGCAGTCAGAAAAGCTGATTTCAGTTAGTCACCCCAGTGTAAGCCACAGAATACTTTTCTACACCATAAAACGAGCTTTAATATAAATGCAGAAACAGAACATCAATTATATACTATACGTATGCCCAAATTTAGAAGACGCCATCCATTCATATATGTTGCTTTCTTTTATCACTATGTAGCTGTAGTAGAACCAACACACTCATGTGCACAGAAAACAAAGAATTGTACATCTCAATATCTATGACACACTCACTGCTCAGCTTACCTAACAGCAGTTCCACATAAGGGTGAAGGCCATGCTACCTTCGTATCAGATTGCTTAATCTTCGAAATAACGTACTGTGAGACTGACTTGACAGTGCGAACTAGAGGCAGGAGGTTGATATTGCCCTTATTTTAGCATACGGTGTTGGAAATCCATCCAAAACGGTGTTTAGCATACGGTGTTAGAAATCCATCGTAAAACCCCATATCTGGTGTTTTACGAGCCAAAACCATGATATGATTATGAGGGACACTGCAGTGGAGGGCTCCAGAAATTTCGGCCATCTGGTGTTCTTGTATCATTGCGGGCCTCTAGCATCTCACCTCCATCAAAATGCAACCACCGTGGCCGGGATCGAACCCACGTCTTTCGGGTCAACAGCTGGGCACCGTAACCCCTATACCACAGAGGCGGACTAAAAATGCAAATATGCACTATATTCCTATACTCCGCTTGACACATCAGGTGCAACACTACGGAAGCTAGCGGGACTTCTTGCAGTAGGTGCGTTTGCACCAAGAAATAGTTCAGTGATTTTGCCACCTTTAATGTGATTAATTTTTGTTTTTAGACTGAGCAATAAATGAAGATGCTTTGTGCCTTAAAAAAAACAAACCAAGTTATTTATACTGTTGGCAATAGTTTGTTCTGGATCGCTTAGCATTTCTTTGTTTTCGTATCGTGACTTCTGTAATTAGTTCTGGTAGCACGCAGCCAGAGCCAATCGCGGAGGAAACGTTTACAACAACGAAATCTAAGTGTGAGATGTCCTGACTTACACATTTTGCTGACAAACCTTCTTGCATAGCTTCCATAGCGTTGCAGCTGATGTATGAAATGGAGTATAAATGTGCTACACTTACAGGAGGCGGTGTGGTCATAGGACTGCATGTTTCCACCTTGATGTCAACGTCTGTCCTACTCTGAAAAGCAAACAAAAGTTTGTTTGTTTGTTTTTGTTCACGACATACATAGTCGTGCGGCGTGAGCATGACTGGAGCAACTCGAGCTTGAATGAGCAAGTCTCCAATCACTAGTCTTTATCTTAAATCTGAGTGAGGAAAATAAAGTGCAAAATTGCACAACTTCACACCGTGCTTCACTTACAGGAGAAGGTGTGGTTGTAGGACTACTCGGTTCTGCCTTGATGTCAACACTTGCACTAATCTGGAAAAAAAAACTTTCTTGCATTTGCTTCCGAATAACAGATTTCTTCAACTTCTAAATAATGAAGTGTGAGCATGACTTGAGCAATGATAACTTTAATCAGTAAACTACCTTTCCTTATTTTAGCTAAAAACCTGAAGAACCAAAGTGCAAGTGAAGCACATGTCTACAATGTGCTTGACATACAGGAGCAAGCATGACTGTAAGAGTACTTGATTCTGCCATCTTGTCAGTGTCTGTCACTTTCTGAAAGTTTTTTTTTAGTTCTTGCTTATGAACAACAAACCTTCCCTACCTCCAAACTATGCAGCACACACACACACAACGAACGTGAAGCAACAGATTACTGCACCTTAAGGGAACATTAAAGTGAAATATTAAACTAATTTAGACAGATAAATTATTCCTTCAGAACTTTATTGTCATTGATATCCCCGCCATAGGTTAACTATCAGAAGAGAAAATGAAGCTCCTTAAGAATTTCGTGGCGAAACTTCACCACGTGAACATCCGTGTGAGGACACAAAGTTCAAGGTATTTTTGCAACTTTTGGCCATATATTTGTTTAATTAAATTTTTTAAACTTGCTACGTTAAGACTTTGGGACCCTCAGAACACAACGTAAACAATCTTAAATGACAAACGATTACATAAGCCCTAGTGGACGCCATCAAAATCTATGACATCACAGTCAACTGGTGCGGGAACTTTAAGGTGGCATCACCACTGGTATTTTTGCGCATCCTTGTGTTTACCAAGTGTCTTCTAGTGGTAAGAGTGGTGCTTTCGGTATTGCCAAAAAGTAATTTACTAATACGAGAAAAATTTTTCTTTTTAGTGTCCCTTTACTTTAGCTCACACTGTGAAGAATCAAAAGGAAAATTGCATATTTCCACATTGCATTTCACTTACAGGAAAGAATGTGGTGGTAGAACTTGTCAGTTATTATGTGAACGCTTGACACGATGTGGAAAACTTCTTTTTTATTTATGTTTACTTCATTGCACTTTTTTTAAAGCTTTAATTCTGAAAAACATAATTCAAGATGTTCCAAATTAAACTTCATGAACGTGACATGGATAATGCTAACCTGAAACAGGAGGTCATCGTTACACTTCAATTTACTCCCATTGTGAAGAATGAAAACATTCAAAGCTGCAAAATTCTTTAATGCACTTTTACTTACTGGAGGCAATGTGGTCGTAGGGATGCATGGCTCCACCTTGACGTCGGCACATGCAACCTGAAAAAATTAGTTTTGTCCTTATTTAAATTTTGAGCTCAGTTGCAAACAAATTGGTTTCCACGAAACCACATGTATACATGCACTCGGGAAAGTGTCCATATGCTGTATAATTTCGATCTAGCATACTGCTGTGAACCAGCACTCGTATAGTAATGATTTTATTTCAGAGAGGAGGGGAGTCGCATGTTTGAAAGTGCACGTGTGTGTGTGTGTGTGTGTGTGTGTGTGTGTGTGTGTGTGTGTGTGTGTGTGTGTGTGTGCGCGCGCGCGTGCATGTGTGTGTGCGTGTGTGTGTGTGTGTGTGACAAAAGGGGAATGAAGTGCGATTTTCTTTGAAGCAGCTCATCATCGGTGTGGCAACCCTAATCGCCTCTCACCCATTTATTTTTAAATAAACACAACACATCCTAACAGTTGTGGCGGAAAGTGCTGGGCACAATAACGGCACCCATGACAGACGAAGATGATAGCTCTATAGGTTTCGCGAATCTGACCTTCAAGCTCAGCCAAGGTCAAAGCCGACCAATGAGCTTCAGCGAAACACCAGTACAGCATGAAAAACGGACAGCGTCTCAAGGTCAGCCTTTCATGCTGCCATAGCCTGAGACTCTGGCTGCATCCATGCCCAGAGCACTGACAGCGCCGAGTAGGGCCTGTGTGTTGTCTTGCAGTGAAACACACTGGCTCCCTTGTCGCGGCGTGTAGTTAAAGTGTATACACTTCGTGTCATCCTTGCCTAAACCAAAACATGCAATAAAGTTAAATCTCTGCAAACCAACAATCTCGTCCTTTCCCAAAGCAAGCAAAACTGAGCTATCACTCAATAAACTTGGTTTAATAGAGTGTACTAGATAGGGGTAGTGGGACGAGGGCGAGCTCTCCGGTGAGGCCATTTGCATCGACGACGGAAGATGGCGCCACTGCGACTTTCACCTGGGCGCCGCGAGTGCGCTGGGCTGGCCGCCTACGAACCTATTCGTGCACCCCCGCTCTTATCCAGTTTTTAAAGTAAATCCGCGTACTTTATCAACAAATCAGTCGGCCAAAACTGTTTATTGCGTTTGAAAGCAAGCAGGAACATTTTATTCACAACAGGATACATCGGCAGCAAACGTGCGTGAGCGAGTTGAAGGCTCATGAATTTGCGCACACTTTTTATCTAAGTAGTCCTGCTCAGTTTAATGCGCTTGGCCTTCTGACGCTTAGTGCTGTTAGCACTGTTGAGGCCTTTAACCAAAAGGTGCAGGCGCGTAAGAACATTAAAAAAAAATGGGCGAAGCTTGCACTAAGCCACGCAAGGCTGGAAACAGCGAAACTGGGCGCCCGTCCTGTGTACTTCCCTTCGTCAGTGTTTTTTCACGCAGTCCTGCTGTGTGTTCAAGAATGCTACATGTGTTCAAGTAGTGGGATTTACCCAATTTCTGTGGCACATACCCATTTTTTGTTATGATAGTTTTTCTGGCAGGCAGAACACACAAATTACGGCTAGCTTAAACAGCTTCGCTGTTAAAAGAAACAACTTCGAGACTATCCTCACTGCCAACGATGTTGCAAGGAAGAAAGTTCTCGCTTACAAGGGCCACAACATCAGATATGCTGTTTCTTTGAAGCCTGTTGACGCTAGAACATTCTGTGAATAGGTTCTCAACTGTAGAGATGGAAGTGTGAAGCTCCTTTGATGGATATAGAAGACCACCCGGGTCACACTGCTCTGTGAACCCTGACGGGAGCCGATTCTCCGCTGCCTCACTTGGATTTAGATGATCCCTGCATGATGAACAGTCACACTTCGAAACAAATTTCGTGGCTACATAACCCGCCATGTAGCAGACCAACCGTGAGTCACTCTTTTCCACAACTAAATACAAGTGGTGACTGCAAGGAGCTGGGGTTAAAACCAAACATTGCTGTGCTTCATTCAAATTGCCCTGCATGAGCAGTTCATCGATTTTCTTAGGTGTGACGCCTAAGAATATACTTTGCTTCAGACTTTGTACTTTGTCTCTCAATATTTTGTACTTTGTCCCTCAATATATACTTTGCTTCAAAATGAAGTTCGCAGACAGCGTCAGTCGCTTTTGTCTGCACAGCGGAGATTCCACTCCCTCACTCGACGACGCTCGATGTCTTCGGACACACCAAACAGACAGTTTAGGGACATTTTTCACACCACAGTATCCTGTCTTTCAACCAGATGGAAAACAGTAATTTCTGTGACGTGGTTTGCTCATCTTGCGAGACTTTCACTCAAAAAACAGCACGCAAGGGCGATAATGCCAAAAAGTTCTGTAGAACATGTCGAGGCGCGCCAAACATTCCAACTGAGCGAGCCCGGCATGCGCGCCGCCAGTGCCAGGTGAAAGGCACAGCAACGCCGCCACGCGGCTGGTTAGAATTTCCGTACTTTGAGGCTCACTGCGCGCCATTGCCGCCGGCTCTCCCTCGCCCCACTACCCCTATCTAGTACACTCTAGTTTAACCGCGTTCAACCATGGCAAAATTTTTTTATTCACCCTGGTTGACATAGAGAATGCATTGCGATTCATGACTTGGTAGATAAATCATGGGTGCAGGGCTACTTTAAGGAGTTCAGATAGTTTTTATAACGGTATACAAATATTTGGCACTATCACTGTATGCTAAAGACACGCCTGTCAGGTGACAACAGCATTGTTGACATGCCTTTTCTGCCACTGATTTAAAGGGGCCTTGCAACACTTTTCCAAGTAAACATTGAATGGCTTCAATAAAAGAGCTTATTGCCTCACGAATCAACTACGGCAAGAATTTTTAGAATCTGTCAAGTATGAGCGGAGTTACAGGAATTTTTCATACGCTGAAAGCTATGCGGGGGGGATGACAACAAAGGAGCAAGAAGATGCATCCGTTCATCAGCTGGCGTCGTGACCTTGAGCACTTTATTTTCTTTTATTTTTGCGCGGCTTACTTTCAGTGAGACCGGTAGTGCGCGCGGGGCACATGCTGGCATCCCGCAGCAGCCGCAGTAACTATGCAGCTCACGATGCTCAAATGAGCCAATGGCCATGGACTTAGGGTTTATGTCGAGAGAAGAGAGAAGGATTTCAAGCTGACTGAGAATTAATTGTAAATTCTGGGCCATGTGCTGCGCTATAGGGTTTGGCTCGCGTGTTCTCAGTAATCTCGACTACCGATGGCGGCATTTTGTGACCATGCTGAAAAAGTGTTGCAGAGCCCCTTTAAAATGCACTTTTCAATGGCTTGGAATATTGGCCCTAGTAGAACCACTTCCTATTGTCAACCTACCAAATGTTCTGCCCCTTATCTTCTGAGAGTGCAACTTCAACAATGACAACTCTAAAAACACTGTTGAAATTCTCCTTTCATTCAGCTCTTAAAGTGAATCAAAAGGCAACATTGTCCAGTTACACATAGTGCATCACTTACGGGAACTAGCGTGAATGGTAGGTCGTTCGGCAGTGTTGTCTCGACCTGGTGGTCTGCAGTTGCCATAATTGTATTGGCTCCGCCATGCCTTCGGCTCATGTGCAACACGAGGTTATTTTCCCAAGCGAAGCTTCTTCGGCACACAGGACAGATGTGCGGCCTTTCACCAATGTGCACCACCACATGCTTGTCCATATCACTGCTGCAATCAAAGATGGCTGGGCACAGGTGGCATGAGAATTCCTTGTCAACATGAGGCAGTATCTGAAAATTTTTTTCGTCTCTCAGTTAACTCTGTTTCAGATGAACCATTTGCTATGAACAGCACACACACACACGCACCAAAGAAAGAGCATCACAGTACGTCTGATTTATGATAATTGTAACAGCTTGATGTAGTTAAGAGTTAACCACTTAAGGGGGGATGCAGGGCTGAAGAGTCAACTTTTGAACTGCTGCACTAATGTTGATGAAAATTTCAGGGATGGCTTATAGTCTTGTTATTAGAACATATTTAAAGTTTCAGCACCCTAGCAGGAACACCAAAAAGGTGTAGCTGCTATAATGATCAGTCACGTATGCCAACTTAGGAAAACTATCATGTCAAAAATAATGAAAACGTAATAATTGTTTATCATTAGATGCTGTCCAGATGTTTTGTAGTGCAGGATAAGGCCAGTCACGTAATTTTTATGACGTTTCCGTAAAAATGTCATCACTCTAAAAGTGAAGGTCATTTTTTTCCTTGTCAGCGCATGTTACACATCTGAAAATTTCGTGGTGTTAGAAAATACTTAGGGATCTGAAAAGTGCCTTATCTTGTTCCTGAAAAAATTTCAGTCTAGAAACAACCAGAAGCAATTAAGAAATGATAGTTTTCCTAACAGGCTGGTTCTCTCCAAAAGTGCAAACTGAGAAAAATGAGTTTAAAGATTATGCGACATGCTATTTATTTCGATGGTTAAAAAAAAGTTCATCAAAGTGGCCTGCTGCATAACTAGGGCCTTCCTTTTCAACACGACGCTGTTCTGTGATAAGTGCATCCAATCGTCTTCAATTTTTCGCAGCTTTCGAGCTGTGGATGTTGCTCACAGCACGTGTTGGCCACAAAACGGACCACCCGCTGATCGCAATGAACTCACAGGAAAAATAACAGATAAGCGAAGTAGCACAGAAACACAGCAAGTGTAACTCATAATTGGCACGAAACCAGCGGTGGATGATCAAGTGATAAGTTTCCACCAATTAAAGCTCCGGTTCCACTTTTGCCAAAGACTGTGCTGTTGCCACGGCTAAAAGTGTACCTTTTTAATTTATTTGTCTGCCCTCTGGTGTACTCTCGAGAGAAGGTCTTTTGTGACTAAAAGGTGCGAAAAACAAACGTTCTAACATGGGCATTCACTTCACGTTCCGCTTCTTGCCTGCTTTACAGCTGCGTCTTGAAGAGAGCAGTTCAGAGACGCTTTCGACAGCAAATGCGCGCCACCATCTCGTGAAAAGAATTCGTTTTATTCTTTTCTGCTGCACAGACAACAAACAACCAAGCTTTGTGAGCATGTTCTTTAATGAACCAGCAATTCAAAACAACTCAATTTGAAAATGCATATTTTTTTCTCAAATTGGTTTTTTTAGTCCCACATCCCCCCTTAAGCTGTCCCGCACTACCTGCACTACCTCAAACTTTTCTTTTGTGTTGCAGTGCACATTCTTCAAATTGAACAAACTGAAAGTGATATAACATATTAGTGGCACGTCATCCATATAGTAAAACATAATCCTATCCACAGCCTAGAAGTATTCATAGTGCCATAGATGTGGCACATTAAGCACTGGTCATTATGCCTAGCTGCACAGCAATTCCTTTACTGACTTGCAACACTGACGAAGCGACTTGCTTTGGTGCAGAAAAGGCAAGCTTGACACAGTGATTGCCCACAGCTTTTGATAGTTTTTGCAACAACATACGAATGTAACACACTACCTCAAATTAAATGCACAAATGTTCGTGCAGTGAGAGAACCACTGTAACACTCTCTGTTCTGCTTATTTAACATTCAATTCTGCAATAGCACAACCAAGAGACCATAGGGTATCTACTTGCTTTTAGCTTTCTAGCACATTTTACCTGAGTTATTCTGTGTGAGCATGATTTTTATCATGGCAACCTGAAACACAAAGTTCCAGCTTTTTACATAATGAAATCGCAAGCCTTAATACTATTCAGAAGTTTCAGGCCTGCTGCACGGCTTCATGCTACGGATGTCCACCTTTTTACAGAATGTTAGTTGACATGAAAGCCTGAGCAATACAAATTATGATTCAGAACAATAGTTCTGGAAATTTTTCTGCTTTTTTTGTTCTTTGTCTGTTTTATTTGTGATATGTGACATAGGAAATAAGAAAAACATGGAATACTATGGCTACCTTATCTTTTCCAAGTGCTGTTTAGCGATCACTATACAACTTCACAAACCCGTGTGATTTGCCACACAACATTACCATTTCCACTCTTTAGTTTTTTTTTTAATGCAAAAACTAATAAAACTGCACAATTCCACTTACAGGACGTAGCCTTGATGGCAGACTACATGGCACTGTAAGGTCTGCCGCGCCGATGACGCTGGCTGCACTTTCTGTGGGTCCGCTGTGCCTACGCTTCATGTGCACTTTAAGGCTTTTCTTCCACACAAAGTTTTTCTGGCACACAGAACAGATATATGACTTTTCACTCATGTGCACCAGAGAATGCCTGTCTAGACCTCTGCGATACACAAAGGTGGCTGGGCAGAGACGGCACGGATATGGCTTCTCTCCTTTGTGCCTCCACTGGTGCGCCTTGAACACCTGCCTCGAAACGAACACCTTGTTGCACTCGTGGCAGTGGTACAGGCCCGCACCACTCGCATGTAGCTGCTTGTGTCTGTTCAAGGATTCCTGCTTGTGGAATTTTGACGAGCACAACTCACACGGATACGGCATCTTCTGTGTGTGGATGCGTTGGTGGTGAAGGTAACCGTTCCGCCGGGCGAAACTCCGGCCACATACAGGGCAGAGGTATGGCTTCTCGCCTTTGTGCAGGATCTGGTGATTGTCCAGGCACTTCTTTCAAAAGCACCGCCCGCAAAAGTTGCACTCGTGACACTTGCCTACGCTCCTGCCTTCACGTTTCTTCACTGGACCTCCTAAAGTGCCATCTGAGGTTCTGAAAATTGGGAATAAAAGAAAAAAAAATTTAAGAAATAAAGAAAGAGCATACATAAACTTATTTGAGCAGTTGCTGAGTGTGGCCAGGGGATGGCACATGTGCCCGTTGTGACAACCCCTGGGTACGCCACTGGTGATGTGTCCACTCACACAGGTGCCCTCCAGTCTGGCTTGGACAAGCAACTATTCGACACAGGCCAACTTTGCCGATGGTTAAATCTGGGTTCATGTTTAAGCAATGTGCTGATACCAATCTCGAATATTAATTTACAAGAGGTGCCTTTCTGCTAGTGTTATGAACACTTCCGTGCTTGAAAACTGCGTTCAGACACACTGTCCTCTTGACAGTAACTTCAGCGCTCCCTTTCGCGCTGTTCTCGGCTGTACCTGACCATTCCTCCAATGGCCTTTGTAGTGGAAGTCAAGCTCTTCACCTGGTGATCCACAGCAGAATGCAGCCACCACTGACCTACTACTGCAACGGGTAATCGGCTTGACTGGAAGCACATGTGGTTCTTCCCCTCTGATCACATTCAATAGACTCGGCAAAGCTCACCCTTGGCCGCCGTCCACGACAGCTGCATCTCTTGAAGTTTCAGTGCGGCGTTTCTTCGGTTACAGAGATGACCTTTGGCTGGTTGGGACGATTATTTTCCACGTCTAGGGGGCTAAACAAAACAGAAAAAGAAAGTGTACACATATGTGTTACAAATTACTGCAGTGCAAAACATGACAACCTGCTAGACTTTTTTCAAATGACATCTTCAAGTTACTTTCCTGTCAGTGAGAATATGAGCATGACAGTAGCCATTGACATTCCCAAGAAAGCAACAGGCATTTGGACAAACACTGTGAACACATGAATGGTAGCTGTCACTGTTCTGCGGGGCTCGATTAAGTTCTCACGCGAAGCGTACGGGTTTTATGGTGTGCCGATAGGTCAGTTAGCGTCAGAGGCAGGTCGCTGTCGGCCCTTGCTCTTGTAGTAGTGGTGCTAAAAAAAAATGTGAAAACCGCGAAGCGGCACGATGTAGGTTACTGGCCGCCTATTGACACGGGCCAACCATTGCCTCTGGCAAAATAGTGATACTTGCCGCAACCGCTCTGCAGAACTGATTGCATGCGAGGAGGCGCGCTGGACGGAATCAGACGGAACGCTACATATTCCGCGTTCGATTCCGTCTGGGCAGAACTTTAACAGCTGCATTTTGTTCCGTCTGGACAGAACTTTACGCCTAGCTATTTGTTCTGTCTGGGCGGAACGCTAGACACGACCGCAAGCAAGGAATAAACAAGAACTCACACCATCACTACGGAAGTCTAGTTCGAACACTACCAAGGGAGCCGCCATTTAATGTCTTGCCTTGGCTAAGTTTGGCTAGCAGATAACTATTTTTATTTGTTCTGGTTCTTGTTACCACTAAGAGCCGTCACTCGGGTATGTAGCTCGCGAGTGGATTTCGACATCGTTTGAAGTGACGGAGGCCAATCGAGGCACCCTAATCAGTCAGTAGAAATTGAGCCGATTTCCTCCACCAGAAATGCAAGGAAAATGAGACACGCACGTCACCCCCGCTGGTCTGGCCACGGTCCAGTTTTGCTTCTCCCGCCCGCCAGGCTTTGAGCGCTTCTGTCGCATGTGGAAAACTCTCGCTAACTCCAGCGCAGGGCGGCTCCTGCGACTATTCCGCACCATCTGATTGATATTTTTGGAGCAAGAGAAACCAACTTTCTGTCCTTTTCACTGCACTGGAATTTTTACAGCAAGATCAATAAAAAAGAAAGGAAAACATGCACAAGTACACACCCTTTTATTGCATGCAGACACAAGCCATATTCCATATATACAACAGAACAAAGTATACATGTTTGCACACAATATCAACTGAAACTTCGTGTATATGTTGATTGTTATTTAATCTCTCAATAAAAATCCTGGCACAGTAAACAGAACAGAGCGAAACATCTAGGACAGCATAGCATGCGGACCGATCATGTGCCTGGCTATTCTCTACAACCTAAAGGTGTTGTGTTGACCGACCACACGCTTGGTAGTTGTGGCTTTCATACAGAAGCAAGAGTCTGTTACTAAAAAACAAGAGGGAAAAGGATGGCACCTCTGTTCTGTCAGCACTTTCTTATACTGATCTTGCTTCATTCATGAGGCATTTATTTATCTGGCATCCCAAAGTTCACCTTTCTTTCATATTGTGTTTCAACAGCACTCTATGATCTAGCTCACATTCTTAGATACTAAGAGCGGATTAGGTGTCATTACAGTGAAGAGCTCCCGAGGATGGTTCAGTCCAGTTATCTCACCTGGCTTTTGGTGATAAGTTAGTGCTGCCTTTCCACTCACGAATTCTGGTAAGCAACACAGGCTAATAGTGTCCGGGCGAGCATACTCCAGTGGCTTTCAGTGCCAGTTTGTAGAAGAAATAGTCATGGTAGAGAATGAGACACAAATGTATTTACATTATTTACAGGAGGTAATTTGAATACAGTGCATGACGGGTATTTTTTTCTTTCACACTTTGTTGTCTTCTTTCCGAGAGCCGATGCTCCCACAGACTCCGCGTAACGTGCCTCTGCACGAACAGTCCTCCACAGGTCGAAGAGGGAAGCGTTTTTTCGCCAGAGTGCGCAAGCTAATGGATCGTGGGTGAGCGCTTGTTTATAACCATCCACTTGAAGATGGAGCACAGATGCAGCTTTTCAACCACATGTGTGAAACAACCTCTGCACATGGTGTACTCATGAGGTTCGCTGATGTAAGTGTTGCTGCTGCACGGTGTCACTGGAGCCATGAAATGTCCACCAGAGATTCTGCAGATTTCAAGACAAAATGCACAGGTATATGTATTTAAACAGTCACAATAATGCACAAAAACAAACTTAGAAAGATATGATATGCACAAAATACAGGAAGTTCCAAATGACAATCAAATGATGTGATGGGCTGTTTTAGGAGTGGGCCACATGCCTTCACTATGTAAACCAGCGAAAGGGATAATTGACAACCACCCGTTTGTGACACGAAGCCACAAAAAAATCGCAAGGAAAAATTCGTCCTGGTCCGGGGATTGAACCTGGGACCAACACCTTTCTGGGGCGGTCACTCTACCAATTGAGAGCTAAGCGGGATGCTAGCAATTTGCAGCGCGAGGGAAAATTAGTCAGCAACTCAAAGCACTTCCACACAAAATACTGCAAATGAATTCTGCAGAATCCCACAAGGTGGCAGAAGGGTTATAGGAAGGGTCCCTTTCATAACCCCTCCGTCACCTTGCAAGATTCTGCAGAACACATTTTTTATTTAAACCTGTGACCAAAAGCACACTGCTTTTACAAGACACGGGGTATGTCATTACTGGCCAAAGTACAAGGAAAGTGTAGCCAAAAGGTTTTTTGGAAGGCACGATCGAGTTGTTGATACTGCTAATAAACCAGCTATACCAAGACTTATAACACTGCTTCTTTCACCTCTGATGATGTTCTTAAACTTGACACACAACTGTTCGGTGAAGCCACAGAATAAGTCATACAGTGCCACCAAGCATTGCCATACACCGAAACATTAGTGGTGCGAGCTTCATGGATCAAGCATCAGCAATGTTTAGGGATGGGCGAATAGTAAATTTGAGGTTCGAAGCGAATCCGAAGCGAATAGCGATTTGGTCAAATAATTTCGTATCGAATAGTTCAAATAGTACTCACCACATATTATTAAGAAAAATCAGCATTTTCGTCATGACCCTTGCACAATATTTTCAAGAATTGGAACTAGGTATGAGTGAATGTCACTTTTTTGGTTTGAAATGAAGTGGAAGCAACCTTGTATCGTATAAAAATTTGAATAGCAGTAGGGTGCAAGTTATAAGTGGTACAATACATTACAATTTAAAAATTACTAGACTTAGTGCATATAAGCCCATACAACACACTTTTAAACTTAAAAAAATGTGTACGTTTAACTTTGAAGTGTGGCTTCGCGGCAGTGCAGATTTCTCCTGGATGGGTGGTTTCACAGCACAGCAACCACACGCTGCAGTGAAACTACCTTTACAGGAAGTTATGTGTGGTCAAATACGTACACATATTCGTTCATTTCGAATACTTCGAAATTTCGAATAATATAAATTCGTATCAAAGCGGATTCGAATAGCTTAATATTCGTTCGAATATTCGAAACGCCCGGATATTCGCCCATCCCTAGCAACGTTGTATAGACAAGTATGCATTCGGTTCCAAAATAGCTTGACTTAGTGAACTGTACATTCGTATAATGTCAAATACCCATCGATCTTGCATAAATGGAAGTGCACTGAACACATGCTCTTGCACACTACCTATCTGACAGACGTTTTTTCCAATTTCTGTTGACATAAGATCTCACCCTGGGATACTACCTTTGGTGGCTTTGTGTCTGGTAGTCTAAGTGTTGCTTCACGCCTTATGGAGATTATGCATGGAAGAAGGGCTGCTGGCCTTTGTCATTCGTGCCAAGGTGTTCCTACAAAACAGCGCGCAGAGTTTTTAAGCAAGGCTGCAGCTGCAACACGTGATATATAGTGAACTGTACTTCCCAGGCTCCTATATTTTCTCTTACCATTTAATGTCAGAGTTTCACACGTCACCTGCTTCACTTCATGCACATTTTTTTTAATGGCTTGTGTACAGCTTGCTTTACAAACACACGAAAGACGGGACAAAGTAGCTATTGACCTTTAATTAAGCTTATTAGAATGAAAATGCAATATTGTCAAAATCAAAGGCACAATTTCGCCCCCATAAGGAAGTACTGCTGTAGGGCTACTTGGTTCTGTTTTGATGTACAGATTCTCCATGAGCTGAAATAAGTGCTTTTCGTTAACTGCCAGCTCAGCTCAATTCAGATTGCAAGATTTACACTGAACAAAGAATACAGACACGAAACACAATAAAGCGTCATACTCAGCTAGCCGAGCGCAAATGGACTCAAACTCACAGAATTTATGCCATGCCGACAAGTTTATGTCAGAGTGCAATCGATGACATGGAATCTTAGCAGGATCGCATACAAGTGCACCCAGTTGAGTAAAACCTTGGTGATTCTTGAGTCCGGGTGACCCCAACCTAAATATACCTATTTTTGAACAAGTCTGGCTGACCTATGGTCACAAGTTGCATTATTTTACGGTGTTTTCCACATGTGCGTTATTTAAACAAGGCTAACTTGAAACAGGAAGTCCTTTAACTTGGCTGTGAAGAATGAACACCCAAATTGTCCAATTCCATAGCGCACTTCACTTACAGAATGAAGCATGGCTGTAGGGCTACTTGGTTCTTCTTTGATGTCTGCACACTCCATCACCTGAAAGAAGGGCCTCTTATTTTTAAAAGCTTTTAACTTAAAATCACAAAAATTATGCTCAGATGGTCAGCTGTAGTCTGAGTGAGACCCAATGAGTGAAGTTTTAGTGAGACTGAGTACCAGTGAGCCGTATTGAGCACAAATTTGGTCAGTCTGAGTGCGAGTGAAAACATTACATTTCTGAGTGAGTCCGACCAACCTGCAATCAGAAGCTGTCACCTTATGACATTTTCCATATCAGCATTATTCAAACAATATTAACTTGACACAGGTCATCCTTTTAATATGGCTATGAATAATGAACACTTAAAATTGTGCAATGTCATAATGCATTTCACTTACAAGAGGAAGGATTGCCGTGGGGCTACTTGGTTCAACCTTGATGTCAACACGCTCCATGACCTGAAAGAAGAGTTTATTTTTTTTTATCCAAAGTGAAGTTGATAACAAAATATTTACTTTGAACCACATATGTTTCCACTAAAAAAAAAGAAAAAAAAAAGCATTGTAAACCTTTACTTATGCATGGCATGTTGTTAGGCTAGTCAGTTTATGGTTTCAAAAAGGTTTTAAACTGCGCGAAGAAGACAGGACGAAAACAGGAACACATACACAAGCGCAGATCTACGATTGTGTGTGTGTATGTGTTCCTGTTTCCGTCTCGCCTTCTTCGTGCAGTTTAAAACCTTTTTGATACTTATGCATACCAGGCCATAAGATCAAAATTATGAGAAGAGGTCAAGAACAGATGATTCAGATAAACAACAATGCATGACAGGCTCTTCCAAGCGCTATGTTTTTGTAAAAGCAATAAAAGACAAAAGTGGCAGCCTTGCTAAATAAATTCAGATAGTGGAGAATAGGACATAGAAACGAAGCAATAGGTGGACTGAAGAAAATTATGGAAGGTAAATACAATAACCTTGAAACTAAGGAACCTAAATCTGGTTAAATTCTCTTTGTGTGTGTGTGTGTGTTGATGTTTCGCTTGAAAATGGGAAACTTGCAGAACAATGAAAGCAGATAGCTCGATTCTTTCGAGATCTGCTCCTAGGTATAATGTCTTCAGAATTCCACAGACCTCCAGACGAAGCAATGATTCAGTGCGAAAAAAAATTAAACGCAATTTTTCTTTTTAAGTAAGGGTCCTAAAACTGTCACTTCATAACTATAACGTAAACAGGTCATACGAGCTACTGGTTAAATGAAGTGCAAAATATGCTATCCAAAGCGGACGGTAAGAGAAAATGAGAGTGCTCACGCACAAGATGTTTGTAGGGTATTGCAAGTTACTATAAGAAATCAAGCCTGAATGCTCTTATGAAGTTGAAAAAAATCAAAACCTAAATGTTCTTATGAAGGAGACATCCTGAAGTCAGAATTTTTTAATTTTGGTCATGTCGTGCAGGCAAGTTAACACTAGCCAAAACGGAAGGAAAACAAAAATAGAGTTGTCCGTGCACAAGATGGCCAGAAACAGTTTTTAGGCTACAAGGAATTATTTATGTGAACTTAAAGAAATCGTATTGAAGAAGTATAGACCACTGTTCAAATGCTCATTATGTCTCAAGGAGTCAAAAGCAGTTTGACAGTGCATAAAACATAGTACCCGTGTGAACCAGTCATGTTTTTTACAGTAAGAAGTATTCTCATCTTTTGCTGACACCTTTTCCCACTTTAAAGCTGTTCTGGAACCAATCCATTCTCACTGAAGCAGAAATACGAAAAAGAATGTATTACGAACTTACACTCCTTAAACACATGATTTCCAGCACATTCCCTGCACACTGTATTTAAGAGCCCTTCTGCAGTAGTCTGAAGCACTAGCTGCAAGAACCCATGTGCTGTATCCTTTGAATCAGTTCCCAAGCTTAAAAGTTATACTTCGTAGCCATGACAGGAGTAATGCCAGCCTCAAATACTAGCTCAAAATAGCTCTTTAATTTAGTTTGAGACCAAAGGACCACAAGTGATATTTTTACAATTCCACATTACATTTCACTTACAAGAGACTGCAGGCTACTTGGCATCGTGTTTGCCTATTTGGCTCCTGTTCAAACAAAGCATCTAAATTGAATTACATATATATATATATAGTATACACATCCTCGAATAAAAGTACAGAATACTTTCTCCAATTTCAATTTAACGAACTGGTGAAAGCCAGTTAAGGCTTGCCTGTTATAAGTGGTGCCCTCTCGTGCTCCTATCAGTAATAAATAATAATATCTGGGGTTTAACGTCCCAAAACCACGATATGATTATGAGAGACGCCGTAGTGGAGGGCTCCGGAAATTTCGACCACCTGGGGTTCTTTAACGTGCACCTAAATCTAAGTACACGGGCCTCAAACATTTTCGCCTCCATCGAAAATGCAGCCGCCGCGGCCGGGATTCGATCCCGCGACCTTCGGGTCAGCAGCCGAGCGCCATAACCACTAGACCACCGTGGCGAGGGTGCTCCTATCAGTGTCAGCATCACTTGAATAAGGATGACTTAAGACAGGAGGTTGATATTGTCCTTAAATTAACTCAGAAAAAAGAAACAAACACAAGACTGCAAAATTCCATATTGCATATTCCCTTACAGTATGCAGAGTGGTCGTAGGGCTGCTCGGTTCCTCCTTGATGCTGGCGCTCTCCATGACCTAAAAAAGCATTTTCCAGTGGTCACCTCAATTCAAATCATAAGATTTACTTCGAACAAAGAATGCAAACACACTGACAAAAGGGCTCTGTTCATTGTCAGATTTTGCTCAGGCATACTGAAGTGAGGCACCTGGCACGAGTGTTACAAGGCATACTATAATGTGCTGTTAGTACGCTTTCCCATTATGCAGAAGTGCAAGAACCAGGAGGCTTCGATGGATGCATATACTGATAAATAAAACCACAGCATGATTGTGACACCCCTGCCCAGTTTATACTATAACATCCACTTCGCAGTGACTGTGATGAGCCCACATGCTGTGATCTTTGCATCTAACATTTCAGACGTCGAAGTTACAATGTGTGAGCGTAACATGACTAATGCTTGCCTAAAACATGAGCTCATCACAGCTCTAAGCTTAAAGTGGAGTGTAAAAAATTATAACCTCCAACTGCATAATTCTACACCACACATCACTTACAAGAGACAGCAGAGGAGGGGGGCTATTTGGCGGTGGCGTGTCGTCCTTGATGTCTCCGCAGGTCGCGTCCTGAGAAAGGGAATTTTTTCTCTGAGCTAATATTGCAACGAAGCATTTACTGTGGACCATACATATATTCAATAAATGTGCCACGCTTTTCCAATTTTGGTGGTGTGAACCAGTCAGGGATTACCAGTTAGAAGTGGTGTCCTATAATGCTCTAATCAGTATCATGCAGTCAACATCATTTTAACAATGTCAAGTTTAAAAAAGGAGGTCACTATTGCACTTTTATTCAGCTTAGTGTACAAACACAAAACTCTACAGGGTGTCGACACTGTACAGAGTGTTCCACACTCGCCGTCATGGCTACGAGCAATGCTGACTAACACTCCCAGGTTTAAATGCACAGATATACACAATAAAGTGGATGGGAGGACAATCGCCGTAGTAGCTCAACTGGTAGAGCATTGGACGTGCTATTCAAAGGTTGTAGGTTTGGCCCCTGCCGGCAGCAAGTTGTCTTTTCGTCCACTTTAATTTCTTCACATTTATACCATAATTGCTACAAATAACGTCCCCTACACTTTCCTTGGCTTGATTGTCTGTTGGTTTTCATAAATGGCGTGATGTGTGACAAACATTTCGAATCGCTGTCAAACATAAGATTGAGTATGTGGACTGTAGATATAATGTTGCACACAGAAGCTCATACTGTTGTGATAGAGATTACTTTGGGCAAACTGGTCAACGTTCAAATACTTGTATTCAGGAGCATTCACTGAACGTAAAAAACTGAACCGTGTCTCATTTAGTGGTGCACTGCAGCAAAAGCTGCTGTAAACCCACACTTGAGTGACAGAACAGAAATATTGCACCGGCACTACGCCCAAAAAACAAGAGAAATAATGGAAGCTTTTTTCATGTCAGCGGAAGGTGACAAGCGTATCAATCAGCTTTCGATAGCCATGTCACATGCCGAGGTGTCACACCTGCGAGAGTGTTTGCGGATGGGTGAATGATTAGTCAGCCACGCGTTTCATATTTGTTTGTCACTTTATGTCCTATTGTCACTTTGCGCAAGTGAGACGATTTTTATGTAACCGTTTTTTCATGATAATCTACTTTTTCTGCTTCGTTAGAAATAAACCTTCAGTTGTCAGTCAGCACCCGCATTTGTAGTTTTTTTTGGTGCTCATTTTCATTTTTTTCTCACTGTTTTTTCTATCAAGATGGATCTGCACCAACTCTACAAATAATCAACTCTGATGCACAATTCCACATTGGGCTTCACTTACAGGAGGCAATGTTGTCAATGGGCCACTCGGCACTGTAAGTTCTTTGGTCCCGTCCACAGCTCCGGTCTCGTCCACGGCCTTGGTCCTGTCCACAGCTCTCGTCTCGATTACGTCGGGCATTTCGAGGATGCGCAATCGCACGCCCTTCCGCCAGACATAGTGCCTCCTGCACAAAGGAGGGGTGCGTGGCTTTTTCAGGTGCATGCTTGAGCACGAAGGTCCAGCCAGTCTTTGATCCCAAAGCTAAGCAGACACAGGTGCCACGACTATAGCTTCTCCATACTGTGCTGCTTCTGGTGCACTGCAGTGATTAACTTGACTTGGAAGCCCTGAAGCATTCGTGGCAATGGCAAAGAGCCACACTGCATGCGTTTGGCTGCTTGGGCCTTCCCAGCGACTTCCAAGCGAAGGAACTGAACGGGCACAGCTCGCATACATGTGACAAATCTCTCACGTGGATGTGTTATTCAGTCAAACCGGTATGGTGGGCAAAATTCCGGCCACAGATGGAGCAGGCATAGGGCTTCCCACATGTGTGCAATAATTTGAGACACTGCAGGTTTGCTTGTATTGCAAAGCTAAGCCCTCACAACTATACCTCTTATACCTGCCAAAACTCCTGCCACATTTCTGAAGTGCCATAGGAGATATTTCACAGTGGAAAAGCATAGTATTAACTTATTCGAGAAATTAATGTGGCATGCCGTTACATCTCCAGACACTATAAAAAACGACAGGACAAAGAAATACAGGGAATCTTAATGCAGAAGCTGCAAAACAGGCTGTACGTTCCGCTTCGGCTTAAAGGTAGCATAAATTTTTGTTTAGTCTTCTACGCTGCTTTAGAAATACCTCAAATGCTGGCACAAGCTCAGCAGTCCGCTTGGTTTTTGTTATTGTGCTCAACTATACTCCATTTCACCAATGCTGTACAATACAAAAATGAGATCCAGACTAATATGCACTAACGCATCAACTAGCTTAAAGGGACACTAAAGGCAAATAACAATTTATGTCAGAATGAAAGGTCAATGCTTGAGAGCGTCTAAAACATCAATATTATACACAGCAATGCTTTGCCAATCGAGAAATGAAGGTAAATGTAGTACACAATTAGCGCCGTCAGCGGGACATTCTAGAACACAAGCCCTATGACGTAGTAGGCCCTTAGTATAATTAATCACAAGTACTCAAACTACCTATGATGGAAAAGAACATTTCAGTGCATCACAAGTCAGAATAAAATGCAACCAGTGCATTTCAGTCTGAGTCTTACAAAAAAGAACTTCTTGACGTTACCCACGAGAACGAAGCAAGTTCCGTTTTTGCCAGGCTGTGCTCTACCAAAGTCCCTTGCTCCACTGCACTGAAGTGCCGGCTCTCGGGCAGTAAAGCGAGTAAAGGGCAGGCATGGCTACGTCAGAATGCTGTTCCGGGTAGGCAGGTGCTTTGAATTGCGCTAACGGTATTCGGATCACTAAAATGTGATCTTCTTTCAAAATAGGCATTTCCTTGGCAAGAAACAAGCCCTACAAGGTGTCTGGCATGCCATTTCAACAATCCGCAAGGACTTATTATTTTCCTTTAGTGTCCCTTTAAAGAGAAAAGCTCGTAGAGCTCTATAACAGATTATAAAAAGATTAGTGGATGTTTCCCTGCCCTCAACTATTGAGTAGAGTGCCTAAAGAATGCAGGTGGGAAAGAATCAGGCACTTGCTCCAAAAAGGAGCTAAATCTAATGTTTTCTGACCATCAGATACGAAGCTGCTCATGCGTTTACAAAGCAACGGCTTTCTTGCACAGCATGGACACAGCATGGATGACATTCAAGCTTGCAAATAACATAGTACACACTATTTTTTGTGTATTCAAACTTAGACAAGTTCAAAACAAAGAGTAAAGCATGTTTTGTTGATTCACATCAATCACATTTGAGTTACGTATGAGGGGACTCGGCAGCGCTTACTCTGGTTCACAATCTGCAATGGATGCATCCCTTGACGTTTCAGTGCTTCTCGTTTGCAGAGGTAAGGACACATCCTTTAGTAGCAGGGACCGTAGCAGGGACCGCTGCTTAGTCGGTTTATGCTCGTTCACTTCTGGAGGGCCCTAAAAAAGAGCAAAGAACACTTTAAAATTCATTTTTACACAGTTCACTGTGTAAAAAGTCATAACGCTCTATTTCAAATGAATAAATAAAGATGCCATGGTTGAACACAGCTAAACAAAGTTTTTCAAGTGACAGCTCGGTTTCACTTGCTTTGGGAAAGGACGAAACCATAGGCATGCACAGATTAGTTTTCCAATCGTAGTTTTGACAATGGAGCTACAGTCTTAATCACACTTGTCTAGAGCGGCCAGTCGACCGCTTCAGCCGCCGTTTTTTGCAAAAGTATGCAGACACTGACACCATAATGATACCAAACATGACCGTACCACATGCTGGGTCCTTGTGCTATAATACAAGCATGAATGAAAGCTTGTAGGTAGCAGCTGCGGAAAGTGACAGCGTCCACAGCCACGCACTTGACCGCACTGTACAGTATGATCCACTGTTAGAGGGAACACGCGGGCGCGTTGCTGACAGCCCGCGTGGCGCTGACTAGCGGCAAGATTTGTAAATGCGCCACATGTGCATACACTTGTAAGGATGGCGCACACCCGGCGTCGTCTGCTACTTCTCCACCCATGCACCAGGCAATTCCTGGAAAGCGCTAGAAAGCGGTTCCGTTTTTTCAGGGTGCGATTTATCTAGCCATCACTCTGCATTCAACAGGCAGAAAAACAAACATCCGCATTTGTTTATTGCTGCACTCTTTCACAAGGTTTAACTGAACTGGTTTCTAGGCTCGCTGAAGCATCATGCGTAGAAGATCCTAATATCGACTATTTTTTACAACACGATTATTCTGTTACAACACATGCGCATAATGAAATAAGGCGTGCACAGAATGATAACTGAAGGTAAACTTGAAGGAGACATCTCGTTGATTATACTTTTTGCGCCAGAGGATATATGGGGCAAGAACTAGCCACAAGACTTTTGAAGGATGCAAAGCTGGTGTGTTCGTCCACGTCCATACTTTTTTAAATGAAAAAAAATCTACTTGTGCAAGAAAAACAGCGCCAAGGGCTTGCGCAAGCCAGTTATACATTTTTCGCACACTGCTACAGCAACTGGCCACTATTGATAACAGACAAGGCAATTGAAGCATGATGCAGCGAACATATATACTAAGCTTGCCCTTCCGACAATAAAATAACTGCCTATTCAACAAGCGGAAGGCAGAGTTCGTATCACTTCGAAAACTTCGAAAACAAAAGCGGTAAAGATCAGCGCATAGAAGTAGCAGACGACGCGGGGCATGCACCGCCGTAATGAATCTGTACGCACGCGCTACATTTACAAATTTTGCCAGCAGTTAGCGCTCCGCGGGCAGCCTGCCACGCGCTCGCGTGTTCCCTCTAAGAGTGGACCGTACTGTACATCGGGTCCACTCACCGAACACAATGGCCACACATCAGACGAGTTGCCATACGGAAGGACACGATTGAAGCGGTTCGTGGCCGATACACACTGCGACGAACGAATGGATTGGTCCGTCAGTCTATCCATACACTCGGCACTGGCGTCACCTCCTCTTTGAACGGCGACTTCGGAGGCGGCGAGCTTGGAGCGCTTACGAGCTTGGAGCTTGGGACGCTTACGAGCGTGGTAGTACTTCCGGACAGCCGCCAATCTCGCTTCTCGTTCTTGAGGGGTCTCGGCAGCCCTCTTCATCCGCGTCCGCTCTCTCTGTTTGGCCAATCTGATCTCTCGTCGAGCTCTGTCGGCTGGGTGATCGGACTCGGCTTGCTGTTTGCGACGTCTCCGGCAATACTCGTTGCGAGCCTTATAATGGCTCGACGGTATCGCCCGTCTTTCTCCTTCCTCCATGCCTGCCAGAGAGCCGCTGTCGTAGCAGCAACTACCGTCACAGAACACTTACACCAACCGCATTGAAGTCCACTTCGAACGGTACCAAGGAAGCCGCCATTTAAGATGTCTTGGCTTGGCCAGGCTTGGCTAACTTTGGCTTACCACCAAGAGCCATCGGGAGCATAGAGTTGATCGGGATTGGATTTCGACGATGCCTAGAGGCGCTAGAGGCTAAACTTATGGCCTCGAAGACGAAAACAACAGACTTGTTTAATCTCGAAGGCCGCGCGCATTTGGGCTTTCGTTGTGGTTCATAATACTTTGGTTTTTCGCGAACGGAAATGAGATTAAAGAAACGTTATTACACGCGATAAAATGACGCGTTAGTCATACTCTTTGACAAATCTAGTATGTGAAAACGAAACTTACAAGAACTCGTTTGCCTGAGGAGTGCTGCCATCTTTCGTGACTTGCCTGCCCTGTGTTAAAAGGGAATAGGAACACCTTACTTACTTACTTACTTACTTACTTACTTACTTACTAGTTGTCAGTGCGTAGAGACGCTAGAGATACGTGACCACCGTTTGGAGTGACAGAGGCCAATCAAGGAAACGAGACGCGCGCGTTCCCACGCCGTCCACGACAAAATTTTGCTCCTTCTGCTCTGTCACATGTGGAAACCACGTGAAAAACTCCGGTGCATAGTGGCTCTGCGCTGTCGAGGGGACCCTTGCAAATGTTCCGATGCAAGAGCCACCCGATGCTTAAGAGGAATCTGTTCTTTTCACTGCACTGGAAAATTAACATAAAATTTAATACGAAAAGGGTAGGAACACGTGTGGAGAGCTATACAAGCCTTTATTGTATGCAGACACATGTACAAGAGAAACAAAATATACATGTACTAGCACACAACATATTGGGACTTCTTGCTAATGTTCATTGTGTTCTCCCTTGCATACTGGTTTTTCTAAACTGCTTAACCTCCCTGCTTTAAACTGGTCGCAGCAGGACAACAAGGCACTCGGACCAAGGAGGTTTTAATAAAAAATACTGGAGTGGAAATGGGGTCCCGGAAGTGAAGCGAGACCTCCACTAGAGGCACGACAAAACGTTAGCTTAAAGGACCCCTGACAGCGAAATTTTTGTTGGTGACTTTTTTGCTGTAATTTGTAGCTTTGTGTCTGGTAATCTCTAAATTAAATCGTAAATGCTCTAGCGTATCGTACAACTAATTCTAGCGTAGTTAACTGTGACCATTTTAGCATCACTTCAAAACGCCCGCCTAAAAACCACAAGAAACTGGCGCCCCACGCGGGGGAGCGTCAAAGACCACGTGCACTCAAGCTGTGGTGACGTTGACAGCGCGGTTTTCAAATCGGGGCCCCGCGCGCGGTAGAGATTGAAAGTATGTGGGTGCCTCTGTATGGGTTAAACCTGTTAAGCGCGTGTCCCCTCTCGAAAACTACCTCGAGAGCAGCCCGACAACAGAGCCAGAGGGGCGCGGAACAATAGGCCTCGCCGGGTGCCAGTCGTCGTATTGTGCACGTGCGCCCCGCAAACCTTCTGTGACGTCCACAATACTTGCTTTACTCGTGGAACGTCACACGGGGCCTCTATCTACGTCATACCAGGATGTCGCAAGGTGCAGCCAACTCAAGTGAGCACTCACGCTTACTTTAAAACCAAATTAAGATATCTTAAAGGCAACGTTCGTCACTAATAATCGGTCAGATGTGCCCCCGTATACAGGAAAGTCAAACAACACAAAGATCTCGAGGTTTCAATTTTGGTGTCAGGGGTCCTTTAAAGTGAAGTAGCACTTCCCTCACACGCCGTGCCAGCTAAAGATGGCTAATTGTTCCTGAGAAATACTGCTCAACGTATCTTAGTGCTACAGGAAACCTATAGAAGCCTCAACGTCTTGGTAAATTTTATTAGAGGTCACGTCACTAATACTCATCTGGATGTATTACATTCATTGGGAACACCAATCTTCGATTTTATAATTAACCTAGCAGGAACATTGGCAGAACAGAAACACTTGATTTCCAATCAGGCACCACACAAGAAGGCTATGTTTTTGAGATGTAGAGGCAAATGTTGGCTTCAATATTGCTGCTAAGAAGTTGTGAGTACTTCTGTTCCAGAATTTCCTTTAAATCCCCTTGGCTCAGACGGATCTTGCACCTGGCTATGCGCTTTGGCTGAGAGGCGCATATTGATCAACTGCAAATTTGGTGGTTATGGCTCTAATACGAAAGCAAGAGAATGTTATCGAAAAACAACATAGGCAAGGATGACACCTTCACCCTGTCAGCACTTTCTTTTGCGGATCTTGCTTCATTGATAAGGCAGATATTTATTTGGCATCACGCAGTTCACATTTCTTTGAAGCGATTCATTTAGTGTTTCAACAGCAGACTATGACCTCTCTCATCTTCTCAAATAATAGCCGATTAGGCGTCTTAGTGAAGGGATGGTACAGATGTTTGGTCAGGCTATTCTACTAGGCTTTTGGCGATAGCTTCTGCTGCCTTCCCACACGCTGTCTTCCTGCTAAAAAATTCGGGTGCTCGCAAATAGTGCCCCGAGTACTCCAGTGGATTTCAGCACCAGTTCGAAGAAGAAAAAGTCATGGCAGAGAATGAGACACAAGTGTATTCACATTATTTACAGGAGATAATTTGAATACTGTCCACGACTGGAATTTTTCTCTTTCACACTTTGTTGTCTTCTTTCCAGCCTTCACACTTTGTTGCCTTCTGCATAATGTGCCTCCACAGGTTGATCAGGGTTGAACCATTCTTTCGTAAGAGCGCACAAGCTAATGGATCGTGGGCGAGTGCTTCTTTATGAGCACCCACTTGAAGACAGAGCACAAATGCAGTTTTTCAACTAAATGTCTGAAACAACCTCTGCACACAGGGCACTCATTGGATGCGTTGATGTCGATGCTGTTGCTGCACAGTGTCACTGGAGCCATGCAAGTTCCGCCAGAGATTCTGCAGATTTCAAGAAAAAATGTACAGGTCTATTTAAGCAGTTGCAATAATGCACAAATATAAACCTAGAGACAATGTGCATAAAGGAGGTTTGAAATGAAAGTGATCCGATGGGTTGCGTTAGGAGTGGGACGCATGCTTGCACAATGTAAACCAACAATCTAAAGAACATTGTTTTTACACGTGGTACGTCATTATTGGTCCATCCACAAAAAAAAAAAAAAAGAGTGCAGCCAAAAGGCTTTTCGCAAGGCAAAATCAAGTTATTTATACCATTAAAAGTCCAGGTACTCCAAGACTTGGTGATGTCGTGGAATAAGAGTCTAGCAGTGGCACTAGGCATCGCCATACAACCGAGCGTAATGGTGCATGCTCCATATATCAAGCATCAGCAATGGTGTACACACAAGTATGCATTTGGTTCTCACATCTAACAAAGCTGTACGTTAAAAAATAGCCCAAGTTGGTGAGCTGTACATTCTAAGCAAATTCAAGTACCTATTGATCTTGCATAAGTGGAGATGCACTGAACACATGCTTTTGCACTATAAGAAACTATGAACCACATTCCTGGAAAAAGACATCTTCTCTAATTCCTCTAGCCGTCAACAGATCTCACCCTGTGAGACTACCTTCTGGTCGTTTTGTCTTTGGTAGTCTTAGTGTTGCTTCACTGTGAGGTCACGAAGATGATGCATGGAAGATGGGCTGCTGGCCATTGTCATCCATGCAGAGATGTTCCTAAAAAACAGCACACACAGTTTTTAAGCAAGGCTGCCAGAGCAATATACAGCAAGGCTGCAATTCCATTTAAGCAACTTCCATTTATTGTGAGTCTACTGTAATGGTAAGTTGAAACAGGAAGTAGCTATTGGCCTTTAATTTGGCTCAAACGAAGTAAAATGAAAAATTGCCCAATTTAACAGCACAATTTCACTCACAGGAGGAAGTATGTTCGTAGGGCTACTTGGCTCTACCTGACCTGAAATAAGTGTTTTTGTTTTTATTGTGAGCTCGATTTAGATTGCAAGATTTACACTGAACAAAGAATACAGATACATTCACAAAAGAGCACTATGCTCAGCAGAGCTTATTCGGATTTAAGGTCACCAAATCATACTCAGCTGAGCTAAAATGCACTCAAGATCACTAGGCTGGTGTGTTTGAGTGAGACCAACTGAGTGAAATCTTGGCAACATTGGGCATGAGCCACCAGTTGAGTAAAACCTTGGTGACTGAGTCATAGTGAACACTAACTAAATATATATTTTTGCAAAAGTCTGCGTGACCTATGTTCAGGAGTTGTATAACTTTACGCTGTTTAACGTATCAGTATTACTCCAACAATACTAACATAAAGTTGATTAACTTGGCTACGAAGCATAAACACCCAAATTCACTTACAGAAGGAAGCATGGCTGTAGGGCTACTTGGTTCTGCCTTGATCTCAACACACTCCATGACCTGAATGAAGAGTTTTTCATTTTTAATAGTGAGCTCAGCTCGGAATGAAAGATATAAATTGAACAAGAAATACAGACACACTAACAAAACAGCCCCATAGTCAGCCAAGCTCACGTAAACTAAAAAAATCACAAAAGTTATGCACATATTCGTCTGCCTTTAAGATGCAACATGCTGCTGCCTTCTAAAGTTGTATCCAACTTTAAGAAAGACTGCTCCTCACACGGACATCGAATAAGCAAAGTGCAGGTGACTGCTATGAACGCAAATTGACGGTAGGTTCGCACTGTTTTAACAACGTAAAAAAGTCATAGCTTCGCCACAAGGGCTAAGCAATGAATTCGATGGCAACAAATTGTAATGTTATACAAATAAAGGCTAGCAGCTAACTTTAGAATCTGATCTGGCGTAACTCTAAAATGCTGGCGTAAGGGAATATGGTCACTTCAACGAGCAGGTTTTCGTGAGAGGTTGTCGTGCTATCACTTCAAGACTAAGTAAGAGGTAACAGTGCAGCATGTACAAGGCTATGAGCAGTCTGCTAACCTGTCGAAATAACGCACAGGACCGCGCCCGTTTGATCAATGTTCACAGTTCCTGCCCAATCGACACAGCCTCCGCACTGGCACCCCTTCATACTCCTATGCGTGATAGAGCCAGCCAGCACATATCATCTCTGCTTGAGTCGCGTCCATCGGCAGCCTTTACACACTTTCCCTCATATGTAGAACATGCAACACGCAGGGCAATGTTACCGATCTGGACTTGATACAAAACAAGGTCGCGATGGCAAAAATGAGCCTCGAGTGTCCATGTAATTGCTACCACAATCAAATACTATACTTTTCAGTGATTGCGATCAGCCTAGAATAAGAAGCTACGTCACTTTATGCCATTTGGCGTATCAGCATTACTCGAACAATGTGCATTTAAAACAGGAGGTCTTCTAATTTGGCTATGAAGAATGAACACCCAAATCGTCCTATTCAACAGTGCACTTCACTTACGAGAGGAAGGATGGCCTCAGGGCTACTTGGTTCCGCCTTGATGTGAACACTCTCCATGACCTGAAAGAAGCATTTTTTAAGTTTTTTCTTTGCTTCAGAGTGAAGTTTGGAATAAGGTATTTATTTTGAACCAAACATATAGATGCACTGAAAAAAAAAACACACTTTGCCCTATTTCACTGGCAGCTTCGTATAGTGTCTCAAGATTTCCATATACCTCCAGACAAAACAATCTTTCAATGCAAGCAAAATTAAATCCAGATTTTTTATTTAAGCAGAGCTCCTAAAGCTATAACTTTCACGTTTTGGTCATGTCATGCGAGTTGTTTGTTGAATGGAGTGCAAACTATGCTGGCCAAAGTGAATGGTAAGAGAAAACGACATCACTCATTCACGAAATGTTTATATGGTATTCTTTAAGTTGTAAGATGTGTCGGTGAGCTCAGAGAACTTGAGTTAAATAGATATCGCTCAAGCTCATACACCTATGTTGTCACCAGGGGTCGACACTGACTTGCTGCCGCTTAAGAGAAACTGCACGCCCATGTAGGCAAGCTACAACTTAAGTGAAATAAGTCTTGTCACTTTACATTGAGATATTATAAAACAATAAAGCTGGTCCAAAATCAACACATTTTCATTGAAGCCTGCAGGTATAACATAAAGGCCTGCACCTTTTTAAGCCAGTGCATTTTTGGCACACTCCCTGTGTGGTGTCCTTTAAGAGGCATTCTGCAACCACCAGAAGCCTTGGCCATAAGAGTGCACATCGTGCAACCATTGTATCAAGTCCTCAAGCTCCCAAGTTATACTGTGCAACCTTGACTTGAATACCGCTAACCTAAAACAGCAGCTCGCAATTAGTTAGTGTGAAGAACCATTATTTGTAGCTGTGTTATTCCATGTTGCCCTTCCCTTACAGGAGACGGTGCAGGTGAAATGCTGACTGCCATCGTGACCTCCTCCTCGACGGCACCAAGGTCCAAATCCTGAAAATAATGTTTTTGTCTTACTTCTGAGCTAAGTTAATAACAGAACACTTACTTTAATAACCACACAGACACTTACAGTAGAACCCCAATGGTACGTTTTTCACGGGACTAAAAAAACAACGTAAGGGCTGGGAAACGTAAGAAATGAGAAACGGGAAAAAATGAGAAGATAGAGTAGTGGCGAGAAGCGCACAATCTTATTTCAAACCTTTCGCTTGAAGAAATCGTGCAGCGTCGCATGGTGCCTTTTCTCACGCCCAATCAGTACAAGGCATCACTCAAGCACCTGCAGTGCCATGTGGCTTCCGGCGGGGGCACGGCGCACAAATCTCCACAACACATCCAGTGCTGTTACACCTGATGAAGCCGTAGGTTCCGATAACTGCTCCGACACCTGCTCCACCTCCTTAATATCGTCATCACTGACACACGCATCGGCACACTCGGCGTCGTCAATGGAAGTGTAATCGCTATACGCGATGCCGTCAGCGATAGCGAGTCCCCTCCGACACCCAGTCCACGCAAACAGGATGACTCCGGGCAACAAAAACTAATCTGGAAGCCCGTACTCTTGATGAATGCATCAAGACCAATTTTTAGCACCCAAACACGTCGTAGACGCTATGTTTAGATGAAAAATACAGACCTCTGAGGTGGTTTTTATGGTGGTGGGACTTAAAAATGCATCATAGGTGTCGCCCTCACCGTTTCTAACAGCCAATTCGACCATCAAGCCACCAAGCAGACCAAGCCGAGCCACGTGAAAAGTCGACATGGCCGCATGGGTCGTCTCGAAGGGCCGGTTTGCAATGTACAATGCGGGAATTGTTGTGGGAACAGTGGGTTTCCCAAGCATTGGATCCTATGGGAGCTATGCCGGGCCGGCCGAAAACGACTTCACAGCAAGGAAAACGCAGCACCCGGGAACGTAACAGTGGGGTTCTAATGTATTGAATAAGGTGAGAATTATATAAGGCCCATTTCCGGTGAACAATACTGGTGTGACCAAGTCAAGGCCCAACTGTTAGATGCATTGCAGAATAACAGATAGGTGGGCAAGTTGGTTTCAGTTAGTACACAGTGCATGTCCTGTTTTCTTCTAGTCTTTCTGTATTTTTTCTGAAGCTGCTTTTTACACCAACTGTTAGATGTTGCATCGTTTTATGCTGTTAGCAATATCAGTAGTGTTTGAATAAGGCTAACTTAAGTAAGGAGACTGCCATTACCTCTTGAAGTTGGTCACGAAAATGAAAATGCAAGCTTACAGATTAAGAAAGTGCACTTCACTTACAGGCGCAAGCATGGTCGTAGGGCTACTTGGCTCCACCTTGATGTTAATGGCCTCCATGACCTGAAAGAAGCACTTACATTATTTCTGAGCTATTTTCGGAATTAAGCATCTATTACACCACCTATACCGTAAAATGCCGAGCAAGCGCACCCCCTACGGTGAAGGATAATCCGACCAGATATGGAGGGGGGGGGGGGCGCTTGCTCGGTCCCGGACTGAAATTCAAGATGGCGGTGGGAGAGCCGCTAAACATAAAAAATGCCCATCGATGTTTCTAATGAAATGCTTCATTTATTTACTGTGTTTATTCCCCCTGGTCACTGTCAAACTCGTCAAACGACTCCTCAGAGTCGGACGCAAATGTTAAGTCTGCGCACTCGGCCTGCAGACACCTGCGGTCTTCTGGTGGTACATCGCTGACACCGGAGAGCCTGGCGTGCAGCACAGCATCCTCCGAACCATCTAGTGCATTAGATATGCCACATCTGCTGAATATGCGCTCAGTGTACTAATTCTTGTGGTTCTTTTTGCACACGCGATGCTCGCCTTGAAAAAAAAGTGGCCGCAGGGGAGGGGCGGGGTGGGGGTGGGGGGGCGCTTGCTCAGTCATTGGTGCTTATTTCAGATCTCCCGAAAAAGGGAGCGGTTGCTTGCTCGGCATTTTATGTACATAAACTGGAAAAGAAATCCCACACTTAGCTCAACTTCACTCAATGATAGCAGTACATAAACAAGACTAAAGTTGTGACAACAGGTGAAGAACAGATGATTCAAATAAAAAACAAAGTACTAGGTTTAAAGAATACCATGTTCTTCTATGATCCAGATTAGACTTGGCAAAAATGTTAACCTGCGCACGAACCTACTAGCCCAACAATATACCTTGCTCCAGATTAGACAAATATGGCAGCTCTACCAAAGAAATTCAGCAGGATGCAGTCAAGTCCACTAATAAGGATATGAAATTTAATAACCCGTCGGATACAACCTGCACCGCAAACTTCTCTATGTCTTCTGCCGTGAAATGAACTGCTACCTGCTGTTACGATCAGCTTTGGAGTGCGAGGTGGCCGGCGCCATGATGCGCGCTGAGGTCAGTCACGCTTGTCACTAATAATGTTTCCCCTCAGGCCGGTGCTTGGAGGAAGGCACGGAGCGCGGCATGTTTCGGGAGTTTGTGCCCGCGTGGGCAGGCAGGCATGGATCTTGCAGCCGCAGACGGGTTCTGACTGGAACAAAGGGGAGGCCTCGGAGGACTCTTTCAACCGGGTGCAGTCGGCATGGGACAGCGCCTACCTCGAGTTCCCCACCAACCCTCTGCATTCTTTATTCTGGACGCAGACATGAAAGAATGTGCGAGTTCGGGGAGCCTTCCGTCTCCCTCTTGAGGTCAGCGACACTTCGCTCCCTTCTACCTTTTCGGACTCTCATCCTCGCCTTGGGGTCATTGGGCCGTGGCTTGTGTACTGTGTGACTCATTGCCTCCGTTCTGGAGGCCGGATACCAGAATGGCAAGTCACCGGATTGGCGGGAGCTGCGGACACCGCTTTTGAGTGCCTCAGGGTTGTCTGACCTGGGGCTTTATAAGCTGAAGACTTGTTGTAAAAATCTCTCTCTCTTTTGACATCTCATGACGCCTCTACGTAAATAAACCTCTGTTCTCTCTAGTATGATCCGCCTTCCTCTCTGCAAAAGATGGGCTAACACTCCGGCGGGGGCCAGCTACCATTGACTTGACCCGCCGGACCCGGGTTGTAACACTATACATTCCCATGCTGCATTCTCAGTCATAGCAGTTAAATCTGGCTCGATGTCTGCACAGAATGGAAAAGGAACACGAAATGTAAAAATAATGAAAAAAAAAAGTAAATTCCATATTGTATGTTCACTTACAAGATCCAGTGTGTTTGGAGGGCTGCGTGGTTCCACCTTGATATCAACACTCTCCGAGACCTGAAAAAAGCGTTTTCCAATTGTAACCTCAATTCAGACCATAAGGTTTACTTTGGGCAAGAATACAGACACAATAACGAAAGGTCTCTGTACATCATCCAATTTTGCTTAGGCATACTGAAGTGATGCACCAGGCACGAATGGTAGAAACCACACCATAACGTGTTGCTAGTACCATTTTCCATTATGCAGAAGCACACAAACCAGGTGGCCTTCCCTGGATCCACACCGACAAAAAAAAACCACAGCACGAATGACAGACTCCACGCCCAGCTTATATTGGCCGTTTCTAAAAGTGCCCGAAAATCTAGAAAAAGAAAAGAATTGGAGCACAATTAAGCTCCACCTATAAAAGTGGAAAATGACAGTGTCATTGCCGATGACACCGTTTCTGCGACACGGGCTCTTTAACGCAAAATGATTGGAGGGTGTGGCACCATCTTGTCATAGCAATCTTCGCGTTAGCAGCCGCACACCGAAACAACTGTACTACTGTGGCAGACGTCAGCTTCAACCTCAGAGTTGTCATGGATGTTTGGGTAGCATGCTTGCCTCAAACCCGAAAGGCCTGGGTTTGATTCCCATCTAGACCAAAATGTTCTTTTCAGTTCAATTACCTCAATTTATTTGCAGAAGCTCCCTCGAGAAACATGGTGTCTATCCAAGCATGCTTTGACCTTTTTGTATTCTTTGCATCTGTCAAGATTTTTGTGCTCACTGCCGCCGACACTGCATTTTCTGCTAAGCAAGCTTCTTAACACAATTGTGTCAGGAAGGAAACTACGATACTTTCTTGCTACCTTCGGCCTTACTCTTTCAGGGGTGGCATACATCTTGAGGTGATAAGAAACACCCCAATTCTGCCCAATTCCACAAAACACATCACTTACAAGAGACAGCAAAGGCGGAGGGCTATTTGACCTCATAATCTTGTGCTTGACGTCCCTGTAGGTCCTGTCTTGAAAAACAAATTTTTTTTTTCTTTGAGCTAAGATAGTAACAGGGCAATTACTTTTGACCTTACGCATATTCAAATAGTAAATGTGCCATACTTTGTCACATTTTGGTTATACATACTGGCAGGAACCAGTCAGGAATTGCCTGTTAGAAGTGGTGTCATACTATGCGCCTATCATGCAATCAACATCAGTTGAATAACGTTAACTTTAAACAGGAGGTCACTACTGCACTTTAACCTAGCTCAGAAAAATGAAAACACAGGACTATATACTTCCATACTGCACAACACTTACAGTAGGGAGTGTAACCGTAAGGCTCCCCAATTCTACCTTGATGTCAACACTCGCTGTGAACTAAAAGAAGTGTTTCTCTTTTTAAAGGGGCTCAGCAACGCTTTTCGAGCATGGTCAGAAAATGCTGCCGATCGGTGGTCGAGGCTCCCAAGAACACGCAAGCCAAACATTATAGCGCACCATGCAGCCTGGAATTTATAATTAATTGTAAATTCAGCTAGAAATTGCTCCTTCTTCTCTACAAATGATGCCATATACCCAAATTACTGTGCCGTATACATACCTAAAATCCGCAGCTGTTGGCTGATTTGAGCATTGTGAGCTGCCTACTTACAGTGGCTGCCACGTGCCCGCGCGCATACTCGCGATCACACTGAAAGTAAGCCGCGTGCTTGAAGAAAAAAAAATGTTCAAGGTCATGACACATGCTGATGAAGGGATGCACCTTCTTGCCCCTTTGTCATCCCCCTGACGGATTCTAAAAATTTTTGCAGCATATGATACGTGAAGAACCATGCGCTAATAGTGAGACGATTCCATTATAACTGTTGCAGGGCCCCTTTAAAATTCAGAGGTGAACTGAAATCAAAGCATTTAATCTGAAGAAAGAATACAGGCACACTGATGAAAGAGCTTTATGGCTCATCAAATCTGAATTAAATGTACCAAAGCAAAGCTCACAGGCATTATAAGGTATCCTATTTTGTGCCATTATCTTTCTCCAGGTGGTCGGTTTATGGCGTCCCAAAGCGACTAGGGCTATGAGAAACACCGTAGTGGCAGGCTCAGGACAATTTCGACTACCCGAGGTTCTCAACGTGCACCAACATTGCACAGTACAAGGGCCTCTAGCATTTCGCCTGCACCCAAATGTGACGACCTCAGCAGAGTTCAAACCCGCGTCTTTAGGGTCAGCAGTCAAGCAACGTAATCAATTAGCGTAATACAGCAGGCAATCTCTCTCCACTATATGGTTGTGCTTGAACCTACTGGCTTTTTCGAAAGAGCGCGAACAATGCAATATAACAAAGTGAAAACAAGAAAACTGTGAACCGTGGTCATCAATAGCATGAAATGTATTTAACAGACTACTGCAATGGCCGGAAACACTGCTATGGAGGCATGCATGCTGCAATCTTTGCATAAGATTTGTAAAACTTCTAAGATATAACACGCGAGTTTAGCTTGAGTAATGCTAACTTAGGCAGGGGCTCATACCTGTTGCTAAGTTATAGTTGGCGTGTAAAATACTACCTTTAATTACATAATTTCGTTATTTGTTTTAATTACAGGAGACTGCATAAAATTTGGCACCTTAATCTGCTTGTTGGTGTCCCCGTAGGCCAAATCCTGCAAAAATGTACTGTATTAACCCTTTCACAGCCAATCCCGAGATAACTCAGGCAACGACACACGCAAAAGCCCTGCCAATCCCGAATATACTCGTTTCGCCTCTTTAAATTGCTCCCAGCCCCTAGCAAGACAATTCTCGTAAAAAAAATCACGCTGTATCCGCGAAGTGAATGATGATTGAAGAGCTGGCTTGGAGAAGATCGGGAAAACCCGTGAATCTTCTGTACAAGTCCTCTACCATCATATGAAGACGTGACACACATTATATATACATATATACACAATGTTTTATTAATTTACAATTTTGATGAACTATATACACAATTTACAATTATATACACAGTCGTGAAGTATATATACAAGAAATATCTAAGAGCATCCGATTCTCCATTGTCGACACTTGCAGACGCAATAAAGGAGGTTTAAAAAAAAATTCTGGAGTGGAACTTCTCGCAACGCCTTGCCAGCAAAAGTGAAGCCAGCTTTTGCCCACCAAAGAGCTCGGAAACACGCCCTTTTCTGGTGATGCCTACTTGGAGATCAAATGGCTTTGATCTGTTAGTGTAAGTACCACGTTAATCATAAAATAAAAGATCGTTGTTGCCGACAAAAGTAATTTTTCTAGAGGAGTACAGGTGATTGATCTCCAATAAAATTTACCACGACTTTGAGGCTTACTAACGAAAACTAGTAACACAATGACACACTTGGAGCGGTATCTGACCCGTAAAATTTGCCGCATTAAACTAGTCTGGCGTGCGAGGAACACGCTCGCTTTCCTTCGCCAAACGCCGATGGTTTATCGTGCCCCTACTAAGATGGCGAGCGCAGCCGCCATCTTTTGGTGGGCACGACTTCACTCTTGCGCAATAATCGCCACTCCAGCAATTTTTTTTTTTAACCTCCTTGGACGCAACGCTCCTAATGTTCTTTCAATTTGAAAACTGCGACGCGCACGACGAAGTGGCACTAAAAATAGCTGTCCGACGCTCGCCTGGCTGTCGATGAAGACACGACGCGCATAGCGCTCCTCTTCACGTTCCACGACGCTTTGAATGGATGGATTCAGGTTACGGCGCGGGACTTCGCCCCAGCTTAAGAACCTGACGAGCCAGCTCCTAAAATCACGCCATATCCACGGTGAATTATGATTGAGGAGCCGGCTCGGAGAAGATCGGGAAAACCCGTGAATCTTTCGAACCACAAGCGGTCGCATACCTTGCAGCTGTGGCCGAACGGTCCATCGGGGAACTCGCGCTTGTAGCGCGCGTCGGCGCCGCCAGCTTCGGTTTGCGACCGCTTTCGGCGCTTTACTGCCGCTTCCCGCGCCCGCTCCGCTTCGAGGTTCTCTTGCCGCCGCTTACGTGCCGCCTCCGCTTCGCGAGCCTTCTTCTCGGGGTCCGCACGACGCTGGCGTCTTTCTTCGGCCTCGCGAGCTCGCACCGCAGGGTCTTGTCGGCGGGCCCGCGCTGCTGCTGCCCTACGAGCTCTAGCCGCCGCTTGCATCGCCTCCAAGGTATTCATGAGGAGTAGCTGCGCTAATTAGCGCGCGCGTCGAGTGTGCAGCGGAGTGTGCGGAATCGGGGAAGAGCAGGTGTGTGCCGCGCCGATGGCGATGATGAATTGTGGTCCTGCCCTTTGTAACGGGTAGGCAGCTGTCAAGTGCCATAACCAAAAAAAAAAGGAGAAATAAAAGAAAAAAAATGTGATAGACACACACATAACGAAATGTCACGTTCGCAACAGCCAGCCAGTGTCTCCTTTCAGACCGGCTACATTGACATTGTCTGAACGTCTACATTGTCTGCGCGTCGGCATTGTCGGCGAGGCGCCATCTAGCGGGCGACTTGTGAACTATTGCACAGCTGCGCCTGTAGCGGGCACCTCTGGAACTAAGGTTACGGCGCGGGACTTCGCCCCAGCTTAAAGGGGCCCTCTAACACTCTTCAACCCCCCATTTTTTACTCGTGGATTGCGTAGACTGAAGTACGGACGAACTAGTGCAGCAAGAACGGCAGCGATAGCGGCACGCAGTACGAAGTTATTCAATTTAGAAAATCCAAAATACAAGAAAAAAAAATGCCTGCCCTCAACTCGATTTTCGCGGGGTCACGTGACCACATTTCACTCTCTGCTGTGACGTCGGATGGCGCTCCAATGAAATGGGCTGAAAGCTCTTACGTAGGGGAAGCTCGCACACCATTGTTGCTTCTCCTTTCCAACGTATTGTTGACGTCGTTGCCATAGTAACAAACGTGGTTCCTCCTGACTTGTCAGAACTTGAGCGGGCGCTACTGCTTCGTAGCGAGGCTGGGGAGGCTTTGTCTACTGTTCCTTACAACGACATTCCATGTCATTCCCTCTTCTCATTGTGAGAAGGGAATTTGTGGAGCGGCATGGGCGGTTAAACACGGTCGCCCCTACGCGGGTTGTTGGGTGAGCAGCCCGACGAGTTACAAGTGTGCAGCGACAACAATTCAACGAAGAGAATTACTTGCACCGTTTCAACAACAATCATGAGCCTACCGCACATGCGGAAAGAGGCAGCTCGCAAACGTACAGACGCAAAAAGAAGGAAGAGGGGCAAGCGTTTCATATGGACATCCGACCGGCGCAGGCAAAAAAAAAAAAAAGGAAAGCCAGAGCAACCAGAGGCGAAATGGCAACCGGCGCCTCTGTCGTACTTTGTGGTTGTAGTGATATTTTTTGTTGCGACGGCGGCTATTTGGAGTTCATTGAAAAAGCACAGAAAAGAAAAACGAAACACAATAGTAATCTCAACTTTGATGCAACGCCGTTATTACTTCTAACGTTACATTTATCCAATCATAGGCCAGCGCCCATCTTCGTCATTTCCGCCCGCAATAGTTCTGACAAGCGCCACTACGCGCTGATGCGGTCAGCAGCGATGTAGCGACTTCAACGCGTGATTAAAATACTAAATAATTTGATATCGGTGCTTAAACTTATGCTAAAATTATCCCCAGCCATCAGTCTACGCAACCCGCAAGTAAAAAATGGGGGGTTGAATAGTGTTGGAGGGCCCCTTTAAGAACCCGGCGAGCCAGCTCCTAAAAAATATAATGTGAATGTCGGCTCGTGACTCTCTGCCAGCGTCTCGGCAGCGCTGTCATGGCGAGTCAGCATGCCACGCGCGTGCGCTATTTGACAAAAGAAGAAATTCAGCAGCTCTTGACTAATTCAAATTCCGACTAAAAGGGCTAATTAGTGTCTCAGCGACTCTGATTAATGGGTAAATATCTATTAGGAGTTAATTATTTAGTTAATTGTTTTTATTGAGTGCTACTTTTATTTTGATGAGATAATCCCCTATAAAAATGTTAACAAGTCCTTAACAGCATCCCACTGCATTGCTAACAGAAGATTTCCGCATAACGTGCAGAAGAAAAAGAACCCAACATGGAGTGTGCAGCAGTGCCAAAATACCCAGCAGTGAAAGGGTTAAAGGGACACTAAGGAGAAACACGAAGTTGATATGGGACAAAAGATGGGCATTCGAGAATGTGTGGAGGTTTTCATTCAGTGCAAAAGGATGACTTATTAGTGGAGAAATTCGTAATCAAAGACCAAATATCTCTTACTCAATTTCCCTTGCCTCAAATTTGGCACTGGAGCCATGTCGTCACTGATTTCATTGCTCTCAGCGAATGAGAGGGCGCCATAAAACATCACCGAATGCGCAGGCAGCCGCTTCACTGTTTTCCGCGATCATGGCTGCAATGGATGTCGGTGCAGACGTTGAATCCGTTGAACCTTGCAACGAAGACCTCGCAAGGGAAGTGGGTTTACAGTTTAGCGACCTAAGCCAAGTGAAGCGCAATATGCTCCTTCGAGCTCGCGCGGCAGGTGTTCCTGTGTACGACAGCGGGTCGTTGGCCGCGTCGTCGGAGAGCGAAGCCTCATTATCGCCGACACACAGTTTCATTTCGTGTTTCATCACACAGTGCACTTTCGATCGCATTCAAGCACTGACAGGGATCGAACTTATCGACCACAGCCAGCCACATTCTGCAGTTTGCACAAATAAGTTAGTTGCGATTCAAAAAGTAGATCCCGACTGGACTCGATAGCTGTCAAAAGTGCGCCGTGGGACCTAGTACTGTAGGTGAAACGACATCGCAACGAATTCGGATATAACTTATTTTTATTATGATTGACGTCATAAGGAAGCTATGCCTCAAGGAATAAAATTTTTATCAAAGAATTCGATTTCGATCGGACTCCACCTAGACCAAAATACCTTGTTACCTTGTCATGCGCAGCTCCCAACAAACAATACCTTACGCAAAGAGGAGCCTCCTGCAGCTATGTATAGAACTTTTTCCGTTCACCCTAGATTTTATGAATGCAGCCCAATGTGAAATTTTTGTGTGCTTGCTTGGTACTGTTTCAGGTGGACTGCGGACATTGCGGGGTACTCAACTTCAGCGAGGAGGAGTGCCTCTGCTGTCGAGAGATGGAACAGCCTGTCACCGCTGCGCAGCTTGAAAAATGCATCACGGAGCACCCAGAGTTCCACCTCTTGTGTCTCAACATCGCTGTGCTCTGTATTCTGTACTGCGGTGCGCAGGGACTGCATGGATGAAGACATCTACAAGTAAATTATTTTTACTTGATGATATGGCACTACCGATTCTTTTTTTCCATAATTAAAAAAAAATCTTATTGCTGTACGGACGCACCATTGTTGTGAGAATAAGATAATCTGCTGCCTTGCATCTGATGCATATTATTGGCTGAACTAGTGCAGTACGTGCGTCGCCTTAGCTGCAATTTTCAAGAGCAAGGATTCAGGTTGTATGGGTCAGCACAGCTCCGTGAACTGCTGTACACGCAAGCATGAATTGTATTATAGCACTACGGCTTGTGTTGTTTTTCAAAAGATTTGACTGCTCAATGTGCGTTACCACTTTTAATTACTACAGGAGATTCTGCTACACTGCCTGCAGGCAGTTCGTACGCTGGCTGTGGGGTCACTTGGCAAAGGTCACCGCTTCATTCTACCATCATGCGTCGTGGTCAAAATTCAGGGCAACCCCCCCCCCCCCCCCGAGAACCCAACAGGATTCAGATATCCAGAGTAACAGAAGAGTGCAAATAAATGAGCCGGCTGTGCAAACAGCACACTCAGCGTCTCTACAGGCGTGCTCCGCTCGGCAAGAGGATCAGCTGTGCAACTCTGCTCTTCTTTACCACCTTTGTATGTGTGCAGGGTTTGTTCACAACACCGAATCTGCCCCAGCAAACATTGTGCGAGTGTGTGCCGTTTAGAAAGTGAAAGCTTTCGTGTGATATCACTCCTCGAAACTGCTGTGGCAGTTAAAAACTGCACTCGCAACGTTTCTACAGGTATACTCTGCTCAGCAGTGGGATCAGCTGTAACTTGAATCTTCATTGGTGCCTTCGCAGTGAAGTCCAGTGGGGTCTTCTTGTGTGTTATAGCTGTAACTTGGCTATTCATTGGTGCCATTGCAGTGACGTCCCATGGGGTCTGCATGTGTGCTATGGTCAGAAATTGTCAAGATTTCTCCAGCTTGTGTTGCTTAGAATGAATCAATAATTCCATGATACAACAGCCATGGTTGTTTGGTTAGGAGGCAATTGAGTTTAGGGAAAGGGATGACATAACATGATGAATGCCCGCCTCATGTGCAGACTCCCGCAAAAACAGCAGAATGTCTTGGGCTTAAATGTCATTGTTTTGCAAGCCCCAGGCTTTGAAGGTGGCGATGTGTTGTCTGAATTACCATGAACCAACTAGCCCAAGCCTCAACCCTAGAAAGAGCTGTTCCTCACGCGCCCACGTAACCTCGCTCCGCGACACAGCCCCATCTCTTGCTTGGCAGCGAAGCTAAGTACGAGAACTACAATGCATGGGCGCCATAGGGTGAAAATAATGTTACAGGAGGTGAAACTACCCCCACAGTGTGGAAAAATTTCCTGTCACACCATTGTGCAATTGCACATAGCAGCTATACCAAGGAGCATTTTCAATATATGAGGTAGTGAACACGGCAGCCGTGTAGATGATGTGGCCAGTTTTGCTTGATGCACACATCCCATTTGTACTACTGTGCTGAGTGTGAAATAAAGCATAACTCAAGACAGCACGGAAAGCCACGACACTCTGTGGAGTGTGTCTGAAGCTATAGCTCCGGACTTTCGATAATGAATGACAAGCAACATCATTATGCATCTCTGGCATAGCCACTGCTGCCTCCTTCCTTGGTGGAAACCAAAGCGTGCCAATAAAGGTCTGATTTTCTGTGGCCTCAGCATGCAGTTTGTGCGTGCACCATGGTTTACAACCATGACTGCTTTGCGAGAATCCTCGAAAGATGTTCATTAATTCAAGGGTCATATGGGATAGTGATGCCTCGGGCTGACTTGCCCATTGTTGTCTGCTATAGGGGATGAAGGGGATTTGATGGAGTGGTGCTTTCAAAGATATCTCTGTGGAAGGGTAGTTGCTTTCTCGACACACAGCCCATGAGGGCTCCTGTCTATCTATGTTTGTTTAGTTCTGCAGATACATTGCATTCTCTTTTTCTCTCTTGTGATGTGTAGATTGCATGCTGTGTGTGTTTACTGCTAGATGCAACAGAAAACTGAGCAGACAGCGGAGGGCCAAAGAGACCAAAACAAGACTGGAGAGGTACTTTTCACTGATGGGGTTTCTGAGGTCTTATATTGTAGAGTCAGACACAGACCAACTGGGAAGGAACAGATTCCACTTGGCCCCACTGCCTGAAATTGAGGAACGCTCATCTCATGAGTCAATGTCTGGGAGAAACCCGTCAGCCTCGCCAGACGTGAGGAACCACGAAGGGGGAGATGTGCCAGGTCAAGAGGACAAACTGCAACCATAAAGAAATCAATCCTGACGAGGCTCGTCTGTCCCACAGGGCTACAAGACGCGGAGTGGACGTGTAGGCAAGCGAGAGCGAGGTGTGCTGTGTGTGTTTACTGCTGTAGAAACAGGAATACAAAGGAGAAGGCCAATCATCATCATGCTGTCATGTTCTAATCATCTGAATAAACGGTTCTAACCATTGCGGCTCTTCGGTTTTTTCGCTAACAACATGGTGCCGTGACCACCCTTTCCTCATCGACAAGGCGGATGGCAGAGCTTCAGCTGAAGGAAATGAGGCAGCAGGCGTGCAACCGGGAGCAGCAGCAGTGGAGCCGAGAGCGACCACCCAAGGAAGAGGCCATCATTGTAACGTGAATGTAAGCTTGCATCTTGTTCAACATGAATCGAAATGTTGTTTCACAGAAGAGGAAAACTTTGAGGATGCAGATAATGAATCTCATCACAGAGGCGGAAAGAAAAATGAATGACAGAGAAGGCGTAGACTCTCTAAGCATAAGCCCTAGCAAAATCAAGGGCATAACGGAAAGTTTGAAAGCAGCAAATATGCAAATGGCATCATTTGTAACAGAGGAAACAGGAGCAGATGAATTTGAAAGAGTAGTGGAATGTGACATAAAGATAATTACAGCAATTTCAAAGATAGAGTCCAGCATTAAGAAGTTAGCAGTAATACGCATGATAGACCACCATCAATGGGAGTAAAAGAAAATGAAAAATGTCAGAAAATCAGCCTACTGACTGTAATGTGAAACTGCCAAAGCTAGACATGTTCAGGTTTGATGGCAACAAGCTGACAAGGCAAAGATTTTGGACGCAGTTTGATAGTGCAATTCATCTTCAACAGAATTTACCAGAGAGTCAAAAGTTCCACTACTTAATCTCTGTTCTTGAAAGAAAGGCAGCTGCTCTTACTGAAGGGCTACAGTACTCAGATAAGAATTACCAGGCAGCTGTGAAGCTTTTTAATGAGGAATTTGGCAATGAAGAACATTTGAAGGGAACTTACATGAATGCATTGATAAAGTCAGAAGCAGTTAAGAATCCGAAAGACGTCAAGGGTTTACGAGAACTTTGCCAGACAAGTGCACACAAACGCGCTGGAAGCGCTCGAAGTTGCAGTAGATTCATACGTTCCAATGCTGATGCCTATTTTAGAGCGTTGCACACCGCAAGAATTGTTTAATGACTACCAATTTTACGAGAAGAGAATGCAAGGTACACAGAGAGAACGGGAATGTCAACAAGAGAAAGCAGCAGCGGTACTAGTGCAGAGGCACTAAAAGGGTTGATAAAATTTTTGCAAGAACAAGTGACGTGTAGAGACTCACTACGAAGTTTCGAAGACGGTGGGGACAAAGCACGCAGAAAATGGACTGACAGATCAAACTTCACAAGCAGGACTTCCGCATTTCAAAGCTCAGTCAGCTCAGTCACAAAACGTTGTTGCTTCTGTAATCTACACAACCACAGCACTGGAGACTGTCGGAGGTCATTAAAATAAGAGGACAAAAAAGAAACACTTCGAGATGAAAGCTGGTGCTTTAGGTGCAAGAGGTCGAATCACAACGCAAGATTTTGTAAAGGCACTGTCGTTTGTAAACGTTGCAATGCAAGACAGGCAACTTCGAGAGAGAGACAACACTTATCAAAAAAAAAAAAAAAGTGGTTCATTGCGGATGGGGCCCCGGGGCCCTTCACTTAGGGTTGCCAGTTGGCTTCCCAGGGTCCGTTCAGCGAGTCGAACCTTCCATCAATACGACTGTTCGAAAATCGTGCAACCTGCTAGCATCTTCTAAAGGATTCGACACTCACCGAGACGCTGGTTTGCTCCTGCGAGGGCACCTGTAGCTGGAATGAAGGAGCCAATAGTGACGGTACAGCTGATCGCGAGAGGAATACCTTTCGGGGCACGCCGAGGGCCTTCCCGAGCGCAGCATTGTAAACAAAATCCGATAGACGTCAGACTCTGGAGTTTCCAAGATGTGTGGCGCCACCTGTCGGAGAAGTATTGAGTAGTGCATAGACCGACTCTCTCGTACAGTTTGCTATGGGACCAGGTGCAACTAGCGAGTGCGAAACAACGATTGAGCTTAATATCGCGTGTGTTTGCGCATTTAGCACTCAGAACGAGAGCTGTGAATTGCTCTCCGCTAGTCGGACGCGCCACCGAACCGTCGTGATGTGCTTGCTGGATCACTTGCCTGAACGACGGCGAAAACAGCAGCAGACGAGAGCCCTCCGCACGCTACGAAGAAACTCCGCAAAAGACGCACTGTTGCGTTGTGAATTGCCACGGACGTAAAAGACTGAATAACAACGTTCAGTTTTACCGATTTCCATAGTTGTCGTACGAAGAAGAAAGGCGAGAGCGCTGGATACGGGCCGTTGCGAGCGTGTTGGGTAAGCGAAGTACCCGCGTTCTCCACAGCCGGTGGCATGAATGTGTGGCTCTGCTGTTGTTTTGCGTAGCCCTGATGCAAAACCGTGGTAACCTTGACTATGAAGCTCAGCAGAGGCTCTGACCGCGGTGCTTGTCGTGTAACACGAAGTGAGCAGCTAGAGGCAGACTGCAGGAGACGCGTGATACGCACACCGTGACGAGTTGGTCGTCACAACACAGCATCGCGGACGTATGTACGTTTTGAAGGCTCAGACGCTCAGAGTTCTGGTTCTAACTAGCTAACACCACGTGCGTCATACAAGTAACTCGCAGAATGTTGGTCGTGACCCCCTTCAGGTTTGTTGCTGTGAACCGAGTTTTGTACCACTGATCGTAAGATGCATAGCTAAGTAAATTGATCGTGTATGTAGGTACTTTATCGCTGTGGTATACGTATATACCCGATTTTAACGCATTTAGGCTCTAGAGAACGGATGTCGGAGGGCTTGCCTCGAACTCGGTGTCGTGTGATGCTCGCTTGTACTTGCGAGTTGCAGTGCGCGGGAATAACTAAAACTTATTTTGCATTGTACTCGCAGTTCGCTTTGATCAGCTTCCTTTGTTTCTGAAGCGTGGATTGGCGGAAGAAGCTTTCCAGGTCCTTGATTTTCAGGAAACCGCGCCTCGACGCCAACGAAAGAGGAGGGTTATATTGCGGCCTATGCACATTCGCTTGCGGGCGGCTCTCCTTGCACTACCCAGTTAGGGCCAGGGCTACGATGAGGGCGCTGGTGGCGGTGTTTTTCGCAGCGCCGCCTGGGCAGAGTCTGACGTATATGGCGAGAAGTGCAGTGAACACACCATCGGTTTCACTGGCTCCTTCTTCCGTTGTCGAATCATAGGCACAGCGTTGAGCCACTGTGAACGACAAGGCTCATCGCGCGGAACCACATGGAAAGACAGTCGACACTGCCACTGCCCTTGAGCAGACGCCGTGGACCGTTAATACAGCCCTCAACACTGCACACACGAGGCATTTTCGCGGTTTGCTGCAAGTTCTCCGGTCTCAGAGCCTGTAAGGTGCGGTGTCCGGCGGGTCTCGCAACAGGTAGCTGGCTCACACCGTCGTCCACACCGGTTGCGCTCAAGCCGATGTTTCCAGAGAGGAGAACGCGTTAGCATATCATCCGATGGTGAGCACGGCCGCGGTGCCCAATTGGGTGCACAAATGCACCGCACAATAACGACGTAAAAGTCCCACACTTCGGTGAATTGATTCCGAGAACCCCCGGCGACGAAGTACGCGTCGAGTCCGGAGGGTCGTTGACTTCGGAGATTATGATGGCCACTGTCTCGAGCACCTGAAAACGCTTGTTTGCGTTCATGTGAAGACAGGACCTGGCGCGATGAGAACCTTTCAAGTGGCTCTGTCTCACGTTTATACGACATTGCGCAGAAAGTGTTCGCGACTGCCCCGTCGGGCTTCCGCGAAACGCCACGACATGCCGCGCTCGACAAGGTCAATGCCGGTGGGAAAGGTTTCCGGCAGACAGGTCAACGCACACTGGCGTCTGTCATTTTGGGAATAAAGGAAACCAACGCGGGAGAGTAGCTAGAGCGCGAAGCACGCATGAAACCACGGCAGCGCGGCGGCACCATGCCGTTTTTTTTTTATATTTTAGCTTTGCGTTAAACTGATACTTCCTTGAGTGGCACGGCTTAAATCGGTGCCGAGTACTGTTTGTGGACATTTAAGAGAAATTTCATCGGGTGTTCCTATTACCAGCATTAAATTACTCTCGACCAATCGCGGTCCGTGTGCGTTTGTGATTGCCTATGTCACGATCGCCTAGAGCGGGAAAGTCGAAGGGGTGTCAGCACCCATCCTTCCGTTTCTCCCTATTTTCACGAAAGCTCTTCTCGCCTTAACAATGGTACCGTTGTAATCGCAATAAGATAATCTACGATCGAAGCTAAACTTCCGGTTTCTCTTAAGTGTCCCTTTAACATTATTGCAAGTGCACACGAATGTAGGTCGACCCCTCTACATCCCACATAAAAAATGGCAGCATGTTGCACTCTTGTAACACATGAAGGCAAAGCCTGCTGCACATATTGTAATGCATTAAGTTCAGAGGGGTCAGACTTCTCGAGAGACATAATGAGCCACAGTGTCAAACACACATGTGGCACTTTATGTCGGCTTCCTCAACAACACCTGCAAGTACTTAGTGCGCTACCTTAAGCCCTTGTCTGCAAGCTTCGGTGTCCTAAGTTGCTGTCTCAGTTGGGCATGCTCGGCTCGCCTTTGACGCACAGCTGTGGCCTCACGCACCATTCTACTAAGGTTAGCCTGATGCCAGCGACGTGTCCTTTCGACACGTCTCTGCCTCTCATCAGGGGATAGACACACTTGCGGTCACATGCCCTGCTCCCGCCGCTTCGCATGTTGTGCCTCAGTTTTTGCTTTGCGAGCATCCGCAGCTGTAGCCTACTTCCGGCGCCTCCCGCGTGATTCCCAAGGCTCTGGGCGAGCGTCCCCCATCGTTGCATCTTTCATTTCACAGTAGAGCGTATAGTATTTGACATCATAATGTTCTTGTTAGTGTCCCCACAGGTCACGTCCTGAAAAAATGTACCGTGTTAACACGACTGCAAGTAGACACGAATGTAAGTCGATACCCCTACAAGGCACATAAAAAATAAATGGCAACATGTTGCACTCTCACGACACGTGAAGGCAAAAGCCTGCTGCACACTTGGTAATGAACTAAGTACGGAGGGTGTTATGTCTTGCAAGACATAACAAGCCGCAGTGTGAAGTACATACATATGTGTTGAGCAGACATTCTCATCGACACAGGTGAGCACATTAGGTCGTCGTCTCCGCACTTTGGCCTCCTCTCTATGCCGCCATCTCGCATCGTCGCGTAGCTGCTTTCGCAGATTGGCCCATTTTCGATGCTTAGCATGCGGATTCGCGCAGTCTTACAGGTCAGACTTGCATTAAACTTTTTCTTTGACTTTGCGTTTTATTCCCTCAGCATGGGAAGGCAGCACTCACGGACGAATGCCTTGCTCCCGCCGCTTCACATGTTGCAATGCTAACATTGTAGCGACTTCCCTGCTTTGCTAACACTGTGTGAAGCACTGAGAGTGATATGATCATCAACTCTGTCATTAATTTCGATCGACAAGAACACTGATGTGACTGCAACAAGAAAAAAGTCAGATGTATTGCAGTTGGACAAAACACCACAAGATATCGTTACTGGCTGTACTGCTGCCGTTGATGGCTCCGGCAGCTGGGTGAAAAGTTGGTGAAAAGAGATATTGGGAAGTCTACGGACAAACTAGGGTGCTCTGCTGCCGGGATTGCACTGTGTAGTGGACACAAGTGCTTTGGCTCTCTCCATCACGCGGCAGCATTTGCACTGCCACGTGCAATTAGCGCAGTTGCACATCTCGTTGAATGCAGTGGCGAATCAAGGAGGGGGGGATCAAGCGACCGCTCCCCCCCCTCCCCAAAGCCGCCAACCACCAATCATTCCTTGTTTTGTTCATTCTTCTTTCTGCTTTTCCTATGTCTGTACGAAACATTAAATCTTAATTTGGAAGTAAGCGCTCGTCTTCGTTGTTGATGTGTCCCCCATCCTGTTTCACGCTATGTCACTCTATCAAAACTGGAAAACCAAAAAGCCCAAATCACTAGTCTACTAAGTAGAAGGTCGTTGAAATAAGCGCGGCCATTATAGCGGCAACAAGAAAGGAGCCTTCCCTTCTCCCTTCTTTCTTTTTTTGTCAGTGACACATGGTCCAAAAGAGGGCGACACAGGTCACCACCAGTGGCTATATAAAAAAAAAAGTTTTCCGAAATATTAACAGAAAAGCTTTGTGACTGAGCTGAAGCGAGCAGGAGGAGGGGGCTCGCACTGATGACACTCTCAGCCCCTTCTTGGGCTACGTCTCCAGGTGCAGGGATCGGTCACGATGCGTCTGGCATGACCTTGGCGATGCCGCATTGTCGCCGCCACTACAAAGAAGACAATGATCGGCTCCATCAAGTAATTCGCCTGGAACTTCTTGGTGCAGTAATGAGGTGGTTGTTTGGGGGATCTGACTAAATCTGACGGGCTCGCCTCGCCCCTTTCCAGGGGTGGAACGGAGGTGGTCCCATACATTCTTCCTAGGGTTGTGTAAATATTCGAGTTTCGAATGTGAATCGAATAGTACCTAATCGAATAATTCGATTCGACTTTCGAATAGCTAGTATTCGAAGTTTCGAATATTTCGACAGGACGAATATCTAAAACGCAACAAAGGCCAATGTTGCAACTTGGTGAGGGTGGGGTGGCTAAAGCTAACGCTAACGTCGTTACACTAGGCCTTTCATTAAAACTTTCACCGACATACTGGTTAAAAAGCGAGCGCATGCTGATCTTAAAGGAGATCATGCCATTTCCGCACGTAGAAAAATATGAGAAAACTGTCAAGCCCTTCACAACTTCGTTCCTGAAACGAAGGTACGGACTTCTTGCATATTTCAGTCGCGTATGCCGCAAGCGCCGTAAAACGTCCTGACTTTGGCCTGCGAAACCCTCAGTCATTGGCTTTGCATGTGAAAATTCGTTCAGGCTGGGCAGTTGCCACTGCTGCACCGAACCACTCGTTCAGAAACTCCCATCGTTCCGGCACGTAGTTAAAACGCTGCTGTGAACGGGCGCCCAAAGATTTCTGGGCCCGGAGCACCCATGGCGATGAAGCACAACATTAGTATTGTTGTCAGATGAGCCGTATTGCGCGACCATGGGGAAAAAGCTAGCTACCATACCCCACTCTCTTAGTCTTTAGTAGATTAGGATTGGCGCTGCTGACTGGAATGGCGGCTCTTCTATCAACAAGTTTGCGCGCCCAAAAGCTGGAACAAAAGCCACTCCCGAACAAGTGTGTAATAAAACTGTTGGCACGCCGTAGCATCCCCGATTTTTCCTTTGTGTTGCCGTAGCCGGCGGTACACACTTTGTATAAGTATACCATTCGATATTCGATATCTTTGGCCACTATTCGATTCGAGGTGAAATTTCACTATTCGCACACCCTTAGTTCTTCCCCTTCGGGACGTCGTGTGGAGACTGTTACCTTATTGGACAAATGAAGTGAACAATATTTTCCCTAGCAATTGTCCGAAAGACATTTAAGCCGGGCTTCGGCCCACTGGAAGAGTGCCGAAGCCCAGCTACTTGATTACATATTGGTGGTGGATGCTACCAATATGTAATCAAGTAAATGTCTCTCTACTTTTTATCTCCCAACATCACCGTATGTCTCCCTCACTGCTGCCTAGAAGACTCTGGCTGGAAGGTGACTCCTGACAGTGCCCAATGAGGCCTTTCAGCAAAGCTTGGCACTCGATCGTCCCACTTGGTACATCTAATGGCACAGTGGCGGTTAAGTGACCTTGGAAGGACGTTCTCGGAAGTGAGCATTGCCTTGTTGCGTGTGACAATAATTGCTCGTCGTCACGCTCCAGAGAGTAGATTTTATTGGGACACGAGGAGCGGGGGACATTCATGAAAAGAAGAAAAAAGTCACAGTTTCGCCGCAAGGGCGAAGCAATGAATGCGGTAGCAAGGAACTAATACGAAGTGAGGCTCGCCAATGGATACGCTCAGTTTGCACATCGCTTCTGTTGCAAAGGCGGCCGAAGCAGCGAAGGAAACTAGCGTGCTTCAAGTGTCGAGCTGTGACACTTGATAGTTCGCGCTCATCTTCTGTTTGTTCGTTTAGCGGCGTTCCTTGAGATCGAGTGACTTCCGTACGCTCCGTAACATGAGCGCGGACATCACGGTGAAAGCGTGAAACATCCCTCTTCCCCTCACCACGAGAAAACCGCGCGAGCAGACAGCGGAAGCGCAAGCTTCTCCCATGCGCAAATATAGGAAGAAGCGAGCGAGCTCGCCGACGACTTTTAAATGCGCCCGTCGGGCTCCTAGCGCCATCTCGTGGTAATGAAGAAACGCTTATTATCGCCTGCTGTCTCAGAGTCCGCCCAGCGCTAAAGGGTGTGTATATAACGCTCGCCGTTAGCTACGTGGAGGATCTGCGTTTCGTGGCGTAGTGGATAGCGCTGCTCGCTGCGGAACAAGAGGTCCCTGGTTCGATTCCGCGCTTCGGAAGCATTTTTCTGAATTATTTTTCTTTGGGGCTTTTATATATATATACATATACATATACGGTGCATGACGGCGGCGACGGCAAAATCCAGCCGAGACTGTCCATATAATTGCCATCGCAATAAAACAGTGTGTCTATAAGAGGTCTGTCCTATTGAATTTTTGAATAGGTGGAGCATCCCAATGCTTTGTTTCAGAAAGGGTTATATGCCCTCACGAGCTGCGAAGTAAGGTATTTTTTCTACGAAAGAGCAGACAATTGTGAAAAGGGGAAAGGAGAATCTCTTCCCCGTGCTCTCTCTCCACAAATCTTTGCCCTTTTCTGCTTCTCTATGCACATTTCCAACGAAGGCTTCTTCAATCATCCAAGGTAATAAGTGCAAAGACGATGACAGACAAGGACAGAGGGACACACACACACACAGGGCGCCACAACCAACAGTGTTTATGAAAGGCTTCTTGGGCGTCGTCAATGTCCCCTCTCGGCTGCTGTAAATATGCATGACCATACTCCCCTCCGTCCGATGACTGCCATGAATTTCATTCGCCGAAAAACTGCACCATGGAAGAGCGTGGAACCACAGGCAAACATTTATGCTGCCAGTGTAGGCTCTTTACCTTTAGCAAGGCGGCATCAGCTGCAGCGCGATGCCGACTTGCGGTGCTGTTGGCTGCTCAAACGGCGTTGAAAAGGGAGACAAGCTTTTTTGTTGTTCCAAAAGGAAAAGAGAACATCAAACGGCGAGGGAGATGGCTGCGTCGTATCGGGAGGAAGAACTTTGCCACCGAGGAAGGCTTTGCGATGCAAGTCGATCATTAGTGAATTGGTCTCGTGTGCACATGATTTCCGAAGTCTTTTAGATGAAGCTGAGGCTTGATACTGCTTGATACAGATGTTTAAGTTGAACGAAACAAAAAGCAACGTGACATTAGCGGCTCCATTTTCTCAGAAGGTTTTGACAACAATGAAAGCGCGATCGTTCTTGCTCACTCATATTGGGTCGGGTACTTAAAACCAGTGATAGTAATTACAGCAAAATCTTTAGTGTACTATTTTCCCATTTCCGAACATTTACTGCACATGCAAATACTTTTAACCAGAGTCCCTTTTAAAGAACACTGGTTCCTCTCTGTTGCGTTTCAAGCAAGCACTTCATCGCGCCGCATGCAATGAGAGAAGGAGGTTGCAATAACTTGAAAATGCAGACCTTAAGGCGAAGGAATGTGTCTTCACTTTCTCACCCCCTTCCCTTCAGTTACTGCGAGCTGCGCAATACACCCCCCCCCTCCAACCGCATTAAGAACCCCCCCCCCCTCCCGCCAAATAAGGTCCCTGGATCCGCCCCTGGTTGAATGAACATAGACGTCTACGCCATACGTACATAGGATTTGTACGCTTTTAGAAAAGAGCGTTGCCTAATCTAAGCACAAGTCAGTAAAATGTGACTTCACGCCACTTACATTTTACCATACACACTGTCACAGTTAGCACATAAAAGCAGGCAATCGCATAGCAGCAAAATGCTATGAAGTGCAATTTGAGCTACCGGTTTGTCCAACCTAAAGATCACGCGAATTTTGTGTTGTCATTGCTTACATCGCCACTTCCCGACATGCTGCTTTACAAATGATCCAAGTGAAAATGGTTTAGCAGATCTAATACTGCGTCTGCGCCAAGGCTTACAGAAATCTTCGCCTCTGTTGAACGACGACAATGATAAAAATTGCAGCCGCCAACAAGATTCGCACAGTGAATCAAGCTTTTGTAACTTATAGTCATTATATTCCAGATTCGCTGTAGATACACTGAACTAAACAAGCGCCATGGTTTGAGTATCAAAGATACAAGCAAACGCCCGTGATAGCACTTGTTTTCACGCAGATCGAGTATGCCACGAGGCTGACAAGTGCTCTTCGAAATCGAAACAGCTGCCAGTCATGACATACGAGCACATAATTATTATATGTCTTGCACTGCGGCAAATGAGTTTCTCTGCCACGATTAACGAGTTAGTAGCCACTGATTGAAAGCAAGAAAAAATTTGTGGAGCCCTTTCCCTATCGGGAAAATGGGGGCAAGCAAAGCTTTGCGTCTACGTGCCTGACGCACTTTTCTTCCTTTTGTTCTTTCTATCGCATATGTGCAATGCTCCCCCCTAACTGTTTACTTCCATGTGCTTCACAGCACATGTGCTTCCATGTGCTCATCCATGTGCTTCACAGCACAACACTTCAGTTGCCACAGGCAACAATGACGATTGTGTGTTCATGTCCATGCAACAATGAAAAGTGGCAACGTGAAATGACAAGTCACTTCGATAAAAGATTAGGTTGGCATATCAGAGTCGAAAGATTGCCGACAAGTCGACGATCGAGAGAGCATCAATTATTGGAAAACGGCGCACACCCGGCACACCTTCGAGGGCCGCATTTCGGTACACTCGCCGGCGCCTAGTTTTTCGCGTACGACGCCGCCACTGATATGTTACAAAAGCTTCGTTTAAAATGAGAGGTTCACAAATTTTGTCAGCACTGCTCTAACAATGTCAGTGGACTGACTATACTTGTCCTCACTTGTGTCGTCGCCAAGCCAGCCCTCTTCAAGAACCTCGATGCCCAGGCCCTGCTGGCTTTGAAGTGCGCCTTCGCTATCCCCGCTTGCGAAGCAAGGACACGTGCTCGCCGCATGACCATTTCGCCCGTTACCATCACACTACGCTCGCGTAGTTCGGTCACGTATGCGGCGAGCTTCGTCTCCAGCTCCGGAAAGCGTCCCGACTTTGGCCCACGGAAACCTCGCCGCTTGGTGTCACACGCGAAAATTTCATTACGCTGCAATCGCCACTGCCGCACTATCCGTTCCGAAACTCCAAACTTGCGTCCCGCCGCACAGTTATTAGTTTCTTCGGCACGGAGGATGGCAGCCCTCTTGAACGTTGCCGTGTAAGAGCGCCGAAAGTTTTTTGGCCCCGGAGCACTCATGGCGATCAAACCGATCAAACACAACAGCCCGGAGCACGCAGCCGTCAAAGTCAACGTGCCGAAGGAGGGGCAAACACAACATAAAAGACACCTCAACCAACACGCCGCTATTCGCCGGCAGGAGTGCCGCTGTCGACTGGAACAGCGGCTCTTCCGTCAACAATCAACACTCCCGCGTGCGCACGCACTTTGATATTTGATTTGAGATGAAATTTGATTACTCCCACACATGGCTCTGCTCCCACACCCCTACGCCCCTACTAGAGACCCCTACCCCGCCTACCCCTACTTCGAAACACCCGCCCAAAATAAGAAACTATACGATCGCTCGCTTCCGGTGACGTTTTGAAAGCGCGCTTTTTGAATCGAAGCCCCGCATGACAGAAGGAATAACAAAAAATGAGTAGAGAGAACACGTAGAGAGAGCCGAATGAAAGGGTGTTTCAGCTGCACTAACGTGAGACCTGGGGAGGGGCGAAGCATGCTGTGTGCGCCGGTGTTTCCCACAGCAATATCGCTGCTAATGGGCGATATTGTGGGCAGTGGCGTAAATCCATCAAAACAACAAGGGGGGTCCCGGACTTTGCATGGCAGCCATCTTGATTATTAGAAATGCGCATTTTATTTTACACAAAAATGAAAACTTTACAATAAAACAAAAAGAAAACACACAAATATTCATATATCGCGTTATTGCAATGCTCTTGACGATCTGCACTGCGCGACGAATGAGTCATACAACGTTCTGAACTAGTTTCTACAACACAGTTCCAAACAGCCGATGAGTATTCGATGAATCTACACACTGGATATGAAACAAACGTTAAAGGAACACTGACACCAAAATTGAAACCTCGAGGTGTTTGTATTGTTTGATTGTCTGTATGCGTGCAAGGGTACTTCGGGCCGTTTATAACTGGCGGACGTTAGCTTTCAGTTATCTTAATTTGATTTTGAAGCAAGCGTGAATACTCATCTGAGTTGACAGCACCTCGCGACATCTTCACTAGTATGGCGAAACATTGGTATTAATGAGAACTAACACACAGCAATGCCAAGGAAAGTATAGGGGGTGTTATTTGTAGTAATTAGAATATAAATGTGAAGAAAGTAAAGTGGACGAAAAGATAACTTGCCGCCGGCAGGGACCGAACCTGCGACCTTCGAATAACGCGTCCGATGCTCTACCACTTCGCTACGGCGGCGGTAATCTCCCCGTCCACTTTATAGGGTATATATGTGGATTGAAACTTCAGGAAACTTAGGAGTGTTAGGATTATTGGTCAGCTGCCTGCTCGTATATAGATCACGTGCTACGTGACGCCAAGAAGGCAGAAAAAAGAGTGTTCCACACTCGACCCCACACTATTCCCCCTCGCCTCGTTCTCTCCGAAAGAGCATATGACAAAGAAAGTTAGAGGTGACCGAAGTCACTTTCATGTCCCTTTCATCAGGTGCATACACAAAATATTTTTACAGATATCAAGAACTCGTTGCGCAGCTTATGTTTGCATAACAAAATTAGAGCCCGGTATACACATAAAGCCTTCTCCTTGCTTTCTCACCGCGGGAGCGGTTGATTGAAGGAGCCATGGGGCGACGCCCTTGGACGGTTCGCTCTGTGTTGCACCTGCTTGATGTCCGAATAAACACCAAGAGGGCATCATGCCATCATGGGATGTTTTGTGTCATTAATATACGGAAGATTCAAGTATGCGCTTTTTAATATTTTTTTCTTCGCAAATACGCAACTCTGAGCCTTCACATTGTGAGGGTGCATGGTTTCTAAAGCCCTAACCCCCCGTACGCGTTACAACGCGTCAGTTCGTGGCGTGTGGACTCGGCGCCGCGCCCTTTCCCTATGGAGTGAGAGGACGCGCGGCTACACGTAGCTGCGCGACCTCTTTTTCCATAGCAGTCGAGAAGGTGTTGAGAGGAGAGACGAGCTGATGAACGAAGGAATGAGAGAAACGAGCGAGGGCCTTTTTTGTATCATCAAACACGTGTAACTCAGCTATTACAGCAGCGTTTCGAAAAATTCTCACGGCTACGTGTTCGTTGATTGTAAACACTTTTGTTCATGAATAAACAGACTGTCCGAAAGTTAGCCACCAGCCTGGAGATTGTGCGTGGGGAAACTTTCGCCTGCTGGCATATTGCAGGAAAGCTGGGAGGTTGAACATTACAAAGTTTCGAGGTTCCTTCGCGTGATTCAAGAACCGCGCTAGGAAAGCCATGTAGATGGTGCGTAGAAGAGTTTTCGGGTAGCTCGTCACTGGACTCAATGCCTTGATAACATGTCACTGCTGTGCGTGCGCTTCTATCAACTCCAAGGCGATGACGATTCATGCTAAAATGACTGGGCGTGCAAGCACGGAAACAAGAGAGAAGTCAAGACACCACAAACTCCGCTTGCGGCTCACTAATTCGTCTCTCTGTTATTATTCTAAGGTGATGAAGAGTTGGCCGAAGCGTCTAAATCGCTCTTCTGAATGGCATTAATTCCTTCGGTGCGTGATCCTGGAACCGGTGGATGAAACCACCAAACATTCCTTGCTTTTTAGCGAACTGTATGAATTAGGGTAGTCCTAATAATAGCTCCATTGAAGCTAGTTGCAACGTAGTTCACGAAACCATTGATTTAAAAGTTATCTAGAAGATTTCTGTTAGTTGTTTAACGTAACGTGGTAGTTATCCTCCTGTCTAATGACTGCAAGCCATTTTGGGCTTTCAAGGCGGCATTCAAGTAACTGTCACTTCCCCCTTTTTTAATCAGAATAAAAATCCTTGTATGTTGCCCTAAGGGTACCCGACAAAACAAAATTATAATCAATGATCAATTACATAAAAGGCTCACCTCATCAGTGTTTTTGGTGACATTGTCTTACGAAGAAGGTCGCTTGGAGTTCGGCAGAAAGAACGAGCTCAGCGAACTCTGCCGCTTGTGCGGCATCTTCCCAGTCCAGTTGAAAGTCACAAGCACATTACGCCAAGAAGGTTGCGCGGCCGGTTGCAGTGCTGGCAGCACTTCTGTGGACGCGTGCAGGCTGAAACTGCCGAACGACTGACAAGTGATGTCGTATTTGTCGAATATTGGGAAGCAGCCCCCACTTCGAAGCAGCTTTAATTGGAAAACCCCGCGGCGAAAAGGAGGAAGAGGGGCAACCCGGGGGACGCATTTTCGGGGTTGCAACCGAGGAGGTTGAAGGCGACGATGAGTACGGGAAGAGCGGAGAACGTCCTTGACATTCGTCGTTTTACGACCCACGCGCCCACCCCGTGAAAGAACACTGAAAGCCACAGGGAGCGTCACCCAACACAGGGAAAGCGTTTTCTCCCTCTGTTCTTCAAGTTTGTTGCACGTGCGGGGTGCAGAGAAAATCTTTTGACTGTGCTTGTGTTTCTGTATTTCTATTTTCCTTTTCATTTTCCCTGTCTACGAGAGCACTGTAAATAGTGAACAAACAAAGCAGTCTTCGTGATGCGTTCAAACCAAGCGGACGTGTTGATTCTCTGTCGTCGTCCAACCTACTAAAGAAAGTTTTGCCCCCCTGCTTTTCCGCCACAAAGTGAAACCGGAGGACAGGCGTCTTCGTTTGAACTACAGTGTACTAGAATTGGGCAGTGGGCTCACTGCCGTATCTCTGCGCCGCGCCTCCACGGCCCTCTCCTAGTGATGCAGAACTATCGGTAAATTGACTATCGATAGTATCGATAGTTTTTTTTAAACTATCGATTGTAAACAAACTATCGATAGTGCAATCGGTCGTACCATCGTTAATATTACTATAGCGATATTATGATATTACTGCCACGCGTGTTTATTGCTTTGTTTTGACGTATTCGGGTTTCACCCACAAAGACTGTTAGCAACGTTTGACACAGACCGCGCCGTAATGTGTGAGAAGCTTCACAATTGCTTGAAATCATTCTGTTAAGATTACGCGCTGGACGCGAATAGTCAAGTTTATTCGAGAGCTTACGCGAGCACCAGCGATAACGCTGGAAGGTTTGATGACTGATGTTTAAGGACGACGCGTTCCACCGATGATCAGATTACTCAACGGCTGACGACTGCTCCCGCCACTATCAGTGCGCAGCATGTATCGCTTGTATTTTGAGTTTTGATTTTCTGGACACAAGTTCGACCAAAGAAAGAGCTCCGTATTTCCCAGTCTTGCTGCAGCATTCTTCACCGTCACAACCACGTGACAATACTATCGATAGTAGTGTGAATAATAATGCGGTTGCTGGCCGGCCATATTGCCAAAATATTTGTAATAGCCTACTACCAGCTTCGCTTAATTTATGAGCAATTTTTGGCAGAGCAATTAACTATTTCCGCAGTCAAAATGGCGGAATATGTGCATCAATAAATTCGTATCCAGTTGCACCTTACAATTAACTTCTTGGTATTTTTTTATTTTGAAATCATAAAATGCAATATCACTTTGAAGCCGCGCAGTCCTACCACATGCAAAGGCTTCATTTCCGCTACAGCTTAACAGTTTGACTTTATGATCATGTGTCAGCAAAGCACTCTGGTGAAGAACGCAATGATGTCAACTTTCTTGCCCTTCAGCCTGCTCTTCCGGCTTCACTATGTACCACGCGCGCGGAAAACCAAGTTTATTCGGCAGTGAGTCCGCGCTGTTGATTTTATACTATCGATAGTACCATCGAATTTTTTACTATCGATAGCGCTATCGATAGTATCTTTCACTATTGATAGTTCGATAGTGACTCAGCTATCGATAGTATCGATAGTACCATCGATAGTTCTGCATCACTACCCTCTCCGCGTCGATTGCTTGGGCGCCCGCCAGGGGTCTTGCCGCCAGTTTCTCCTGAAAACTTCTCTTGCGGGGTGTGAAGCGCGTCCTCTTGGTCGGGGTTACGCTGGTTACGCTGTAATTCCGCGTAACCAGCGTAACCCCGACCGGGGGGGGGGGGGGGGGGGCGGTATCAACAAACGCCGGGTTGGAGGCGGGGAGAGGGCCACCACAATGACACAACAAGAGATCACAAAAAAAAAACAACAACGGAGGGAGAAGGGGGTTGAGCATTTTATTCTTTTTTAAAGCTTACCCAAGTAGTAGAAGCTACTGTTTCCATTCGTGCATGCCCTGCAGCGCATGTTCCCGCCATTCATTCGCTTGAAGGACCTTTGTCGGCACCACGCGAGCAGCTTTGCTGCACTTATGTATGCTTGTTTTTCTGAAGGAGCGGCATCTGTGTCTATCCGTACACTGCAACTGTCTCAAAGACGGCCCGCCGCTGCATCTGGACGGGAGGGAGGCGCTTTTTACAGTCTCCGGCGGTCGTGCACATAGAGCATGCAGCGTACGTGCAGAGAAATTTCTGGTGCAGCGTTTGACAACAAAAAACAGCTGGACGCAACGAAGCTAAGAGTGACCGCGCAAAGTCAAGTGCGATAATAATAAAAGCAAGAAAATACGAGGGCGGTGACAGCAAAACCTTACTCGTGCTTTGGTAAAGCGGTCAGGGTACTTCTAAAAAATGATAAAGAATTCTGGCTGCTTGTTTCGCTCGAAGTCCTAAGCACAGAACTACTGCCAGATGAAACGGGCTGGATAGAGATCGATGTACAAAAAAAAAAAAAAGAGATTTAGGGGGGATGATTGAAGTAGCGGGGGAGGCCCACGGGGATTGGGCTCCTTTGAGATGCTCCAGTTAGATCGACGGTTGTCATCGGCAGTTTATTGTTTTATCACGAGTGACCATGCATGCATTGTTAATCCATATTGTGATATGGCCAGCATTTGCGCATACATAGGCAGGGTTCCATGTAAATAAAATTAGTTTGTCAGCACGTGACGCTGTCGAGTGTTATTTTGGTGGTGCAATTCTGCGGTGTAATAAAAATGTACGCACGTAATGTATGTTACTTGTTATGTACTCATAATACCTATGTATAGGTTTTTTTTTTTTTTTTTCATTGGACCCGCGCGTACCAATATATATAGCCTACGAGTCCAACCAGTTTTGGTAACCTTGTATGATCTATGTCTGCAAATAAAAAAATTTAAGATTACGGTGCGGATACATTTAATACAAAGCCAAGTGATTCCGCCGATTATTGATTCGCGAAAAAAAAAACAGCATTAAGTAGGTTAGTCGCAGAGACCAGCTCATGCGAAAGCAAATAAATAAAAAATGAGGCATTGTTTATATCCGGTATAGTGGGGCTCGAAAGGCGGGAGTGAACTCGCTAGCATCGCTACAGTGGCGAAAGGGCATTGAAAATCGTATCGACCAGCAGTAAAAAAAAAAAAAAAAAAAAAAAAAAAAAAAAAAAAAAAAAAAAAAAAACTTGAACGCCCCACACGAAGAGCATTCATATTCATCATAGCCTATTAAAATATCGCCCACCCTCTGTAAATCGGTCACAACGACAGCACTTTATTTCACAACTCACAGAAATTTGCATGAAAAGAAGTTTCGTGTGTTGCGCACCGTAATTCAGACTTTTCTTGCGCGCAAAACAGCAACGCGAGCTAGCCACGCCCTGCAACCCGCCGGAAAGTTTCAGGTGACATAGAGCTACTGCATATGCTACCTCTGACTCTAAGTGACTCTAAGGTGACGCTGCGAACACTTCTAGAACACTGTAGTTTGAACGATCGGGTGGATCGGGCCCAGAAGTTCGTCAAAAACGCGCGCGCAGCCAGGGGCTCCGGAAGTATACATATGGGGGCGACGGAATGAATAGGGGTACTGAAAAATGCGTGCAGTTTCAGTTGGGTGTGAAAAGATGACTCATTTGTGGCGATATTTGCAAGCAAAGGCCGAATATCTTTTACTCAATTTCTCTCGCCCCAGACTCGATGCTGAAGAAATGTCTTCACGAATCTCGTTGCTCTCAGCGAGTTAGAAGGCGCAATGATACGTCACCACGTGGATAAACGGCCGCTGCATGGCAGCGGCTTTCGTGATTGGTGCTATGGATGTGGTTGCAGACTTTGAACATCGCAGGGAAGGTGTCGTAAAAATATTATCGTAAGTTGTTGAATTGTGCTTATTTCTTTCGTTGTATCTGAGAGCTGGAACTCTGGGGCGATTTTGAATGGCACGTGTGAAAATAAACTTCAAGCAAGCCAAGATGGAAGATGTTCGAATGCAAAATCTCAGGGGGGGACCATTGCATAGGGGGTCCCCCCCAGTCTAAACACAGGGGGGGTCAGGACCCCCCTGACCCCCCCGGGATTTACGCCACTGATTGTGGGGAATTATTGTTGCAGCACTGCGATGGCGTTGCCTCTCGACTGTGCACTTCGTATGTTGCCGATTTTCGTCAACGCATTGTCAAACCACAGGCGGTGGCGCACTTTGCAGCTATGGCCGAAGCACCGGCCTAGGAAGTCGCGTTTGAAGCGTGCGTCGGCTCCTCCTACCTCAGCCAGACGGCGTTTCTCGCGGCGAGCCTCTGCTTCTGCTGCTCGAAGCTCCGGATTGTGTTCTCTGCGCTGGCGTTTGGCTGCTGCTTCTCTCTGTCGAAGATCTGGATTAGCTTGTCGTTTCTGGCGTATGTACTGAGCTCTACGAGCCTTCAGTTCTGGGTTGGCTTGCCTGCGCTGGCGTGCGGCTGCAGTTTGGGCTTTGACGAGGCTAGGGTCAGCTTGCCTGCGCTGGCGTGCAGCTGCTGCTTGTTGGGCCTTCAGTTCTGGGTTGGCCTGCCTGCGCTGCCGAGCGGCAGCTGCTTGCTGGGCGCGTACAGCTTCATTGGCCCTGCGTCGGCGTTGTCTTTCGCGGGCGAGCGCGCGTTCTCGCTCCTTGCGAGCTTGCAGTGCAGCGTCCATCGCAGAATGAACGTTTGTGCAGCTGCTGCTGGGTCCTCAGTTCTGGGTTGGCTTGCCTGCGCTGCCGCTGCTTGCTGGGCACGCACAGTCACGCTCAATATGACTTGCAACACGGGAGCGTCACAAGTGTGGCCTCACGAGTTTAAAGATTTCGCATTCCTTCCACTAGCCCTTATTTCTAAAACGCTGTTCATCTCACAGGGGGATGTTCCCAAATGAGAAAATAATATTATATAATTACAGAAACGAAGCAAGTTGAAGCCGTGCGCGTCTGCGCGATCATTAAACTCGTGAGGCCACACGCTGCCGTGTTGCAATTCATATTGAGCGCGACTGTACAGCTTCATCGGCCTTGCGTCGGCGTTCCCTTTTGCGGGCGAGCGCGCGTTCTCGCTCCTTGAAAGCTTAGAGTTCAGCGTCCATCGCAGAAAGAGCGTTTCCGGAGCCAACGCTAAAATGCTTCTAGTACACTCTACCTAGAGTCGCTGTATATGCTATCTTTAGGTAGCAGAGTTGCGCATAGGTCTGGTTAGCAACCGCAGCTATGCGGTGAAGTCGCACTCCGTTTTTGCAGGCGACATGCCTAGCGTGTCGCCGATTAACATGTCCGGTGCGTCCAAGAGCGGCGATAAACAGTGGCTGTCGATGACTAGTGTTAATTCAGTTCGCTGCAGCGACGGCGTCGAGAAATAAAAAAAAAAGTTGGCTCGAGCGTCAGCTTCTCCGCAATGCATGGTTGCTGCTTTTGGAAGACAGATGCGCAACTCTGCCTAAAGGTAGGCATTGCTCTAACTTTTGGCATCTTCGACAAATCACACCGGTGCGCACCGGGGCGCCCTGGCACGCCGTTTAGTCCAATCATCGTAGCGCCTGGGCGCCCCGGTGCACACCGGTGCGAATTGTCGAAGATGCCATTTGTCAACGCGCCCTTGCTGAGGCGGTGGCGCCCTCTCTTGAGTTGAGCCGGTTTTAATCACTTAAAGACTTGCCGTAAGTTGTCTTCGTGTTACACACCGCAACATGCAACGAAGTATGCTTTACAGGAGAAAACTTGGCATTCGAAACTAATTTTGAGGCGGAATTTAACAAATTTCTGTTAATTAATGTAATTAAACCCTGATTATTCCTCCATTCTAAATTAGTTTAAATCATGTTCATTCCGAACTGGTTTTGACAAATTATACACTTGTTTTTGACCACAGTTTGACAACTTGATTCACCGTGACGACAACATGACACGCCGACAAGCCGAGACCCTAAGGTGCTTCACCCCTAAAGACACATATGGGTGTAACACAGCCAGGGTGTAACCGGTGTAACACATCGGGACCGTATTAACGAAGCACAGGTATGTTCTGCTGAAAGACACCAGCAGCCCCTTCACAGACAAATCTGTGACTGCGAAGAAATATGTAACCATGCCATAGATTCTGTGGCTTTGCAAGTCGACCATGAGCATTGGATTTTCAAATTAAACACAGAAAAGTGGACCTACAGCTGCGTAAATGCAGTATTTGTTTTACTTGTGAGCCAATGTGGGCAACAAAACATTTGCTTAGAACTACATACCTGCACATATTCAAACAAGAGGAACTTACGATGTCAATGTTAGAGGCCATCCACTTTTATGCAGCTTTCTTTTGTCATTATGCAGCTATATGCCAAGACGAACACATCTTGCTCGAAGCAAGCAGACAAAGCAACGAGCTTATCCTCAACCCAAAACCGAAGCTCTGCTTATTTGCCAGCCATACTGCCATTACATGAATCACTGGCCATGGGAAATTGCATCAAGATTTTACAAACATGAGCAAGCATGACTTAAAGCTAATTTAACTGCTCTTCGATCTTCAGCTAAAATGCAAACCTTTACAACCCCACAGTGCAATTCACTTCTCTGAGACAACGTAATTCGTTCTGTATTGATTTTAAAACTTGCCATAATCTGGAAAAGCTGTTACTTATTTTAATGCATTTGTGTTGTAAGTAACCTTTGCTCACTTTGGACGTACATATGTTGCAGTTGCAGCGATGCACGTAATGCAAGAGGATTACTTCGATTACTTGCTCATTGTGCGACGGCTACTGTCATCGCAAATGCGTGGCAGAAAAGCAGCACATAAATTATGTATCTTCAAGGCTGTGTATGTAGCTGTATTAAAAAAATCACAGCATATCCATGGAGTGAATGATGATGAGTGGGCGAGGCTGCGGAGGTTCATCGGTAAACCGTGAATCTTCCGTGAATTCTGCCCAGTACATCATCACCGACGTGAGATCGGGCGCGTTTATACTAAAGGTTCGATGAGTTATGACGACTTGCAGCTCACTTTAATTTTACATGTACGCTGTGAATTTTCATTGTTTAGAAAACCATTGCTTTAGAAAACATCTGGCGTCTTTCGTTAAGCAGCTGGCGTCTTTTCGTTTTGCTTTAGAAACATCTGGCGCTCTTTCGTTTTGCTTTTACAAAACATCTGGCGTCTTTCGTTGGTTTATTTCATCAGTCAACGGCGTTTTGAACAAAATTTTTATTGTTTAATCACGCACAGGAGAAATCTCACCAGGCACTACCTTGGAGGTAAACAATGGCTGCTAATGGGAATGAGAGACGGAAATAAGAAGTCGGCTTTTAGCTAACACTTACACTTCTACTTCTACTAACGTTTCCTTCTGGAACATGCCAATGGCTGCTAATGGGGAATGAGAGACAGAAGAATTCGGCTTTTAGTTAACGCGCACGCTGCGAATTTTTTATTGTTCAACAACGCACAGGAAAAATCTCCCACCGGCACCACCTTGGAGGTCAAAGCGTAAGACTGGTTACGCACTACGACTACGACTACGAGGGACGAACGGGTGCCGCCTTAAAGGCCAACTCCGGCGATTTTTCGAAGTCGATGGATCTCAGTGAAATTCGCTGGGTACGTTCCTTTGCACATCCGTCATTTATGCCAAATTACAGGCTTGAGACATGCGCAGATTGTTTGCAAATGAATTTTAAAGATTGTCTGCAAACGCCCTCCTGGCTTCCCACAATTATTGGCAACATTGCGTCTGTGACGTCAGTGTTGGCAAGGCGGCGGAAGTGACGCAGCCGAGGGCACCGCTAACTTCGGCGCTTAGGCCGCTACAGCGAGCATCTGCTGTGCACAAGGCGACAGACAGCGTTGGCCGGCGCTTCGCTGGTCGTCCCGGCTGTCACAGTTTTCATCATCCATGGTTTTCATACTCCGCGCCGGCGTGACCGGCATGCCTTGCACGACTTCCGGTTTGTTCGTAACAACGTCTACGTCATACGTAGACAGTACACTCGGTTGGGTTTCGGTGTTGCGCTTTTTTGCTTATTTAAAATTATTCTCCAATTTGCCGAGTATTTCTGCCATTGGGCCCGTAACAGGAGCGTCTCAGGAACATAAAAGCACCATTACTTTGACGTGGCCAAAAAATCGCCGGAGTTGGCCTTTAAGGAGCTTCGCCCCTAAAAGCTAACTTTCGAAGACCCATTCCTCATGCATTCCTCCGTGCGAAAACCGAATGTTGGCAGGTAATCTATGAGATGGCGCCAGAGTCCCTGACCATCATCATCATCCTCATCACACAAAAGGCAGAAGAAAGCGGCCTCGGAGCAAGCGCGGCGAGCTGCATAGAGGCAGCGTTGGCAGCATTTGCGTCGATGCAGCTCTGAAGAACACGATTTACAAGCTCAGCAACATTTTAACGCAACACTAATCTCAACAACAAGCAATGCTCTCGCATTTACAAATCAAACGAATTGCTCAGGTGCCCGTTTTTTGCGGGTTTTCCAGGTCGGTAACACACCCTGAGTTATCGTGACAAGTGCGACAGGAACTCGCGCGGCGCAAAAACACCGGCGTACGCACCTCGCAGCAGAGCCGCTTGCATGTGAGCTCTGTTGCTGGACTCGCATCGCGATGCTTTGCTGAAGCAGCGTACAGCGTAGGCACAGCTTCAGGCTCCAGGTATTGCTTCTTTGTCAGCTCGAAGCCGAAATCGACGAGGTAGCGATGGTTTCCGGCCCGGTAGCAGTCGGGGGCAAAGTGCCGCGAGCAAATCAGGCTTCGCTTGGCTGGCGTCCAGTCCCGGTTGCGGCCGCGACGCACAAAATCTACCCACACTCGTCTCCGCGCTGGGTCATTCGGAAAACGGTGCATACTAACGTCGCCCCCCGTCCTGGAACAGCAGCCAGCGACGGCACAGAAAGTTGGTGCCATCGCGAACCAGCGATGCGGTGATCGGAACAGGCAATCACATCACACTCGCATCCTTTCGCAGGTACATACTGCAGAGATGTTGCAGCGCTCCATCGCTCTCGATGTGACGACGAGGCGTCGCAGCAAAACGGACAGCGCACAGCACAACCGGCACAAACACGAATAGCATCCGTCGGAGGAGCACCTTTGCGAGAGTCGAGAAGGCGCGCGCACGTTTCCTTTAGTTGTATTTGTGTCGTCGTCACAACGCGCACCACATCACGTCGCAACTTTCACAGCGACTGTGTTGGCACGTCATAGCACTGTCCATTGCGATGGAGCTGCCTTGAAGGTTGTGTCAATTCTCCTTAAAAATTTTGTTAAAAAACAGCGGAGCTGTTTAAGCTCGAGTTCCAGCCGTGGCCGGCTACCGCTCAAAACTCGGCGCAGCTGTGCAAAGCGAAGTGGAAGCATACCATAGCCATGTGTAGTACAATATAGGCCTAGTGCGCTGCAGCTTTGAACCGAACAGGCAGCGCCACCAGACGGCCGTGGCGGAAAAGTTGGGATTGTCGTTTGTTGCTCCTGGGCGCGCAGTCACGATAGAAGTGCATGGCTCCTCGCCGAAAGGACGTAAAAACGTCATAGAAGTCCGGTACTTTTTCGTACTTCTGCGTCCATGGCTGGCACAACAGCTGTAGAAACACCATTCGGATGCAACTGGCTCCAAATTTCTGCTGATTACCACAGAAGTCGCACGAAATTAAAAGACAACTGTACCGCAGCCGCCGCAGCTGTGCGGCGCGTAAGCAACGCCTCGAATTCCGTCTACAAGTGTCCTCACTCTCTTGAGCTTCTTTTTTCTCCTTTTATTATTTATTTTAAATGTATAGACCAGTGGCGTAAATCCCGGGGGGGTCAGGGGGGTCCTGACCCCCCCTGTGTTTAGACTGGGGGGGACCCCCTATGCAATGGTCCCCCCCTGAGATTTTGCATTCGAACATCTTCCATCTTGACTTGCTTGAAGTTTATTTTCACACGTGCCATTCAAAATCGCCTCAGAGTTCCAGCTCTCAGATACAACGAAAGAAATAAGCACAAATATTTTTACGAGATCTTGTGAGCGATGTTCAAAGTCTGCAGCCACATCCATAGCGGCAATCACGAAAGCCGCTGCCATGCCGCGGCCGTTTATCCACGTGGTGACGTATCATTGCGCCTTCTAACTCGCTGAGAGCAACGAGATTCGTGAAGACATTTCTTCAGCACCGAGACTGGGGCGAGAGAAATTGAGTAAGAGATATTCGGCCTTTGCTTGCAAATATCACCACAAATGAGTCATCTTTTCACACCCAACTGAAACTGCACGCATTTTTCAGTACCCCTGTTCATTCCAGCTGAACTTCATACTTCCCGTTACTGTTCGTTTTTCTCTAACTGGCTGTGCGTATCAGACGCCCAAGCAGGTAGAGAATGATCAAGAACATCGACCTCACTGTCGGCTTCAATAAGGCGGTAAGCTACAACCAGACTTCCTTATATATATATATATATATATATATATATAGATATATATATACACGATGCAACATTCAACCCATGGACGTCGCCCTCACATGTATACTTCCGGAGCCCCTGGCTGCGCGCGCGTTTTTGACGAACTTCTGGGCCCGATCCACCCGATCGTTCAAACTACAGTGCTCTAGAAGTGTTCGCAGCGTCACCTTAGAGTCACTTAGCGTCAGAGGCAGCATATGCAGTAACTCTACGTCACCTGAAACTTTCCGGCGGGTTGCAGGGCGCGGCTAGCTCGGGTTGTTTTGAGCGCAAGAAAAGTCTGAATTTCGGTGCGCAACACACGAAACTTCTTTTTATGCAACTTTTCTGTGAGTTGTGAAATAAAGGGTTGTCGTTGTGACCGATTTACAGAGGGTGGGCAATATTTTAAGCGGCTATGATGAATATGAATGCTCCTGCGTGTGGCGCGTTCAAGTTTTTTTTTTTTTTTTGTACTGCTGGTCGATACGATTTTCAATGCCCTTTCGCCACTGTAGCGATCCTAGCGACTTCACTCCCGCCTTTCAAGCCCCACTATGCCGAATATAAACAACGCCTCACTTTTTATTTATTTGCTTTCGCATGAGCTGGTCTCTGTGACCAACCTACTTAATGCTTTTTTTTTTCGCGAATCAATAATCGGCGGAATCACTTGGCTTTGTATTAACTGTATCCGCACGGTAATCTTAAATTGTTTTATTTGCAGACGTAGATCATACAAGGTTACCAAAACTGGTTGGACTCGCAGGCGATATATATTGGTACGTGCGGGTCCAATAAAAAAAAAAAAAACCTATACATAGGTATTATGAGTACATAACAAGTAACATAGATTACGTGCGTACATTTTTATTACACCGCAGAATTGCACCACCAAAATAACACTCGACAGCGTCACGTGCTGACAAACTAATTTTATTTACACGAAACCCTGCCTATGTATGCGCAAATGCTGGCCATATCACAATATGGATTAACAATGCATACATGGTCACTCGTTATAAAACAATAAACTGCCGATGACAACCGTCGATCTAACTGGAGCATCTCAAAGGAGCCCAATCACCGTGGGCCTCCCCCGCTTCCTAATTACTTCAATCATCCCCCCTAAATCTCTTTTTTTGTACATCGATCTCTATCCAGCCCGTTTCATCTTGCAGTAGGTCTGTGCTTAGGACTTCGATAGCGAAACAAGCAGCCAGAGTTCTTTATCATTTTTTAGAAGTACCCTGACCGCTTTACCAAAGCACCGTCCTCATATTTTCTTCCTTTTATTGTTATCGCACTTGACTTTGCGCGGTCACTCTTCGCTTCGTTGGATCCAGCTGTTTTTTGTTGTCAAACGCTGCCCCAGAAATTTCTCTGCACGTACGCTGCATGCTCTATGTGCACGACCGCCGGATACTGTAAAAAGCGCCTCCCTCCCGTCCAGATGCAGCAGCGGGCCGTCTTTGAGACAGTTGCAGCGTACGGATAGACACAGATGCCGCTTCTTGAGAAAAACAAGCATACATAAGTGCAGCAAAGCTGCTCGCGTGGTGCCGACAAAGGTCTTTCAAACGAATGAATGGCGGGAACATGCGCTGAAGGGCATGCGCGAATGGGAACAGTAGCTTCTATTACTTGGGTCAGCTTTAAAGAAGAAGAAAATGCTCAACCCCCTTCTCCCTCCATTGTTTTTTTTTTTTGTGATCTCTTGTGTCATAGAGGTGGCCCTCTCCTCGCCTCCAACCCCGCGTTTGTTGATCCCCCCCCCCCCCCCCCCGGAATTACAGCGTAACCAGCGTAACCCTGACCAAGAGGACGCGCTTCACACCCCGCAAGAGAAGTTTTCAGGAGAAACTGGCGGCAAGGCCCCTGACGGGCGCCCAAGCAGTCGACGCGGAGAGTGCCGTGGAGGCGCGGCGCAGAGATACGGCAGTGAGCCCACTGCCCAATTCCAGTACACTGTAGTTCAAACGAAGACGCCTGTCCTCCGGTTTCACTTTGTGGCGGAAAAGCAGGGAGGCAAAACTTTCTTTAGTAGGTTGGACGACGACAGAGAATCAACACGTCCGCACGGTTTGAACGCATCACGAAGACTGCTTCGTTTGTACACTATTTACACTGCTCTCGTAGAGAGGGAAAATGAAAAGGAAAATAGAAATACAGAAACACAAGCACAGTCAAAAGATTTTCTCTGCACCCCGCACGTGCAACAAACTTGAAGAACAGAGGGAGAAAACGCTTTCCCTGTGTTGGGTGACGCTCCCTGTGGCTTTCAGTGTTCTTTCACGGGGTGGGCGCGTGGGTCGTAAAACGACGAATGTCAAGGACGTTCTCCGCTCTTCCCGTACTCGTCGTCGCCTTCAGCCTCCTTGGTTGCAACCCCGAAAATGCGTCCCCCGGGTTGCCCCTCTTCCTCCTTTTCGTCGCGAAGTCTTCAATTAAAGCTGCTTCGAAGTGGGGGGCTGCTTCCAAATATTCGACAAATACGACATCACTTGTCAGTCGTTCGGCAGTTTCAGCCTGCACGCATCCACAGAAGTGCTGCCAGCACTGCACAGTAACCGGCCGCGCAACCTTCTTGGCGTAATGTGCTTGTGACTTTCAAGCTGGACTGGGAAGATGCCGCGCCAGCGGCAGAGTTCGCTGAGCTCGTTCTTTCTGCCGAACTCCAAGCGACCTTCTTCGGAAGACAATGTCACCAAAAACACTGATGAGGTGAGCCTTTTATGTAATTGATCATTGAATTTAATTTTGTTTTTCGGGTAACCTTAGTGCAACATACAAGGATTTTTATTCTGATTAAAAAAGGGGGAAGTGACAGTTACTTGATGCCGCCTTGAAAGCCCAAAATGGCTTGCAGACATTAGACAGGTGGATAACTACCACGTTACGTTAAACAACTAACAGAAATCTGCTAGATAACTTTTAAATCAATGGTTTCGTGAACTACGTTGCAACTACAGCTTCAATGGAGCTATTATTAGGACTACCCTAATTTATACAATTCGCTAAAAAGCAAGGAATGTTTGGTGGTTTCATCCGCCGGTTCCAGGATCACGCACCGAAGGAATTAATGCCATTTAGAAGAGTGATTTAGACGTTTCGGCCAACTCTTCATTACCTTAGAATAATAACAGAGAGACGAACTAGTGAGCCACAAGCGGAGTTTGAGGTGTCTTGACTTCTCTCTTGTTTCCGTGCTTGCACGCCCAGTCATTTTAGCATGAATCGCCATCGCCTTGGAGTTGATAGAAGCGCACGCACAGCAGTGACATGTTATAAAGGCATTGAGTCCAGTGACGAGCCACCCGAAAACTCTTCTACGCACCATCTACATGACTTTCCTAGCGCGGTTCTTGAATCACGCGAAGAAACCTCGAAACTTTGTAATGTCCTCCCAGCTTTCCTGCAATATGTCAGCAGGCGAAATTTTCCCCACACACGATCTCCAGGCTGCATGGTGGCTAACTTTACTAGTCTGTTTATTCATGAACAAAAGTGTTTACAATCAACGAACACGTAGCCGTGAGAATTTTTCGAAACACTGCTGTAATAGCTGAGTTACACGTGTTTGATGATACAAAAAAGGCCTTCGCTTGTTTCTCTCATTCCTTCGTTCATCAGCTCCTCTCTCCTCTCAACACCTTCTCGACTGCTATGGAAAGAGAGGGCGCGCAGCTACGTGTAGCCGCGCGTCCTCTCAGTTAGGGAAAGGGCGCGGCGCCGAGTCCACACGCCACGAGCGCACGGTAAACGATTGAAACGATGTGGGCGCTTCTGTGTTAAGCCCGAACCACACGTACGCTGGCCGAGCGCGCGCTGTACGTTGGCTGTACGCGCTCCGGAGGCCGCGCATGCGCAGACGAAGCAAGCGCGGCAAAACGCGCGCGGTACGCGAGTGTTCGCGGCGACTGATATCGACCTTGAGACGGCGCGCGCTCGGAAGCGCCTGGAGCCTTGCAAATACGCCACTGTGGCATGGCTGTTACCAGCACCGGCTTGACCGACGGATGATGAAACACATCATGTGAAAAATTTTAGTTCTTATTTACTTTTGCATGCATCTAACAATAAAAAAGGTAACAGAAGGAAGTTTGGTAAGTATTCTGATGGAACTATCAGTAATTTTGTACGAAACGATGTCTTGCACGTATGAGGAAGCGCGCGCTTCGCGTGCGCCTTCGCGCGTAGTGTGTGGGTGGAAACCGCCATAACTCGCCGGAGACGCCCGGGCTGCGCGCGATGACGCGCGCCCCGTGAGCGTTTGGGAGCGTACGTGCGGTTCGGGCTTTAAGCGCGTGTCCTCCCAGAAAAAAGAAAAGGCATTCCTGATCTAAGCAGCCAGAACTGCCTTGAGCGCAGCCCCACAACAGAGTGAGAGGGGTGAGCAACAATTAATAGCCCTCGTCGGGTGCCGGTTGTGGTATTGTATGCACCCCGCAAATTTTCTGTGACACCGAAATGCTCGGTTCACTCGTCCAATGTCACGCGGGGCCTCGATATACGCCATACCAATGTTTCGCCTTACTAGTGAAGATGTCGCGAGGTGCTGTCAACTCAGATGAGCATTCACGCTTGCTTCAAAATCAAATTAAGATAACTGAAAGCTAACACGTCCGCCAGTTATAAACGGCCAGAAGTACCCTTGCACGCATACAGGACAATCAAACAATACAACCATCTCGAGGTTTCAATTTTGGTGTCAGTGTTCCTTTAACGTTTATTTCATATCCAGTGTGTAGATTCATCGAATACTCATCGGCTGTTTGGAACTGTGTTGTAGAAACTAGTTCAGAACGTTGTATGAGACTCATTCGTCGCGCAGTGCAGATCGTCAAGAGCATTGCAATAACACGATATCTGAATATTTGTGTGTTTTCTTTTTGTTTTATTGTAAAGTTTTCATTTTTGTGTAAAATAATATGCACATTTCTAATAATCAAGATGGCTGCCATGCAAAGTCCGGGACCCCCCCTGTTGTTTTGCTGGATTTACGCCACTGGTATAGACAAACTTACAAGGTCACAAATAAATAGGAAGATAGCTGGCTGGCAACGGCCACCTAGAGGGGCAATCTGCCTGTCTGCGTCTTCTGCTCTCACGCGTGATTTCTTGCCAGCTAGAACTGCGAGCAGGGGGTAGCCTGTGGCACCGGAGTGGTGTCCAAGGGACGGAACAGTACTTGTTTCTGTTCACACAGTAACATCAGCACTGCAATTCTGAAACACTTACAGGAGGCAGCCAGGTCTTGATTGTGCTGCTGCTCTGTGATAAAAACCAAACATGCAGTATTGATTAATCGCAAATACATATTGGCTCTAATCAGATAATACAACCTTCTAAGTTCTCTATCAGTTCATTCAAGACACAATGTCCTAAACTTGCAGTTCAGTGAAGAAAAAGTAATCCTGTAGTCGTTCATTAATGCAAGATTGCAATCATTGTACATATGACACACCTGCTTTCCACATTCAAAAGGCCAGGTAAATTACATTTCCCGCACAGGACACTTGCAGCGTTTAGTCTGTGTGTCTATGTATCAGGGGCGGCACCAGGATTTTTTTTTTACTGGGGGGGGGGGGGGGGGGGAGGGAAAGAGAGGCAAGGAACTTATGTGTTGCGTTTCCACTATCCTTGTTCTTGTGGGGGGAGGGGGGTGAGAGCAGGCGATAATTTTGGAGAGACTGCTGCCACCCTCTGGAGCCGCCTCGGCAAGGTATGAAAACCTCCCCATGAACTTACCTGGACACAGGTGACATGTACACGGCATCTTGCTCGTGTTCTGTCAGTATGTGACTGCATGCTCTTACTCCAGTGCAAACACAGTAAAAGGAATCCACATAAATTGTGTGCACTTCTTGACGCCTCTCTATTGACTCCTTCCAGTACGCAGATGCGCACATCTTGTACCTTTATTTCTTTCCAGCTATGTGAGCTCAGTAGCGCACTGAACTAATGCTCACTTTTGCTTAAACTGTTTGCCACATTTGCCCCACCAATGCAGCCTCTTGCTGTAATGTTTCTCTACGTGAACACAAAGCATATCCACTGGCTCACCGAAATCACGGAGCATTGGCAGCACTGCAACGGCATCTTGGGCTGTTGATAATAATAGCTGGGGTTTAACGTCCCAAAACCACGATATGATTATGAGAGATGCTGTAGTGGAGGGCTCCGGAAATTTTGACCACCTAGGGTTCTTTAACGTGCACCTAAATCTAAGTACATGGGCCTCAAACATTTTCGCCTCCGGCCGGGATTCGATCCCACAATTTTCAAGCCAGCAGTCGAGTGCCATAACCACTAGACCACTGTGGCAGGACATCTTGGGCTGTTCGAAATGCCAGTACTTTGAGAGGTTCCACTGTATAAGCACCTTTCCACTGGTTCAAGTTCATGTTTATTAACAATATCACAAAGTACAACACATACATGAAAGTGAAACATTTTCAGAACAAAGCCCGAAAGTAAGAACTGTGGAAGGGCCTCCTATCAGATTTGGACAAAGTTTAGTGAGCACCGCAACATATAGACTGAGATTTGGAATGAGTTTACAGATACAGATATAATACGTTAATAAAAAAGGACCTGGAAGACGGGAACATGGTAAAACACGATAACCGTTTCTAACGAAAGCGCTTGAGCTTGATGGTTGCGTGCGAGTGCTTCTTAGTGAATGTTTCTCTGCAGATGGGGCATATGTGTAATTTTCCAACCACATGTCTGAAACGACGCCCGCACACATCCCACTGGTGAGATTCGTAGGTGTTGGAGCTCTAGCTGTGCCGTGAGAGTTCCACCGGGGGTTCTGCATACTGGAATAAATTGAATAAAATATGTACACATCTACTTGAGCAGATGTAATGCTATACAACAGTAAACTTAACGAGATTATACTGCAAAAAAAAAAACTTTCTGAATGACAATCAAGTGCGGCGACAAGCTGTGTTGTGATTGGGTCACCTGCTTGTGCAATTTGATGTAGACCGGTGATTGAAGGAACAGTGATTTTGAAAGAGGTGGTATGTAATTACTGGCACATCGATACCGAAGGCATGGCCAAAAGGTGTGCTGCTAAACCATGCACAAGTTGACGATGCTGTTGAAAGTCCGTTTACTCTGAGACTTTCATCACTAGTTTCTTGCATCTAGTAAAAGCCAAGTAGTACTACTAGCCTTGACATGCAATAATTCAAAAATGCCATGGAATAAGTGTCTGGCAATGCTGGCAGCATTGCCATTCACCATAGTAGCAGCAGTGTATGGTCCACCATCGATCAAATATCGGCTATGTTGTATCTGCAAGCACGCATTCGGTTCTCACATCCAACGCAAATGATAGCAAATGTGTGTGCATACACGTGTATGCAGGCATCACTGGCCACAATGAGCAACCACATTTGTGGCAAATAGATTTGCGAGTGGTAAAAAAAAGGCTCTTGCTTCTGCTAAATCTATGGGACTTCAGTATTCTCACTAAACAACACAATCGCTGACCAATAAGAAAGCAAGAGTTTTCTTATCTCATGATAACAGTTTTTTTTTGTTAACTCGTGATTTGGTCAAGGTATGATGTGGCACAGTTACTACAATAGATGCAATGTTAGTTCAATCAGACTGGGTTATCCAATGTGGGAGCCACTAGTGCATTCCACTAGAAATTATGATGAACAAAAGGCATATCTGCAATTCATCATCACCACAAGAAACTGTGCATTTTTTTTTAGTTAAGCTAGCAATATGGCGGCCACCTTGCAACTGGCTGCTGCAAACCAACCATGTCTTTTGCTGGTTGCACTTATTCGGCTCACTATGTATTTGCTTTTAGCAATATCAACCTAGTCTTTAGGCACAGTGACCAAAAAGCCTTGAGTGGCACTAGCGGAAACACATCCACAAAGTCACATACCACATCTTCTACACCCAGAATGCACGCTGCCAAGCAAGTTAAAGGTGATCATTCCAAATGACACTTAGCATCGTATTAAAGCACGTGGCAAACATAATGAACACCACACAATGTGTCGCAAGAAAAAGTCTGGGCAGAAATTCCTATTTTATTAGAACACAATATTTCACTAGTTCGATCGCACATAAGTGAACACAATGAGAGTTAAAACCAACAACATTGTCAGCATAATACATACAAAACTTTTTTAATATATATGTATATAGGTACATGCATGTGTTTTGTTTGAATGTATAGAACGTTTTCAATGTATATGTATAGGAACATACATATCAGAAGATGTAAAACGAAACAAATACTACATCCCTAATGAAATGTACATCATGGTGTGCCAGTTGATGGATGCTCTATTACTGACCAGGCGGTCAAGACCTTTCATTAGTTTTTAGCCTTTAGTCTCTGCCTACCACAGGGAAGTTTTGTATTCTTCTTGCAAACAAACACCACACCAAAATACATGCGGAAGCAAATGGACTGAATGCATACGTTCTTTGGCATTTGTTGCATTCACCTATTCCCAGACAATTACTAAGAGCACACAACTGCATTCGAAATAACCAGTAAAACGATTACAACCATTTGCATGTGCCTTTGAACAAATCTACCAAAACTCTCTGCATTCCACAGTTGCCAGAGTTAGTGAACTGTACATCTGACATAATTTCAAGTACCAAATAGAAGTAATCCAGAACAAGCCTGCATAAATAAAGACACACTCCTGACAGGCTCCTTCCCTGTTACACATGCAGACATGTGTCACTCGAAGGACGTGTAAAATGACATTCACTCAAATTCCAGTGCTTTTAAAAAAATCTCACCATGGGACAGTATCCATGGTGGCATTATCTTTTGTAGTCTCAGTGCTGCTCGTCAGGAGGTTAAGGAGATGATGCATGGCTGAAGAGCTGCTGGCGTGTGTCATTCAACTCAAGCTGTTCCTAAAAATACAGGGTGCACAGTTCTTCAGAAACAGTGTGACCGCAGTATGCGAGAAGGTATGAACCAAACATCCCACAGTTCTAAACGTTCTTTATACCTGCTAACACCTGTGTTTTGCAAAATGAACACTTCGTTCACTTCGCAATTCTCTTTGCCTGATGACCCATAAATGCCAACTTTGACGGAGAAAAACAATAAGAAACAGGTCACACCTTGATGCTGAATCCACCGACTAAGACCTACAACAAAACACTAAAGTTTAAAAGTACACAGTAGACTCGTCAGTTCATCCATTATATATTTAATGATATGACAATTACCAAAGAGAACATGAGGCATGAGCGTTACTTCTGAGAATAAAAGAGAGAATACAAAAAGGCAAGTCCCAACCTTACGCAAGTGAATACATATTTTACTCAAGCATGTTCTGTAGCTCTTTTGATATGGTATTCCCTCACAACACTAGTACCGATGAAAATTCATAGCTTCATACGAGACTGGCTTGTACCGTGTGTAGAGATTAGACAGACCAATGACTGCGTTTGTCATTATTGTGCTTTTGGGCGATCCCTCCTTTGTTCAGAGAGCTTCACCAAATACAGTTGAATATCAATATAATGACATTCCCTGTATCACAAGATTTAACTCCGGATATATTCGTGTCCACAGAAGACCTTGTCTTTTTAATCTTAATGTAAGAAAGGTTGGCTAACATATCAAAATTATTCAAACCTGAGCTTACTCAGACTCAAGCTTACAAAAAGATTACTTTATCTTACAAGAGCTCAGAAGACCGAAAGCACAAGATTTCCAGCGTATATTCCACTTACAGGAGGAAGCAGGGTCGTAGGGCTACTCGGTTCCACCTTGATGTCAATACTCTCTGTTACCTGAAAGAAATGCTTTTTTTTCTTAATTCTGAAATACACTTGGAACAAAGCATTCGCTTCAAACACCTTAAAAACAAACCAAGAAAGAAGCCACGTACTTTGCCCAACTGACCTTAAGCATGCCTGTACATGAGTAGCTCTAAAAGTACAGTACTAGTAGATGAAGAGCAGATTAGGAAGGCAAGAAAATGATAGCTTTCACAGAACCTATGTTTTTTATAATATACACAACAGACAAAAATAATGGCTATAATAAAGAAATTTAGTGAAGAATAGTGTTGGAACAGAAAGCAAAAAGTGCACCATTAAAGATCACGAAAGAGAGAGGTGTTCGCTGTAATACCAAGATAGATCTGACTAATTTTCTAGGTTTTCCTGTGGAGATGTACGAGTGTGAAATGTGGATGTTAACAAAACTATGAAAGGCACTTCAGTGTTTCAGACTTCATAAAACGCTCAAGAAAAGCACTTCATTGCTTGGTTCTTGCCGTGGCGTAAATGTAGGGCTATGCAAGTTGATGTACAACACTTTCGAAAAAGGGCAAACTGGTTCGCCTGGAAGTGGGAAGAATTATCCCTTAAACAGCTAATTATCCTTAAACAGCAAGTCCGTCATGGTGATAATGAGCAGCACTTGATTTTTTGGGGAGAGAAAGGAACGAGGGACATTCGCTACCAAAGGCTCTTCCATTAGAATGCCAGAAACAGGGAGACGAAAGGAGGAAAGCACAGAAGAGTTAATGTTCGAAATTGGCTGGTTTTATACATGCTTGAAAAACGTGGCCTTTTGTTTGCCACAATGAGGGGAGTGTTTTCCCTGAGATTGCTAAATGGACACATGCCCAGAGTGGTGGTGGGCACATAGACTCTTGAGGAAAAGAGAAAAAGAAATGGCAAACTGTCTACTAGACATGCACAAGTACTAGTATACTGCCGAGTATCAGAGATTATCAAGTGAACTCTGCTCAGTGCCAACGTGTGTCTTCACGTGTCTGCCGCCACGATTTATTTAGCACTGAAGTGGATGTTCCCAGCAATTCATTCTGCCCATAAAACAAGAATCCTCACTTCGCACAAGTGCCCAACATTTGCTATTTTTAAAAACGGTCCGCTTGCTAGGTGGAACTGGTACATTTTCAGGAACATAGATTGAGTCTGTGTTCCCCTGAATGCTGAATTTGTTTCATGCAAATCTTTCTTCTTTTCTTTTCAGAATGTCTTGATGCTGCCAAACAGTATACCAAAACTACGTATACGTTTTGGTAAAAATTTGTTCAAGCAGCTGATAACAACTCTTGGCAACAACTGTTCATACAATTAAATGCAATAGGCTTCATTGAACAAGTGTCACAAGTACACTCAACTATGGAGTGAAATTCGTGAGAGATTATTTTATTAAGAATATCTAAACTGCATGGGACACAAGCACATGTGCTACATTTAAAATAGGAGTATTATCAGCACCATAGTTTGCTGCAAATCCAATTTCTTAGTTGGGGTAATTTGTTTAGCAGAAAGTGCTCGGGGTCGACACTATGCTTCCTAATGAGATTTTATCAATTTTTCAACAAAGTATGGATGCATATGTGGCACCACCTGAATATAAAGGCTCATCGATTATTTGACAACAGCATAACTGCCACTACTTTTAAAAAAGTGTAATGTGCTGGCATGAAGCAAAGGAGAAACCTCAACGCGAACAATAAAAGAATCTCAATCTCGCATTGTATTACACCAAGTATCACTTACAGGAGGCAGTGTGGATAGCAAGCTACTTGGCAATTTAATCACTTTCCTGGTGTCCATGCTTGCTGCGTGGGACTTATCCTCACTGTGCATGGAACGCACGTGCCTTTGTAGGTCATTCGGCCAGAAGAAGCGCTTCTTGCACAGAGGACAGGCATGTGGTTTTTCACGCAAAATCCGAAGGTACATGTGTGAGCATGTGATCATCCAGTCTGCTCTTTCTCGTGAACCTCTTGGGGCACAGGTGGCAGGGGTACGGCATCTCCTTATTGTGCCACGTTTGGTGCTTCTTCAGAGTCTTCCCTGACCTGAAAAACTTATGGCACTCAACACAATGGTGGAACTCCACTCCACTTGCATGCAGCTGAATATGTTTCTCCAAGGACAGCTTTTTGAGGAATTTGGATGGGCACAGCTCGCATGCGTATGGCAACTCCTTTGTGTGGATGCACTGGTGTCGACGCATATCGCGCTTCCGGGAAAACGTCTGGCCACAGGTGGAGCAGGCGTACGGCTTCTCACCGGTGTGCGATGTTTTGTGCAGCTTCAAGTTTTCTTTTGTTCTAAAACGCTGTCTACACGTGTCACACTCGTGAAAGCTGCTGACAATACTGGTACACTTCTTCGGCGGTTCTCCTAAAGCGCCAGCAGAGATTCTGCACATTGGTAAAAAAAGCAAGGAATGAAATTATCCAGTGTTCATCTTACTTAGCACAGCAGCACAGACATTCAGACAGCAGTATAGCAAAAAACAGGGCAAAGAAATAAAAGGGATCTTAGTGCAAAAGCTACATAAGAGACCTGTATGTTTGGCTTCTGCTTTATGGTAGCATATATAGCTTTTTGTTCAGAGGTGTGCACTGTTTCAATAACACATCAAAGGCTGGCAGAAAGTGAGCAGTCCGCCTGCTTTTAATAATGATGTAAAAACTAATATTAAGCACTCTCTTATTTTCTACAGCAGCGAGTTGCTTTTCTCTTAGTGTGACAATCTACATACATCTCATTGTGTGCAATCCTTCTAACTGTTTGACTTCTTCGCTAACACAAGAGCATTTTTACCAATTCAGACTGATCTACCAAGGAAGTTTGAATAACAGTCTTAATTCAGACATCTTAAAGACGTCTTACACAGGCCCGTAGCCAGGCGGGGGGGCCCAGGGTGCCTGGGCCCTCTCCGAAATTTTGATGACACATGGTGTTTTATCGAAAATAAATCATGAAAATAGGCGTTTTTCTCAAATAGTCAAGGTTTTCAGCAAGTGGGCCCCCCCCCCCCACCCCCCCCGAAAAGAATTCCTGGCTACGGGCCTGGTCTTACACCAGTGTCACACACTCACTCTTGATCGCGATCGAGCCTGATCCCAATCGAATTTCACGATCACGATTGGCTCTCTTACGTACGCTGCAGAAGGGAGCCAATCAGTGTTGAGAAATTTTGTCGCGATTGCGCTAGATCGCGGTCAGCAGTGCGCTGTGTGACGCCGGTATTAAAGTGGCCTTTCTGATTACTGCTCAACACTGCAGATTACAGCATTGTACAAACGCTGCACATTTTTAAGAATGAGCTCCAGACTAAACTGAAGACATATGAATATGTCACCACGCTTAGAAAGAAAAGCTCGTAGAGCTAGATAACCAATTATTAGAATACTAACAAATGTTCTTCTACATGCAACTATTGAGTAAAGCACCAAAAGAATGCGGGAAGAAGTTATCAGGCACTTGCTGCAAAGAGCCAAAGCAAATTCTCCTTGCCCAAGAGGTACGGTGCTGCTTTCACGTGCAACGATGCGATGACATCCCTCTAAGCACGGGCATAGACGATGATATTATAGCCTACAAATATCTTTTCGTATCACACTTTTGCAAAGTATCACATTTTAATTTATTCTGGAGCTCCGGATCTTCTCATAAGAATTCTCAAAAACTCTCACAGAAATGATCTCAACTTGACAACAATAAGAATGAACCTATACCTTATGTGTCACATGCTGAAAGCCATCACATTTCTGGTATTAAGTAGAGAGCGAAGGTCAGAATGAAACAGATGACAGACGCTATTGGGGAGAGTTACGCACCTCAATCTAACTACACAACCACTTTTACATTCTGCCTCTGTCGTAATGTGATCTCACTGACCGGCAGTCAAACATTTGACCTTGTGGTCCACAGCAGAATGACATGACCACTGAGCCACACAGGAGAGTGGCACATTACATTGCAATTTGTTTCATTCATTTTTCCGTAGATTTGGCCGTGCCTACCCTGGTTCGTTACCCATGATGACTGCATCCCTTGAGATTTCAGTGCTGTTTGTCTGTGGGGTTATGTCCATGTCTGGAGGGTCCTGCGGGAAGGCATGCACACTTCTGTAAATATTTTTCTTAGCAACAGAATTTATGTGGGAAAATTGTAGCATAAAATAATACAAGGACCGACAAAGAACACGGAACTGGCGCTAACTTCCAAATGTTTATTGAAGAAACTTATGGGAATATATACATAGCACAAGAGCAGCAAAGGGCATGACACTCGCAATAATCAGATCGAAAACTAAGAGTCAGCGGGAAATCATATCTAGAGAGAACACATCACACCAAAACTACACAGTTACGGTGGTGGTGCACATGCTTTAACAGATTGCAATCCTAGCAAAGAGATACTGCATGAGCAAAGGCATGAGCATTAGCATGAGCAAATTCAAATGGTGCATCATATTGAAGACAAGAGGTGTATTGCTGAGCAAAATCAACTGAAAAGCACAATAAAAAATAATAAAAACAACAATAAAACGCAAGACAAAAGATGCTTTGCATCTCCCATGCCTATAGTACATCACAATCTGTCGTTCCTCAACGATGTCTGCGCGATACTGTCTTGTAAGGAGCAATAACTGCATGAATATTGAGGACACAACAGATATTACTTAACTGACACTTGTGCAGGGGCCAGTGGTCATATGGTCGATTTGCATGCGGTTTTTCCGCCATGCAACGGAAAGCAGTCATCAAAGCAAAGCAGCGTGCTTGGAGCGAAAGGGTGCAACTCAATGCTCTCCTTGCTTTCGGAACGACGGAGAAGAACAGCATGCGGCTGATTCGTGGCATGTGGTAAGGTAATACTGGCACACACACACAATTCTACCGTCTCTATGTAGCGTAGCTCTGTAGTATTTTGTGTCGCGCGTATTGTGCATTAGTGCCCGATATGGTCTGCTTGTTACTGCTGCGTCTCAAGTAACAAGCGTGATTAGCCGTAGAGCCGGCAACACTAAATGTGACAAGCTCTTATTATCATAGCGATCATTAAGGAAACGTGGTGTCGGCGACGCAGCTAGTCCAAAAGCAATCTTGATAGGTGAGAAAAAGGACATACTAGTTATGTGGATACTCGGTGATAAAGCTGACTTAAAACAATGTTGCTGAACCAATGCATAGTGGCGAGTGAAATCCGCAATGCCATGCCGGGTCTTGCTCTATTCTTCAGATGTATGCATGTGCGCTGTCCCAAAGCCGAAAATGTTGCCACCTTAAATAGAGGAGCCATAATTCAAGTTGTCGCTTTGCTTTTATGTAATTTTAGACCGCAGCTCTTTTGGTGTTGTAGCATGTGACGGTTTTAGACGTTGCACACTCATCGAAGCGGGTGGAAGGCAAATGGTTCGGTTTGGTTAACCCGAGAGCATTAACACCACGCTACTACGGGACTTCAGGCAACACCGGAGGTTTTAACAACAAGCTGCAGTGGCACAACAGCACGATAGCATCGCAAATCCTACAGTACCTCAGTACGTTGGACCTGCATTTCAGCGACCCTCGGTCACGCGTGACCAAGGGCCACTGTGAAATGGACTTGGATGACACAGCATCAAGCCACGGTGGCTGGATCTGAGGCTCAAAAAAATTGATTTTTTTCATGTTACTTAAATCAGTTTTGGTGTACTTCCGAATCATGCAAACATGCTTCAGGCACTTCCTGTGCAAAGAAGCAGCATTTGGCGACAGTAGCTTGCTTGAAAGGCCAAGTTCAATTTAACAAAGTTTCAATATAACGAAGCGAATTGCTTATTTTACAGACTTCGTTATATCAAGGTCTAACTGTACTGAAGTTCATTGTATTGAGGTTACAGGTGTTCAACATGGAGCACCATTTGATATATCCAGATCTGACAGCACATTCTAATAAACTTTTGCAGATGTCAGCACTACACCTTCACAAACTTTAAGCCTTGTCAGTAGCGACAAAACATAGTAGCAGCACTTAATCATAACTGCACTGCAACTGTGATTAAATAATTAATCATTTTAAGATATCCTTCAGTTTTTTTCACAATGTGGTATCCTAGAATTGATGTACAGCTGTAAAAAAAAATTGGCCGCGTATCTGCGTGCTTCGCTGCAAATGTCGTCTAAAGACGATAGAAGAGGCGCTGCGTGAGATAGGACGCCATCTGGCAATACGTCGGGAGACATGAGTGCTGTGTTGCGGGCTGGTAGTCCCGGCGCAGCGGCAGGCGAAGACCGGCGGTGACCAACGCGACTGGTGGGGACGCCGGCCAGCCCGAACACGCTGTTTGACGCGATGCGCTGAAGGAGAAGAAACGTCCGCACTCAACGAGTACTCTCCACAAACTCTCTTATTTACACGTCGCCTGGGTAAAACAGGAATGCCAGAGCGGCGCCCCCTGTCATTCGTACAATGCAATACTGAACCGAAACCGAAACACAACATGAGCTTGTGCAGGGGGCACGGAGGAAGACAAGTTTCAGCGCAGTCGCATTTTCAGCGCACCTTAAGAAACTAGGGTTGTAACATGGTAGGGCGAGTAGGGCCAGAAGGACCGTCACGACGAAAACCTGCCTCCTCAGTCGTATTCGCCTGGAACGTTGGTGTGGCTTCGCGTTCCCTCCTCCGCTCCTGGCCTTTCCACAAAGCTACTGCCTAAGTACGAAGGCCCCTACCGCGTCCTACGTCAAACATCCCCAGTTAACTCTATTATTGAGCCTGTTCAATCATCTACGGACCGCCGTCGTCGCGGCCGCGAGACTGTTCACGTCGATCGACTGAAGCCGCATTATGACCCACCAGTTGTACCTGTTCCTTAGGTCGCCAGGATGGCTCCTTTTTCGCGGGGGAGTGATTTGTAACATGGTAGGGCGCAGACAAGAACGCCTGCGAAAGAAGACGACGAAGATGGTTGTTGTTGGCGCTCGCGCTTGCTCGGCTTGGACCGCTGATCGCTTCAGCTGTGGCAATCGTTTAATAAACGCGTTACTGTCTCAACGTTAAACGCATACCATCAAGGTCTTTAAAATTGCGTATCTATGCATTTTCTATTAAAGGAACACACCCCCTAATACTTACCTAATGATGTTACGCCTCAGATATGCGTAATATTTACTTTTTGATCGACAACGTTCACAAGTATGAACAGCCGTACCAGGTCAAAATGGGTGGGCGGTAAGCAAGTGGTTCCACTTTGGCCGGTTGGCTGAATCGGGTGACGTGCCAACAAACAGAAAGACAGACAGACAGACAGACAGAAAGACAGACCAAAATTTCTGCGTTTAAGTTCCCCAAGAAAGACTATCGTCTTTAAAAGTCAAACTGTTATGAACGCCCCTTACCTCGAGCTTCACATCGCTGTGTACAAGACGCCTGTGCACTGTACGTTGAGAGGACTGCATGAATGCCTCTGTGCAGAGGGAACACTTGTACGGCTTTTCACCCTTGTGTCTACGTATGTGAACTTCCACGTGGCATTTCCTTGTGAACTTAGCTGGACACAGGTGGCACGCATAGGGCATCTCAGTCGTGTGCCACTGCAGATGATGGCGCAGGTTCTTCTTATTCCGAAACATTTTCCCACACTCGTGGCAGTGATGCATGTCGATACCTCTTGCATGAAGATCTTTGTGCTTTATGAGGTACGCCTTAGTGCGGAACACAGATGGGCACAGCTCACACTTGAACATCGTGTCTTTGTGAATGCGGCAATGCGTCTTTAAGGCCGATGTAGTTTTGAATCCCATGTCGCACGTTTCACACTTGTACGGCCGCTCGTTGGAATGAACCAGCATGTGAGACTGCAGTGCCGACTTGTCCCTGAAGATTGCCGAGCACTGGCAGCACGGAAACTTCTTGGGCTGATGGACGCGCTGGTGTCTGGAGAGGACTGTCGCTCGGACCAGCTTTCCGCAGGTGGAACAGGGAATCCATCTCTTTCGAGAGTGGAGTAACATGTGGGCCTTCAGCCAGCGATTTCTGGAAAACCTGCGCTTGCAGATAGGACACGTGAGAACATCTTCAGCCGGACTCTGCTCGTGGCATTCGTGAGAGTCATTGATGCCTGTGTTCTTGCTGCCCCGTGTCGCCGAAGCAACAGTGGCACCAGGCATCCTGCAGATCAAGAAAAGAAGGAACTGTAATGCATAAGAAATATGAAGTCTTGAAGAGCAATTCAATGCTGTTAGAGGTTTTGTTGTACTATATGGGCCACATGCTTTTACAATGTGGGCTAATAAGCGAAGGCCTAGGGGATTTTGCAAAATGTGGTGTCATTATTGGCGCAGTTATAAGGACTTGGCTAAAAGGTGTAGTGGTGAGGCAGGTTCAAGTTGATGCTGTTTAAGCTCTTTCTGTTCTTATTTTTTCAGCAATGTTTCTTTTTTTTTTTTTCCAGACTTGGTAATGCCACATGACACTATGGTTATGCCATTGTGAAATGTGGACGAGTTCAGTGCCAAATTTAACATCATCATTGCAGTGAATATATATGTTCTCATTACTACTGATCTGCTTGCAATAGATATTCACATATAACATACCACGATATAACCCACAATGTAGCATACCAACTGTTATATCCAGATATAACATACCAGCGGTGTGCCTCAGCTCTCGAGATGTTTATATGCACAGTGGTTAGAAGGGCGGCATTAGAGTGCGCAAGCTGTTCCCACTCGCACCCTACAGCCATGCTGAAGCCAAGATGCACCGTTCCCTGTGTCCCCTTTACTACCAGGGAGACTTCTGCTACAGCATCAAGAATGCGCATATCTTTCTCAGGGTCCTCTTTGTCTTGAGACTCGAGAGGCCGGACTGACCTAATCTCGAATGAGCCACGAAAAAGCCATGCGAGGTGAGCTGAACCATTATCAGTCACACGACATGTGCTTCTCATATCATGGTTAGACACAATATTAATGAGAACTAACAGACAATATTGCCAAAGAAAGTACAGGGGGTGTTAGTCAGCGCCGATTGCAGCCATGGTGGCGAGTGTGGAACACTCTTTTTCTGCCTGTTGGTGTCACGTAGCATGTGATCTTTTTACGAGCTGGCAGCTGAAGAGTGTTCCACACTCGCCGCCATGGCTGCGATCGGCACTGACTAACACTCCTATGTTTAAATGCACATATATACCACATAAACTGGACAAGAGGATGACCGCCGCCGTGGCTCAGTGGTAGAGCATCGGAGGTGTTATTCAAAGGTTGCAGGTTCGGTCCCTGCCGGCGGCAAGTTATCTTTTCATCCACTTTACTTTCTTCACATTTATATCCTAATTACTACAAATAACACCCCCTATACTTTCCTTGGCAATATCGCCTGTTAGTTCTCATTAATATTGTGTCTAACAAAGAAAAACGAGCCCTTAAAAGTCACCTTCTGTCATATCATGGGTGCTTCCTGCCCTGTCGTGTGTAATGCTCCATTGCTGGGGTGTTTGTACGCACTTGTTGCTATTGGTGGCATGGTTGTAACTGAGGTTAATTAACACTGTCAGTTAAAAGCATTTGTCTCCCTGCCCAATGGCTCAAAACCGTCACAACATTATGCGAGCTGGAGGACAAGGGGCCACAGCCCTAACTGAGCTGTTGCGAAAGCGCTAGGAGCGACTGCTGCTCCGTTAGTGCATGGTGCAGCCAAGATAATGGTCAGATTTGCATGCGCGAATCTGTGTACTGAATAGCAATAGCCTTCAGAAGCTTTCAATCTCAAGTTTTGTATATACCGCCACTATGACAGATCTGTTTCTTTTTTTTTTTTTTTTCGCCATCATCTCTTATGGCTCTGCTTGGTTTAACTCCTCTTTCTGTCTGAAACTCTTGCACTCGCTGCTTCAACACCATATTACTCAACATCTAATATATCTCTATCGCTTGCAAAGCCCCTGGTCAAAGGAGCAGCAATAAGGCAAACTTGTTAGTTTTTTTTTGCTCGCACTAACACTTTCAGTACAGTTTTTCTCCCAGGACCATTGAATCCTGGAATGCACTGCCCTGTACGACCCATCGTTTGGCAAAGAAAGAATTTCCAATTGCTACTGAGTGTTCAGTTTAACCATTTTCTTACTTTTGCATTCCCCCACTTCTGTATAGCCCTATTAGGTCTGCAGTATGTATAATTAATAAATAAAAAACTTGGAAGACTTGAGCTTGAGCTTCGATTTCAAGAGTAGGGCTAGCGTAATCGGACCATGTTTGTATCGCCTTCCCAATCACTAGCCTGGCTTCTCTTCTCGGTGGAGACATAAACCGTGCCACAAGGAAAGCCAAAGTGCGGATTCCCTCCGATTACTATAACCATGCATGCGGCGCAATGAAACACGGCCACACGGCAGGGCGATGCCGTTTAAAAGTACGCCCGTGGGCCCTTTGCGCCATTTCGCGAATGATAGTCAAGCCGCTGAAGAACATTCAAGGTGTGCATACCACAACTGCAAATGGTGTATATAAATAGTTCACCGTTAGTATGCTAGAGGATGTATGCACGGTGGCCGAGTGGCTAAATGCATCGCAGGTTCGAATCCCCGGTCCCACTTTTCCAGTCTCATTTTTTATTATTTCTTTATTTGCACCTACCTCAAATTTTCGGCCACGAAAAGCGCTAATTTTTTTCTCACAACCAAAGACACTCGTCGGTCGTCAATTGACCTGCCAAGCGGTAAAGCGTATAGGCATTTTACATGTGTCATAGAATATTCCAGCGTTATTGCTGGCGGCCGCGTAAGTTCCAGAATAAACTGTAATGTTCACATTGTGCGCATAATCTTATCAGAAGGTTCTAAAATAATATGGGAGGTTCCCAGTCATTCGGGCGCGGTTTGCACAAAGCAGTAGTTACATGTGTTACAAAAAAATAGAAAGAAAAGAACGCATGTGGCATTATGCTCCCTTTATCAAGTGTCAGTGAATTTACAGAAGCGAGCTGGCACCCTGTTCTCACACTGAGTGCAATCAATAGCAAATCTGTGCATTATTACAGTGTTGCAGGAGCAAAATGCAGGAGCTGCACAGAGCTCCTGCATTTTGTGGTGGTTTCAATCGTGAGTGTTGCATCAGATGAGTGACTGGGCCTCCAGAATTCTTGCTTACCAGCATGATTAATGATAAAAAATTCAGGAGATCCCACGTACCGTGGGAATCTGTGTAATGTGAAGCATGTGGCGAGGAGGTGACTGTGGCGTAGTTTTTCACATTGAGCGAGACGTTACAAAATTACGCTGATAGGCACACATGGTATACGCACACACATATGTTTAAGAGTCGTACATGTGTTATATAACCACTTGTTTACAGCTGCGTAACGATGCCGACAGCAACATAAGTATTACCAGACGTGGTATGCCGATATGTAGCACTTATACTTGTCCGTTATGATGGAGGACACATGCATGCACGCTTCGCAAACCTGTGTGCATGTGTGGAAGGGGTTCTTGACAGTCCTCACATACATGGCGGCGAGCGCAATGTCTTTGTTATTGTAATTGATGTGGGCAATGCAGACCTCGCCAATTCCGCTGCTTGCCTGTGTGTGTTCGGTGTCTGGTGGTGGCTGGCGAAGTGGGATGAGGCCTACGTTGAAGTTGCGCATCACCGTGTTCTTATATATACCCACGCCGCCGCACCTGCAATGAAGCCGCTTGCTGTGGACGACACATCGGAATCCTGTGATTGCAGTGGGCTCATCGCTCCAGGTTTCAGAAAGTGCTAACACGCCAATTTCTGTGAGCAGAGCGTCTTTCTCAAGGTCATGCACGCACGTGCACAGACTGTACATTGAGAGCAGCAAGTGTGAGGTGAATTTTGTGGTTGTGGCACTGAATGAAGGTCATAGACAATGTCTAGAGGCCTGTTTGCCAGCCGGGTCATGTCGTCGACAGACTGTGTCGATAGAACGGGCGACATTTCGGAACCTGAAGTCACCTTTTGCATTGGTGCTGTATAGGCCGTCGAGGCTGATAGCCCTGGAAGGTGCTATGTAGACCAACTTGCCGTGGTCATGTACGGCTTGCCGATTCGCAGGTAAATTGAGGCCAGCAGGCTACCCACGTCGCTTGTGTTCATGTTGGCCACCTTGGTCAGGGCATCCCTGTGTACCTCCTTGGTCTTATATCCAGTTATGTGATCGCATGCGGGATGACATAACACGTCCGCAGCGTCGAGGCAACGTATTAGTGGTCGATATCCGCATTGCTGTAGTATAGCTATATGCCGTCAGGGCACTTAGCGGCAGCTTCTTCGCGTGTCACAAAGTGGCTCTCAATCAATTTGACTTCATCTTCGGTAAGCATGAGGCCATCGCCCAGCCTCATATGAAATGAAGAGAACACTGCCTCCGTTTACACCAAGACCGCTCCAGTGCCGTAAATGTCAAAAAATGGGTCATGTGAGCGGAGTTTGCAGGAACGTGGCGATTTGCCCCCGCTGTGCAGAGCCACACAGTGCGGAATCCTGCCGAGCAACTGCCCTGAAATGTACCAACTGCCATGGATCGCACGAAGCCTCATCAAGGGACTGTCCATTAGTGAAAAAAGAATGGAGCGTCATGAAACAGATGGTACGGGACAGCTCGACGCACAAAGAGGCTGCTCATGTGGTGAGAAATAGACAACGACGCTCGCGTCGGCGACGAAGGTCTCAGACTGCTGCTACCCAGTCTGGACGGACAACGCGATCTCCTACTCCGACAGATCGTCAGACTTCCCTTAAGCGACAGCTACGACCACTGCCGCCACCACCACCGTCCAATGCATCACAGTTGGAGAGCCGGAAAGACGCAGAAGCTTTGAAAGCGGCGGCGGATGTCGCGTGGCCCTCACTGCCACCACTGCGCACTCATAAAGAGCCGACGCAGAATGCCCCGCAGTGTGCTTCATCGTCAACAGATTGCCACGACAAGAACCTACAAGTCCTCGCTGTGTTGAGGTCTCTCATGACCACAATGCGCACTCTCCTCAAAGGAATGACAACTCCGTCAGCTCAATGCGCTCTGCAAGTTCTGGATTCCTTGGAGCCAGTGCTTGCAAGCCTTTTTTAACATCTCGCAGAGGAACCGATGTCAAGTACTTCTCGGTTGTGACTGTCTGTGTGTGTGCGGCGAACACTGATGTGTGTGCGCGTATTACCTGTCCCCTCTTTCCTGCTTGCTCTCTCTATTCTTTTTTCTCCCCTTCCCCGTCCCCCTGTGTAGGGTAGCAAACCGGGTACAACCTGGTTAACCTCCCTGCCTTTCCTTCACTTTTATCTCTCTCTCTGCGTCATTCTGGCAGAACACGTGGATAAGTGGATAGAATTCGAGCGTCTTTCAGGGGTGTTCTGTCTTCAGCTCCCTCACTTGCCTTGCATTTCAGTGTGCATGTTCGCCGTTGATGTGTTAAGACTGAATCACCTGTGGCACATACCCGCATAGCATGAACTGTGGTATGCGGGTATGTGCCACACGTGACTGAGGGAAAGGATTTCATGACGTACACCACGGGCGTTTTGCGCTATTCATGTCATGACCAGTGAATCGTGTTCATCCTACACTGATCCCTTGCTATGCCAATTTTGGCATATTAGAGGTTACGGAGACAACCAGGAGAGTGCCCAGACGCAGGCGGCTAGATAGATAGATACGTAAATAGAAACGGTCAAAGTGCCTGAGGTTTGCTAAATGTTTCACATTTAAAAAGGAAGGAAGACAGCAGGACTCTCCTCGGTGATCTTGGCACTCAAACACTTGAGCTGCTATCATCATCATCATTCTTAGCCTGTTTTAGTCCACTGATGGACGAAGGCCTCTCCATTGATCTTCATGTCACCCCATTCTGTGTGAGCTGATTCCATTTTATCCCTGCAAACTTCTTAATTTTGTCACTCCATCTAACTCTCTGACTTCCTCAACTGCGTTTCCCATCCCTTGGGAACCATTCTGTTGCTCCTACTGTCCACCATTTGTCTGTCCTATGCATTATGTGACCAGCCCAGGTCCATTTCTTTCGCTTGATGTCACCTAGGATATCCGTTACAGCCGTTCGTTCCCTGACCCATTCTGCCATCCTCCAATCTCTTAATGTTAATGCTATCATTTTTCGTTCCATTGTTGCTCCTATTAGCGAACTCCTAAAAAATTTCAAGCCTGAACTGTGAGTGGCAAAGAATAGGCTTTTACAAAAAGAACCATGATAAAAGAAGGTAGGCGTGCAAACATGTACACAAAAGAAAGAGACCAAAACATCACAAACTCTGACAAAAAAAAAAAAACGCCAGGCCTGCGCTGAAACCGCAGCACAGTCACAGCGAAAGCTGGAAGAGCGGCGTTTCTAGAGCCCGTTGTAAGCTAGCTCTCTTGGGGCTACGATACAAGTACACTAGAAAGGTACCCACTACGCCATAAATCACAATTTCTGTGAAGTTGGGAAGCACCTACTAAGCCATTATTCGTCATTCTGCGGAGAAGCGAGGCACCAGCTACACGTCTGTAAGGCATTATGTGCACCTTGTTGACGCGACGACTGATGACGATGAAGAATTATGGCTCAGCCCTTTGTAATGGGTGGGAAGCTTTAAACGGCCCACCAGTTATGTAATTTGCATTGGGTGACGCCCGGTCGCCATTTCCCTCTCCCGTCATGCTGTATAGCATACGTTGACGTGGGAGAGAGAGAGGGGGGGGGGGGGCGAAGAACTTTATTGAAACCCCAAGGAAATAGATCATGCGCTTATGGGCTTCCTTGGCAAACAAACAAGTGCACTTGAGAGGAACCCACTACGCTCTAAATCATTGTAATTTTACTGAGACCCCGAGGAAATGGATCATGCCCTTATGGGCTTCCTTGGCAACCAATACAAGCGCACATGCGAGGAACCCACTACGCTATAAATCATTGTAATTTTACTGAGACCCCGAGGAAATGGATCATGCGCTTATGGGCTTCCTTGGCAACCATAACAAGTGCACTTGCGAGGAACCCACTACGCTATAAATCATTGTAATTTTTGAAAAGTAGGTCAGCAGGCACTGTGCCATTTTTCGTCATTCTACGGAGAGCCGTGGTACCTGCTAAACGCATGTAAGACATTATGCACACTTTGTTGATGCTGTGCCTGATGACGATGAAGAATTATGGCAGAGACCTTTGTAATGGGTTGGAAGCATTCAACAACCTACTCGTTGCGCAATTCGCATTGTGTGACACCTGGTTACAGAATTCGCGTTGTGCGACGAATGGTGCTTATTTTACTCTTCTACCACGCTATACTGCAAATGTTCATGTGGTTCCTTCCCGACATGAAGCCTGTATAGGACCTTTTTGCAAAGCAGTTTCAAGCACCGGCATGGCTCAGAGGTTGAATACTGGGCTCCCACGCAGAGGGCCCAGGTTCGAACCTCGTTCCATCCTGGATTTTTTTCTTATTTCGTTTTTTTTTCTTATTTCGAGCGATACTGGTTACGGACACCGGCGGCGGCGGCGGCGGCGGCGGACAACTACGGCGCCAAAAACGGCCGGTGAAATGATCTCATAACAGCTTTCGCTGTAAAAAGTCACAGTTTCGCTTGGAAGTGGCACGTGAAGCCACGGCTTGCGTTCCCTGAGGGTGTCGATTCCCCCCCCCCCTGGTCACTAAGATAAAACTTCATTTGGCTCTAGTTGGTACATATTCCCGAGGCTAAAATTACAGTGCAAATGCATTTCTTTGTCCCTTTTACTTCTTTGTCCCTGCACCCATCTGAATATAATTGCATGTCTTCGTGTAATACACTATCATCCTTGTCACACGTTTTGGTTTAAAGCTATTGTGTGCACATGTGCAGTATGTTTGTCTTGGGCTTATATATGCATTGGCGTATGAAAGAATAAAGCAGTTGTTAGTCAGCGCCTGTGTCCTATGTTTCTTTTCTTCGGGGGTGTCTTTGCGTTTGCGCTGTAATTTTAGCCTCAGGATTCTGGTCGCAGTGAAAGATATATAATGTGATTCTGCTTCAGCCGTCTCGTTTGTTCCCTCCTGTGGCATAAGTCTACAAGAGCCAAAGCGTTCCCACTAGCTCGCGCCACCACGAGCCAGACGCTCTTCTTTTTCCCTGGCCGACTGGCCATGAGTGGCGTGGCACCACAACCCCAAAATGGAAAACTAGCGTGGGTCACCAGCGATACGACGCAAACGCAGCGCGGACAAAGATGCAGCATGGCCCGCGTCTCGCATAATTTTAATTTCACCACGTGTGGCCTCGCATGAGTTTCACCCAATATCGCGTGCGTTTGTATTCTGCTGTTAGTATTATGGAGAACGAGTGAGGCATGGCGTAATTCTTCGGCAGCGAGCTGTAGAGTGAGGGGTCGCAGGTTCGAAACCCCGGTCAAGCGCTTCGGAATTTTTTTCTTCTGAATTATTTTTATTTGTAGCTTTTATTTATATATACATACATATAATATCCGGGACATGACGGCGACGGCAAAAATCCTCCGAGAGTATCCATATAATTGCTATTGCAATAAAATGCACTTGGAATGAAACATTTTGCAACAACATCAACATTAATCTGCCTTACTGGAAGCATATGGCAGGACAACTGCTCCTATCCCATTTCACGGTGCCAAATCGATGTCACTTACCCTGGATTGCTATCCATAGTGGCTTTACCTCTTGACATTAGTACGCTGCTTGCCAGTCGTGTTAGGACTACAATGCATGGACAAAGGGCTGCTGACTCAAATAGTTCTTTGTCACTCCTGCCGAGGCGTTCCTACAAAATAATGTACACAATATTCAAATAGGAGTTTGACTATAGAATGTGACAATGTGTGAACAGCATTTCTGATACAGCTGCCCACATGTTTTTCAGATTCAAAAATTCAAACTCTGTGCATATTACGGGCTTTTAAAATGCGGAGTCTATAGATTTTTTTCAACTGCCTTTCTGAACAAATTTAATATTTTTGACTGCATTTAAAAACTCAAAAGAAAAAAACTCCAGGAGTATGCTTGTAAGGGCAAATGCCCAGCCCTTTAATAGCTCCAAAACTATGGATGAACGGACTATTGTCAAAAGAGCTTTCTGCCCAAGTCCACAGATTTCCTCAAGTACACAGCTGAAATGTTTGCTTGATGATTGTTATCCAGACCTTCAAGTTCACTGATGGATGACTTTTCAGGTCTAATGTGGGCTTGTGATTTTATTCAAGCAATTGTGCAGTGCGAGAAAGCAGCTCCAATGAGAATAATTATGATGACTGCCTGAACTTGTTCACAGCAAAGATCGTGAACAGAGCAGCACTCTCGTCACGAAAAAGGGCGCTGTGAAAAAGGGAAAAAAAAAAGAATGAAAAAGGATGAAAAGAAGAAAAAAAAGGCGCTGCTTGCATTTTGCTCCTGTACCTTGCTTGAAATTGTACTGAAGATCAAATAAATATTCATTCCTTCATTCAAAACCACAATATCATATGCTGTGATGATAACGCCGTAATGGAGGACTTAGGAAATTTGGACAACCTGGTGTTCTTTAATATGCACCTAAATCCAAGTATACTTAGATTTAGGTACAGGCCTCTGGTATTTCGCCTCCACTGAAAAGGAACTGCAGTGGCTGGGATCGAACCATCGTCTTAAGGTCAGCAGCTGAACACCATAACCACTATATTATCACGGTAGAGATGTTGCACTTCACTTACAGGAGGAGGCATAGTTGCAGGGCTGCTCGGTTCCACCTTGATGTCAACGCTCTCTGCGACCTGAAAAAGGCGTTTTTTTTCTTCTGAGAATGCACGACATGATATTGCACTTCACTTACTGGAGGCAGCGTGGTTTCAGGGCTGCCTGGTTCCACTTTGAGGTCAACACTCTCCATGACCTGACAGAAGTGTTTTCTCTCACAAGATTGCACGACGCCATGCTGCACTGCACTTACAAGACGCGGCATAGTTGTAAGGCTGCTCGGTTCCATCTTGATGTCAACGCTCTCCATGACCTGGAAAAGGTGTGTTTTTTTCTCCCGAGAATACATGACACAATGTTGCACTTCACATACTGGAGGCAGCGTGGTTTTGGGGTTGCCTGGCTCCACTTTGATGGCGCCACTCTCCATGACCTGGAAGAAAAGTTCTTATTTAGGAGATTGTACAATATTATATATGACTTCACTTACAGGAGGCAGTGTGGCTGTAGAGCTGCTTGGTTCCACCTCAATGTCAACACTCTCCATGACCTGACAGAAGTGTTTTATCTCACAAGACTGCACGATGCCATACTGCACTGCACTTACAAGACGCGGCATAGTTGTAAGGCTGCTCGGTTCCATCTTGATGTCAACGCTCTCCATGACCTGGAAAAGGTGTTTTTTTTTTCTCCTGAGAATACACAACACGATACTGCACTTCACATACTGGAGGCAGCGTGGTTTTGGGGTTGCCTGGCTCCACTTTGATGGCACCACTCTCCATGACCTGAAAGAAAAGTTCTTATTTAGGAGATTGTACAATATTATATATGACTTCACTTACAGGAGGCAGTGTGGCTATAGAGCTGCTTGGTTCCACCTCAATGTCAACACTCTCCATGACCTGACAGAAGTGTTTTATCTCACAAGATTGCACGACGCCATACTGCACTGCACTTACAAGACGCGACATAGCTGTAGGGCTGCTCGGTTCCATCTTGATGTCAACGCTCTCCATGACCTGGAAAAGGTGTTTTTTTTTTCTCCTGAGAATACACAACACGATACTGCACTTCACATACTGGAGGCAGCGTGGTTTTGGGGTTGCCTGGCTCCACTTTGATGGCACCACTCTCCATGACCTGAAAGAAAAGTTCTTATTTAGGAGATTGTACAATATTATATATGACTTCACTTACAGGAGGCAGTGTGGCTATAGAGCTGCTTGGTTCCACCTCAATGTCAACACTCTCCATGACCTGACAGAAGTGTTTTATCTCACAAGATTGCACGACGCCATACTGCACTGCACTTACAAGACGCGACATAGCTGTAGGGCTGCTCGGTTCCATCTTGATGTCAACGCTCTCCATGACCTGAAAAAGGAGTTGTTTTTTTTTTTTACAAGATTGCACGACACCATACTGCATTTTACTTACAGGATGCAGCATAGCTGTAGGGCTGCTCGGTTCCACCTCGATGTCAACACTTTCCATAACCTGAAGGAAGAGGTGTTTTTTTTTTTTTTTTCAACAAGATTGCGCAATGTCATATTGCACTTCACTTACAGGAGGCAGCATGGCTGTAGGGCTGCTTGGTTCCACCTTGATGTCAACTCTCTCCATGACCTGAAAGAAGCGTTTATCTTTTCTTTTTTATCTTGAGCTCAATTTGGATAGAAAGACTCGTTTCAAATAATGAATACAAACGAACTGACAAAAGTTCATATTTTACTTCCCATCTAAGTGTGGAATGAAATGCCCACTTCGAACCATGTGTGCACTTTGAAACCGTAACCACATTGAAATTCCTCCGAATACACATATTGCACACCATTTGCTACAGTAGCTTAGCATGTAAGGTGTCACGCTGCTAAGCTTGAGGGCGTGGGTTTGGCTCCCAGCCACGGTGGCCGCATTTCGATGGGGGTGAAATAGAAAGAACACCGGTGTGCTTAGATGTAGGTGCACATTAAAAAACCCCATGTGGTCAAAAATAACCCGGAATCCCGGACTACAGCGAGCATCATAATCCTATCGTGGTTTTGCCATGCAAAACCCCAGCATATATTATTATTGTTACTATTATTTTTTACTATTATTATTATTATTATTATTACTTTTATATTGTACACCAGTATCATGCCTATTATGTCCTGAGGGGATGCTATCACCCCCTGTAAAGTCATTTTCGCCTCATAACACACGCGCATCTGGCAGATTAGTCGTAGCTAGTTTTACCGCCGAGTGAGAGATGGCGCTGTGAGCCCATGGTGGCCCAGTGGAGCCGCTTGGCGGGAAGCAAGATTATCCGGGTGCTTGTGAATGGGCACTTTCTCTCTTTGGGGTCTGGCAACGCCTCGCGCGCAGGTCCATGGGGGTAATTCCACGGCTCAGTACCAGGGACTCGTGCGGTGAGTCCAACGTCGGCGACAGCGCATTCGTGGTGCCTTGCATGTGTTATGTCGTTTTGTGTGTGTTATATTCTCTGCGTGTTGTATTGGCACTATGTATCGGGTTATTTAGAGTGTTGCTAGTTATGAATTTGATTCGGCTGGTGAGCTCGCCGTTGTAAAAGCAGTTAGCAAATGTACATGTGTTCGTTCAGCAAACGTACATGTGTACATATAGGAGGACAATGAGCTGGTGCGGGACAACAAACACCGCTGTGGCTGCTTGGCCATCCACTTGCCATAAATACACTGTAAATATACTTTTAACAGTATTAAGGTGTTGAAAACTGCGTTGCACTGCTCTGTAGCGCCGGGATGAGATGTGCCCCAAGCAGCTTTCCTGACATGAACTGAAGTTTTTTCACTGCAGTAACAGCCCTTCCTGACCAAGCAAAGTACATGCACACGCAGATAACGAGTATAGCTGTAATGAATATATCATGTGCATGAAGACTGGCAGATAAGCACGCAAGAGTATGGAAGTCAAACCAAGGAAACAAAGCTTGCCCGTGGACAAATGTGAACGTAACTGAATGACTTGAAGCGTCGCTGCCATCACAGAGCTTGAATTTGAGATGCTGTGATCCTCAAACATAGGCCGGGTCTTAATTGCCAAATTCAGCTGCAAGTTCAGCTATTTACAGAATCCGCATTTGACATGGTTATTGTACTTATCTTGTTCCATATACAGATAGGTAGGTGGCTGTTTTGACTAAAGTGCTGTCTACCTTGACTTCATAAAACTCTGGATTCTGTTTAACTAGATTTCATTAGCGATGTGAATGCAGGCGACCAACCAGTACCACTGTTCCACTTATCTGGCATTTCCGTATAAGAGAGTTTCATTTCTCCAAAGTCCAGCACATTCACACTGATCCACAAACTAACCCACATGCTAAAAAACGGACGTCCAGTTAAGATGTGCAAAAGCTTTTTTTTCTACTTTAATAATTTGCCCTAAGCACAGCAAAATACGATGTCAAAGAGACGCGAACTGTTAGATATCATCTTGTTTATGTTATCTTTTCCACTGTAGGGCAGGGCTGCAACCAATGCATTTTCTTTTAACCATATCGACAAAAAAAAAAGGCACAGGCTATGGGAGTCCCTGCACTCTTATTCTTGCACCAGATTTTTCAATCTTACTGAAGTTTTGCTATATAAGCGCAACTCAGATATTAGTGACGTGAAGTTTACAGTGTGAAGAATCCAAATGAAACAATACACTTACAGGGGGCGGTGAGGTTGGAGGGCTACACAGCTCTTCCCTGACGTCGAAGTTTGTCGTAACCTGAAAAAAAAAAAAAAAGATATTTTTCTATTTCTTATCCAAATTAGGAACGAACTACTTGTTTTGAACATGTTCATGTTGAGGGAAGAACTTTTCTCCACCCTCTTTCAGTACAGCATACTAGTATGAACTAGTTCAGACTGTTAGCTGTAAGAAGCCATCTCACATTGTGCTTGAAGAAGCCATTACGAAGGAAATAAAACAAAAACAAAGATTAAAAAAAAAACAAACCGACAGGATACTGCAGATTATGGGCTCAAGTTCAAGAGGTAACTGCACTGCAATGACTTCTTCACATCTTAACCAATGAGCACAACAAGCGATTTAGATTCATTTTGCGCTGTTGTGTTTTGCTACCGGAAAGCCACGCTGTAGCGAAAATGACCCTTTTAAAGTGATACTGAACAAAAATTTGAAAAACTGACGAAAACATCGAAATTCTACTTGGAAGACACAACTGTTCCGGTAAACAGAGTTTATTTCACGTATTTTTTAAGAGTTGGCAACTGTTCCGGTAAACAGAGTTTATTTCACGCATTTTTTAAGAGTTGGCTGTATTTTTGGTGCATTGTCAGCGCACGGCGGCTGCACACACCAGCGCGAGCAGTGACGTCACATTCACCGCGGCGCATGCAGGGTGCACGCGTTTGTCCTTCCCTTACCTTTCTCCATCTTTCCTTTACATCTCACTCTCTCCCTTCCACAAAGGCACTGAGGTGTGCCCCACCATTTAGGGGATTTACCCCAGCTGGGAGCATTGTTCGCTGTCGGTGCCGTTTGTAGTGGTACTGGGAACCGTAGTGGGAGCTGAGCGGGTTGAGAGACACGGGTGACGACTGGCATTCTTGGCATGCCTGTTTCCAGTGCATGAAACGTCACCAAACGTCACCTCCTCTAGTTCACGGCGCGGCCACTAGATGCGGCAGTTCGTGAAAAACACATTGAATTCATTATCTTCCTCTAGTTCCTCCCAGAAATGAAGGTTGTTTCTATCGATTTCATCAATTAATCTTTCAATTTGGCTGTAAGTCTTGGTGGCAAAAATTTTGTTCAATATCTTATTAACACTTTCCTGTCCGCGGGAAAAAAAGGTCATTTTTGGGTACTCTAGTAAACAATTTTTCCACTGCCACACAAAATGATTGATGCTACAATGTATGGTACTAATCTGTAGAACAAGGAATGCAGTTCCTAACGGCATTAAATTTAAAGCAAACATGACTAAAAGAATCTGCGAAAAAAAAAACTTTAATAGGAAGTTTTTAACAAAAACGAGAACACTCTGTGAATAAAGCAATGCTGCTTTACACCAAGTAAACATAAAGAAATTTCTATACGTCTTCACCAAAAATGTCATTTCCAATATCCCCGAAAATATAAGCATTCTATCTGCAGCCGTTATTTTGATACAAAAGAAAACATTAGCCCAAGTGGCTGTAGTGCCACCGCGCAATGCAGTTACGTGATGCGGTGAAGTGCAGGTTTTCGCAGCATGTCTTGCAGAAAACATTCATTTTCTGCTTTATTTTTGGCTCAAAAGTATACATCCATGCATATTCATTAGTTGTTTCTCATATCTCGGCGATTATTTCTTAGGGAAAGAATGCCACGAACAAATTGACCGGTCAGATGAAATGCTGCGCGGCACTACTGAGCACAATGGCGAAGTGCACTGCGGGTCGCCTTCTCGCACTAAACTCCACTCGTTGAGCAGCCGCCGGCAAGCGCTCCTGCCCAAACGGTGCATTCAAGCGTCAAAATATACGATGTGCCAATTCTTGATTTCCTAATGTATATTTCATTCCACTTAAGACTGCTTATCTTCATTTTATTTAAACGATTCCACTCTGCTATATCTCAGTTTAATGCTTAAATTGACCATTCCAGAACAAATAAAACAAGATTCAAAGACAGGATGAATAAAATACTGGACACTGTGGACTCTACTTCAAGTCGATGTACTGCAAGGGCTTCTTCAAGTTTTAACAAACTAGAACAAATTATTTTGAGTTAACATATGCCTTTGCTATTATGAAGCTATGTTGGAGCAAACACAATTTTTGCAATTCACACAGACAAAAAAAAAAGTTAGTGACATTGTTTCGCTCCGTGAATTCAGGCAATGTGCAAGCAAATTAGTGCTATCCCCTTGTGCACTGCCCGTACAGTGTCTCTTGAAGTTAACCAGGATGGCTCTGACACACTCCATGACAGTGATTTGACAAATGGGGCCATGTAAAAAAAAAAAAAAAAAGCCTAGACTTCAAACAGCAGCATCTTTGGCACACCCCTTGGTCGGTTGGGGTGTGCCTATTGTCTTTCAAATTATGCAGTTTAAGCCACTGCATAAGTGAACATCTCTGGCAAATCACCCAAAATGGATATGCAGCATTGTGTAGGTTTCGGAAGAGACATGCAGAGCTGGAGGCAAAAAGTGAAGTCAGCAGGAGAAGCTGATAATGGAGAAAGGAACGCATGAGATTACTAATTGTATGTGAATTGGTCACCAGATTATATTAGGAAAAAAAGAGGCTTTCTTAAGTGCCACTTTCTAAACATGGTTTGTATTTAAGTGAGCTGTATTACCGTACCATGGGGCCTCGACATATGGCTATCGGGATAGCCCTGGCATTGTGTCATGCGCATGAGTTCATATTCAAGCATTAATAATAACTTCCAGGGTTTTAGGTGCCGGCGCCACAATATCTTAATGAGGTAAGCCATAGTGGAAGACTCTGGATTAATTTCAAACACCAGAAGTTCTTCAATCTCCATCCCATCGAAATGCAGTTGGCATGGTCGGGAATCGAACCCGTGTCTATATATTCAAGCATCAGAATTCATATTGTGCCACTTCTTGCACTCCTTATGTAGATTTCTTTCCATGCGATCAAGCGTGTTCAATGAATCTTTGTTTTATTTAAACATATGCACCCATTTACATGATCTCACTTCTCAATCATGTATTGTTAATTTAGTACTCGCAATTTTTATGTATTCAAGTTCATTTGGAGTCTTTGACCTTCCAGCTTCCTATGAGATTGTCTTTATGGGTGACTTAGGGGGGTCCTAACCACAGCTCAGGCTTGCTGAAAAAACATACACTGCAGAAAGCACACACTTTTGCGAACAGCTCAGCCAACTCTTGCAGCTGTATGCTGCAAGGAGAGTTTACAAGCAGAGCACGACTTTGCCAGTTGCTCAAGCACCTTCTCTTCATGTAGAGGCCCATCCTCGCTCTCTTCGAATGACCAGCACCAGTTCTATTTTATCGTAGAGCAGATCACAGTCATTGGCCGATAGCTAACATAAATCAAGAGTGGCATTTGGATCAGATGCGCATTTTCCCACTGTGTGCCGTGGCACTCTATAGTGCAATAAAATTACACAGCAGCAACACTAGTGTGCACAGGAATCGCACCAGAAGTGAGCAAATGTGTTCATGGCGCGAGCTCAAATTCATGATGCGCATCGATGTAGCCTCTCTCCCGTTTCACCCCTCCCTGTGTAGCTTTCAGCGCACTCGTCACTACGAAAGAAGAGAAAAAGTACATGAGGCGTGCGGCAAATCCCTGTAACTCCAATCGTACCTGACATTAAAAAAATTTTTGCGGCAATCGATTCGTGAGGCAATTAACCCAAATACTGAGACAAGCACGGAGCTGAGAGAGTGTCAGTGCCTATTTAATGGCAGGTACAGCAATCATTTAACTCCGACATCTACAGCCAATGCTCGATCAATGCTCTACCACAAAGGCCATGGTGGGACGAGGCGCCCGACAAGAACCCATAAACAATCAAATGCCCGATTCTGGTACATTTCTGGTCGTTACAAAAAACTGGTGGTTACTCATTGCAACTGAGAATCAAACTTTGCACCTGCGCAACTGGAGCCGCACACTCTACCATTTCAAAACCTCTGTGGTACGATGACTGAACAGTGGAATTCAAAATGAGCTTGCCAGTCGCCATTTTTTCTCATTTCCCTAATGAGCTGCTTTAAAATCTAGCTGCGTTGCAAGCGCTGTGGTTGGTGAAACCTACATACAACCAACTTGCCCAAGCGTTTTGAGGCATGACATTTCCTTGTTGTCAAGAAGGCTTCTTCTCATTAATATTGCAGCGTTGCTTTGAAAAAGTCGTACAAATATTTATGCAGAAGTCTAGTAACTTTAACTCATGCAAAATTTGTGATGAAACATTAGGAAAAAGAATGCTGCCGATTTCTCTTTCTCCAGCAAGGTAGAGAGAACGCGCTCGCAGATGCTGCCATATTTTCACCCCTGTCACGCCTTCTGCACAACACGGTATGCTAGATGAGGTACTTTACATATTTTCGCCTCTTCTCTTGCAGCTGTACCTTGTTTCTCGATGTATTGGTATGTCGTGTCTATGTGCGCGAGTGCGCGCGCATAGTGAACAACTATTCACAAGGAAACGCTCTCTGTCTCTATTCAGCTAGTTGTGACATTTTATGCTCTGCATACTTGACTACCCTGCCAGAAATGTTCACTTAATCTCATTTGCGAGAAAGTTCATGCCCACCAACAGCGTTGGAGCGGCCCGCATAACCCCATGCCACAGCCTTTGTATAACGGACGAAGGACACCTGATATAAATAGTACTAACGATAATTCCCGGATTGCATAAAACAACGATTACACGTACTTTAGTGACAGGCCTAAGTCGCAGTAAATGAAATTCACGCAGTTCACGTCGAACTCTTCAAACAAGAACTTTCAGCATTCTGCCGCCATTTAAATTCGGATTGCTTTGGTTTGCCTTGGAAGTTGTTTCCAAATCCACACTTCGGCCTCCTGAAATGAATCTCGAAGGCTATGCTCAAACGCCCCAAACGGACGTCACAGACGCCATGTTTGTAGGGGATAGGCTGGTTTTTCTTTTCAGCAAATCTTCGTCTGCTGTCGCTGTGCTGGCACAGCTTCGCTCACAGCACCATCGTGATCAGTTTTCTTCCATCCTCTTAATAACGCGCGGGTCTGTAGTGAAAGGTCAGCAAATTCACCAACCTGCCTTTCCAAGTACGATGCTGCTCACCTCTCTCTTCTGTGCTGCAGTCACTTTCAACAGGCCACTTGACCGATGATTGGAAATTGGGGAATGTCATTCCCATTTATAAATCAGGTTAATGAACAGTCACTATTAAATAATCTTTCAATGCCACCATCAAATGTACTGTCTAAAATCGTAGAACACGTATTCACAAATCATGAGCTTCTGTGCCTCGAACAAACCCTCCGCACAGCACGGTTTCGCTCAATGGTTTATCCTGTGAAACTGACCAAGCTACATTCCTTCATTATTTACACTTAAACTTAGTCCGTCATCAACAAATTGTTGCCATCTCAGATCAATAAGTCGTGAATGGACCGGCCTTTCGCACAGCACTGCTAGTGCTATTACATAACCGACATTATTTTTTAAAAGTGTGGCACAATATTTGTTCAGCAGTTCATGTGGTTACCCACTGTTAAATTATGTGCATAACATCAGCACATTTGCAACTCATATATATGCATACACATACACGCAGTAATAGATCCCTACTACACATTATCAACATCCTAACAATTGCAGGTGTCTTTAAACTCTGCTACTGTGTTCTTCAAATTTGTAACTATAGAAATATGCCAACATCTAACCATATGATTTATAGCACTACCATAATCAGCATGATTAACAATTTTATTTGTTGGACAGTGTAATTTGCTTCCATATTTATATGTGAACCACTCGTATTTAAGTCCTCTGTTTTAAACCTTTTAAACATGGGCTCATTTGTTAACAATATCTACGCCATCTCGAAATACATATCAGGTGAACATTCACACTTTTTGATGAATCCAAGCAGACAGCAGTGGCTAATAAAGAGCGCAAGTCACCCACAATAAAATTGTCCATCCCCTAATGGTCTTTATTACCTGCAGTTTCCACAAATGCTGGAAGTGGTGCTGGGGTAATGAGAGTGGCTTGCAGTAGTCAGCCTTCATCAACTGTGCCATTGTGGATACGTAGCACATGCTTTCTATAGTGACTGTGCTGGCTATATCACTTTCAACATGGTACACTTGTACTGTTTTTTATCCAGGTGAGTGAAGCACTGTTTCTTCAACGATCCCAATGTTTAAAGTGTTCACTGTAGACATTACACTCACATGGCCTCTTGTCAATGCGAATCCACATGTGATACTGGAATGATGTCATCGGTAATCACCTGGCACTGGCAGCACTGTAATGTCTTCTGAGGCTGGTGGGAATGCTTATCCACAGCAAGGTTTCCGAGAAGGAGTAGCTGTTTCTGCACATAGAACCAGGTAACTGATTCTTGCTGAAGCAAGCATGCTCAAAGTGCCACTGTCTTCACCAGTAGTGCGTTGGGCTGAGTGCGACGATTCTGAGGATTGTGACCTTGGAAGATTCCCAGCTTCGAAGTGGAGCTGACTTGTTTCTCATGCCTCAGAGGAAACATGGAATAAATGTCTGTCAATGTGGTTCTTTGTCTTTCAGCGCTCGTCTTGTTGTGTCTTCCTTGTCCACGTATGCTAGCGCTATGTTACCTTTTGATGAATAAATGTCACCACGGTCCCCTTACACACAGGCGTTCCTGTCAATTGTGTTTCACTGAAGACCACTGAGGTCATCCTAGGTTGCTGTGATGCCTCACAATGTTTCAGTGCTGCTGGTTTGTCAACTGCTGCTTCAGCTGGTCCTTTTTCATTCATGTCAGCATCCTCCTAGAAAATATTGAGGACAATTTTACAGGAAAGCTACTAAGTGATAACAGCTTTATTGCTTGTAGTAATGTTCTTAATGGCACAAAGGCAGGATGTGGCAACAGAGTGCCCCGAGACAAAACACTGAATAAAAACCGAACTTTGTGTGGCATGTCACAAGCCTCGAGCCATATCCTAATTTGAAAGAACGAAAGTGCTCTTGTAAGTTATAAACAAGACACTGCTCTAGTTGCATAACAAACACATCCACTGCAAAGTCCTATTAGATGCGCGACAGATACAATACATGAAACATACCATTCTCCCACTTCATTTAAGCGCTTTGACATTTCTCTAGACACTTGCAAAGGCAGCAGAAAATGCACAAGAGAAGAAACTCAAGATCAATGCCATGTTCCTTCAAAAGTATGCTCTGCAACAATAAAAAAAAAAATACGTAGCTTTAACGGACCTAACATTGTAAACACCAAGGGAAAATGGAGCTGAGGGGAAGCCTCAGCGATGGAGTGCAAAGTAATGCAAAGCTAGGACGTCATCACTAACTTCACACCAACCTGCACTTGGTGCGGCTGCACATTGCCTTCTCCCCAGGCCCAACTCCGCCCTGGCACCTGAGCCGCTGCTCCCCACCTCCACTCACCCTCCTCCTCCCCGCTTGACCACCTGCACGTCTCCAACCTCTAACTCGCCTACACATAACTATGCCATACACTCACCATCGCATCCCTCCTCCTCACCCTCGCTTTCCTTTACCACCCCTTACTTATAATACATGGCTATGTTTTGCTTTACCCTCTCCTTTCCTCCTTACCCACACAACACTCCTCGTCCTCGCTTCCCTTTCCCACTCCTTGCTATACCATACTACGCATACATGGCTATGCTATGCTTTACCCTTTCCCCTCCTCCTATCTATTAGGTGCCATTCTCCATTGGGCTGAGGCATAGGTTGTGGGACACCTTCATGCCGCAACCTTAGTGCAGCCCTGATATAGACGAAGCTGTGCACTTAGAACAAGAGACACATTTAAACACACAACTGCATAAACAAGTCATTTAGTCAGTGCGAGCATGACTAGAACAATGCCCTCCTTGAAGCCCAAGGAAACAACTCTTTTTTTTTTTTCAATTTGAATTGCAGCACGAATAATAAGAGCACTTCACTTACAGGATGCAGCAAAGTCAGAGTGTTACTTGGCAAGGTAATCTCCTCCGCCTTGCTGACAGAGCTTGCTGTGGTAATCTTGGCTCTATCATGGATACTGCGCGTGTGCCTTCTGACCTCAGAAGGCCTGGCAAAGTGTCTCTCGCACACGGGACACTTGTGCGGCTTTTCTCCCGTGTGAGTTAACATATGAATCTCCAGGTAGCATTTCTTTTCGAATCTGGCTGGGCATAAGTGGCACGGGTGTGGCTTATTCATCTTGTGCCACTTCAGATGTGTCAGCAGGGCAGTTAACTTCGTGAAGTTCTTGCCACACTCCAGGCAGTGCCACATTTCCACTCCACTTGCATGCAGCTGCACGTGTCTGTCAAAAGACTCCTTCTTGCAGAATTTGGACGGGCACATCTGGCACATATAGGGCATCTCACCTGTATGGCCACGTTCGTGTCTAGCGAGTCTGGTCTTATTAGCAAACTTCTGCCCACAGATGAGGCAGGCATGTGCTCTCTCATCCGTGTGGGTGAAACGGTGTGTCGCGAGACTTGACGTTTGAGAAAAGCCGCGGCCGCAGATGGAACAAAGGTATGGCTTCTCGCCCGTATGGGTACGCTTGTGCTGTTCAAGAGTTGCCTTCCGAGCAAACTTGAGGTCGCAGACAGGGCAGGCGTATGGCCTCTCGCCTGTGTGCACATTCCAATGGTTTCTCAAGGTCTCTGTGGTTGCAAAGCACTGACCGCACATCTTACACTCAATACGCCTTTTCGGAGGTGATACTGTAGCTCCTTTGGAGGTTCTGGACATTAAAAAAAGAAAAAAAAGGAAGAAAAAAGATTACCATAACTCATTTCAGTGGAAACTGCATATTGCTCATATTGCTGCATATTGGCTCCATACATTAGAGTATATATTCACGTAGTAATTATAATAAAGACCGTGCTGGATACCCACACAGACAAACCAGAACACACCTCACACGGTTATTTAAAACACTGGCTTTCACAACTCCGGCACAATGAACGCCATGAACTAGAATGAGCAAATGCTCATTCCAGTTGCTTCTCGGGAGTTGCTTCTCGCTTCTGTAAGACGACGCAATCTGAAACTCTAAGCACCCAGAAATGGGGGGGGGGGGGGGGAGGTGCCAGCGCAGACCATCACACAAAGCTACCAGCCAACACTGCTCCCAGCAACACAAAGCTACCAGCCAACCTTGGAAACCAAGCAAGTTACCTGCAAGAGAGGGCAGGAGTAACATTTTTGATGACCTGAGCAGCTTTACAACATTGAACACTCCATGCTGTACATACTACAGGACACATGATCCCCTACCTTTCTGCCACAATCGCCTGCCCCCCTTCCCCTGCCTGGTTGTGCGGCATTGCTGGAGCTTCAGCAGAGCAGCAGCTGTTAAGCCTTGCAGAGCAACCATAACACATGCGTGTAGAAGTACAGTGCCGAGACCTACCCCACTTCTCTACAACCTAATTACAGCTACATGCGCATTTAGCACAGTGTCCTCATCTGAACATGACTGTCATGGCTAGGTGTCATAAGAAACTTAATTTGGGGTATTACCTGCGAGAACCAAGACATGATTGTGAAGCACACCATAGTGCAAGACTCCAGGTTAATTTTACTACCTGCAGTTCTTTATTGTGACCTATATCTATGCACAGGAGCATTTTCATTAAAACGTGGTAGAAGACGTGAATTTAAATGTGCACTCTCGAGTTCAGAAGCGCAAGGCTATTGCCACTGGTCCACTATGGAACGTGAGTGACGTGCAACAGCATGTAGTGGCTGACTTGCTTCATTGTAAGTATTGGAAGTACACGTGGCAGTCAAGGCTGGTCATTGTAGTTAAAATAATTAAAAGCATCACGTCACCCACCACACACCAAATACTGTGTCTGTAGAAGCAGGTACAGCTCACCTTTTGTCACTGTCCATTGCAGCTGTGCTTGCTGAATCTTCAGTGTTGTTTGCCAATGTGGTTACGGAGTCAATATTTGGAAGTAGGACTGGAGGCTCAAAAGGTCCTTTTGTATCCTTGTCCAGATGGTCCTGTGAAGCAGCACAAGCATTTTTATTTTTGCGATTGAGTGCGATCGTGTTTTGTGTAACAATACAGGTCCCGTAGTTTTCATGGTACCAAAAACTTTTCATACTTTTTAATGTATAACTTTGTGCAACAATAACCTTCTGTCTGTACAACGTCAAAGCATCTACTCATCTTCAAACTGTAAACAGTGAAATACGGGCACATAAAAGAGCCACACAAAAACACAGACACGAAGCGCTGACTATTAAATGACCTAGAGTGAATTGATGCAGAAGCCCATAAAATCCATAAAAGGAAAGAAAAAGAAAAGCCAGTGCAGGTGAATATATGCGCGTCACCCTTACATGAGGTCTCCTTGTGTTTTAAACAAAGAATATGCAGTTTCTGTTAGTGAATATAACAGATGGCACACTTACACATTTATCTTTCAGTACTGCAATTCTGTGGGCGTCAATGTTTTCTCACTTCACTCGGTTTCTATTTTTGACAATATGCCACACTCTTCCAAACTCTCCTTCCACCAACTAAAACTTCACTTCAGACGACTGCGCAATAAAAAAGACACGGACAACAGAGAAGAAGACACACCCATCGCAAACTTTCAACTAAATTTATTGTGCCAACGAACCTGTTTATATACCGACACAGTATAGACTACACATGCGTGTAAATGGTTATACATTGATGCAAAGTAGACTGCACATGCGTGTACACGAAATAAAACAACAGTTGCGAGTTACGATTTGGAAGATGCCACCACCAAGAAGAACAGTTCTTTGTCAGTGAGAACCAGTGAAGATGAACTAACACACTTATCACCCGATTTTGCAATTGCCTCAGCCTCAGTGATTTTGCAGATCAGCTGAGTCCTGCCACGGGACACAATCATGCAACGATAAAACGTAGGTGACAGCCACAATCGCGACAATGAATTTTAAGGAAACTACCGGTGCCATTTCTTATGTCACCGTGGTGCTCACGTAGCCGGTCATTGAGGCACCGCCCGGTTTTCCCAATGTATCGCTTCCAACACGAAAGCGGGAGGCCTTACGGGACAGGGTGAGCACATTCAACAAACCTGTTTCAATTCCGCTTTGTGCACTTTCCAGGCGGGACAGCATTTGGATCAGTCAGCTAGCATATCTTCCCAAGCTTGTTCGGAGCAGAACATATAACTTCTATGTTTGCCTTCTGGGCTATCTTCTTCAGATGATGGGATATCCCACGCATGAAGGGTACAACACCTACTTTGGGGTGTTTGCCGAAAGTGACATAAGCAACCAGCTTTTGCACGCAGGGTCGCACTTCTCTTAAAATTCGTTCCGTGACAGACATCATCAGTAGTTTGGGATACCCTGCCAAGGAGAAACATTCGGTTTGGTGCTCAAAACTTGCGCCCACCACGTGGCAGCAAGATTTTCTGCGGGCATTCTTCAAGCACAAACAGGCAACAGCCCGCTTAACCAGCTTGGAATGTGCAGGCGTATATGGCAAAAGTGGTTTGTTGGCTCGCGGCTTGCACGGCCAACACGGCCAACCCGTGTGGCTATGCTCAAAGCTTAGGCGAACGTCAAGGGAGCGAATAGAACCTTCCACCTGCAACTCATGAGTAACCTGAAGGAGAACTAGGCACTCTTAAATCGTGTCGACCGCTTTCCTTGCTTCCAAAGCATTCTCGGGATTGCGGCTGTCAACCTCCATTTGATCGTTGCATAATTGTGTCTCGTGGCAGGACGCAGCTGATCCACGAAATCACTGAGGCTGAGCTGACTGAAAAATTGGGTGATAAGTGTGTTAGCTCACCTTCACTGGCTCTTACGGACAAAGAGCTGTTCTTCTTGGTGGCGGCATCTCCTAACTAGTAACTGTTGTTTTATTCAATGTACACACATGTGCAGTCCATACTGGGTCGATATATAACGATGTACACGCATGCGTAGTCTACACAGCATCAGTATATAAACAAGTTCAGTAACAAGTTCAGTGGCACAATAAATTCAGTTTGCGCTGGGTGTGTCTTCTTCTCTGTTGTCCGTGTCTTTCTTTGTTGCACAATCGTCTTAAGTAATGGATTACCAACTAGCCCAGGATACCACTCTCAGCTAAAGCTGTTACACATTTCATTGGCTGGCATAAAACGTGTTTGAATGTGCCAGAACATTCTCATACATTTGTTAATAAACCAGCTAACAGAAAGAGAAAAATGCACTTTACTTACAGGAGATGGCGTAGATGGAGGGCTACTCGCCTCTATCTTGATGTCCACACCAATCACTTCCTAAAGAAAAAGTGCTCTTTAAATATACATTTCTCAGCTGAGTTGGGAATGAACCAAGTACTTAGAGCCTCGCGTGCTTCTCAAGCAGATACCCTCATTCTCTCCCCAAGTTCATTTGAGAATTCTCGTGTGAACCCACTCAGACTATAAGGTGTAGAAAGTCAGAGAGTATCCTGATTGCCAACACTTGAAGAGCAACGCCTTTGGTGTATTTCTAACTGTCTTTTCAGCCTATAAACACCAAAATATCACTAACATGAAAGCACAGATTCAAAATGAAAAAAAAATTTGCTTTACTTACCAAAGGAAGCATGGGTTCTGGGCTACTCGGCTCTACCTTGCAGTCAATGCCCATCATGCCCTGAAAAAGATTTTGTAGGCACATTTCTAAGCTGAACTGGAGAAAAACCAAGTACCTTTAACTACATGCTCATGCTCAAAAAATAGTTTCATTGTACAGGACTCGCAGACTGAAAGCGAAAATTCAGGGCCATGTAATGCACATAGTTTCGCTTTCAGCGTCTACAGTTCGTGTCATATTGGAGTAATTTTGACTCGAACAATTATATCAGAGCCAACATTAACTTTAGCAGCCAGATTTGCAATGACATAACGTGGTTATCATGAGCAACAGCTCACAGCAGTCATTATACTAAAATAAAACGATGTTGCATTTCAATCCGTGAGTACCGTACACCTCTGTTTATATAAGCATACTAGTGTGAAACCATTCAGACTATTAACATTACGCAGCTGGAATGATTCCTTGTTGGTGCTCAATAAACACTTGCAATGTTGGTCTATGTCTGCCTGCCTTATTGACCCCCCACCACAACCATTGCAATACCTCTAACATCAAACCAGGAAATCAGAATAAAAAAAATACACTTCACTCACCGAGGGTAGCAAGGATGGAGGACTACTTGGCTCTACCTTGACCTGAACACTCATATTCTGGAAAAAAGATTTTTTTGTATATATACAGGTTTGAGCCGAGTTGGGAATAAGTTATATACACTGAACAATGTGTGCATGCTGATCAATTTACATCCAAGTTTAAGTGTGCTTGCTCAGAACAGTTTATACTTGTTAACGGTTAATATCTTAGTTTGATGCTTAATGCTATTGCAGAGAAAACAAAACTAGACCCAATGGTCTAGTTATGAATGGAATACTTGACGCAAAGTCATTGCACTACAATGGTTTCCTGAAGGTTTAACCGACTTGTAGAAGGTATCTTGAGTTGTTGAATGCAATTGCCTTTTCCACTATGAATCTACGTTGGAGCAAACACAGGTTGCTCAGCTAATTAAAGCAAAGCGTTCTTCACACAATAAACTCTTTATGGAGGCTGCCTGCTGTCTTGCTAAGTATAAAATTGGGGCCACTGCATATGTGAACATTCTTGGTCAATCACTCAGAATGGGTATGCATAACTTATCAGGGGCTTGAAGAGACGTGTCGAGCTGGAGGCAAAAAGTGATGTGAAGCAAGATAAGCAATCGAATATGAAGTGCATTAGATTAACCAGCTATAATCGAAAGTGGTTGCCAGCTATTAAACTTGGTTTGTACTTGAGCGCTCCATATTATCCTTCTGTGAGGAACTGTTTAACCGTAACTCATGCAAAAATTGTGCCCGATACAGAGAGAAAAAAAGCTGGTACCGATACAGAGCACGCACTAGCAAATCCCGCAGTAGTTTCACCACTACCATCATGTACAAGACACGGTGCTCGAGTTTTCAGAACCTTTTTTTTTTTTTGCTCTTCTTTCAGACCCGGACCGCGTCCCTCTACCCTTGTGCGTACAATGTCGTGCGTGTGTGCAAATGTAACACTGTTCGTCTCCTCTCCCAGTCCAGCTAGGTCCGACATTTTCATTCTGCACACTTATCAACTATCCACGATGTGCAGCACTTATAGGGGCGCCACTGAAAGCCGCGTAGCGGCGGCCGTTGGAACCACAAGCGGGTCGCGTAGCAGATGCCTCGTTTCACTGCAAGCATGACGGAAGTGCACACGTGCGATCTGCCACTTGTGCGACAAATCGCAATAATTACTTTTGTGGTGATAGTGTGCGCAAAGGAGCCGCACTTTATAATAGTGGACATATGTCCGATGTCACAGCTGTGTGGGACGACATTGTCACCATACGCGCCAAGTGTTTGCCACAGACAAGCGTCAACAAGCTTCCCTACGAAGTGGAGCTCATCGTAAGTACACCGCTTTCTTTATAACGTCCCGATCACTAATGCCTGCATGCGTTGACGCGTGAACCAACGTTTTTTCCCGACACAGTAGCTTCGTTTATGTGCCATGTGTTTATATAGTAGATTTTCAGGGAGTGCTGTCACACCGGGGCATGGATTTTACAGGTGCGGTCACGTGAAGGGTCAGCGTAGGTAAAACTTTGAAACCGGCACGATAAACTTGTGAAAAAATATCTCGGCAGCTTGCGCTAGTGGCGCGAGACTGAGTCACTGCGGAGCTGGTGCTTGTCACAGCAGCTTGGCTACGTTTCTGCTAGGTTTTGCAAGCTATTACCAAGCGTTGCAAAATGGCGTTAGGTTCTACGTGATAATATACGGTTTTGGCAGGAACATGGCACGTGAGCAGATACGCTAATTACGTGATTCTTGCGAGCATGCTTCACGTGATTAGTTACGTGACTGTGCGTGGTTTCAGCATGAAAATCCAAACACATGATTAGTTACGTAATTTTACGTGATTTTGCTAAGCGCACCCTGATATTTCACATTTATCAGTCTAATATTAATACCATCATAAATATGGCATATAAATAATAAATTCAGCTGAAGACAGCTCTGCCACATTTGCCATTTGTTGGTGCTTGGCAATGCTGATTACTTAATACTTAAACGGTGGCAGGCATAGATTTCTCAATATTATCATTTAAGTCGTGTAGTCTCGGTATTTCCATTCATTTCATGCACAAAATGTGCTGATGCAGCTGGAAAATTACAGCTACAAAAGTACATCTGCAAAGCACCCACAGAATAGGTCTATCTGTTTGATGCATATCAATATATATGCGAAAGTCATGGTGTAGCAGTATTGATGGGCTTTCGCTCACTAGTATGGAGCAAAACAAATATTTATTGGCGTTTAAAAACAAACATCTCATGTGCAGATATGTATTGTGAACTGTACATACACTTATTTTTTCTTCCTCTGAGTTGCAGTCGACCATGACATCTTCCAGAGCCTGTGCGGCTGTAATGCTGTCCACCTTTTGCTCTCGTGCCCGCAACCTGAAATATGTCGTATGTTAAAGAACATTGTAAGTGGTGGCCTATACCCAACAAAAAGCAGTACCGACACATACATTTGTGCGTAATATATCGGCGCTTGTCTGAATACACACATTGAGCCTATTTCACGAGCAGCCTCTGCCTGCATAGCATACAATTCAAGTAATCTCAGCTGACCCTCTCTGTTTTTAAAAATTTGTACAATGTGGCTAAAAGTCCTGTTGCCATAAGGAACAAGCAAGAGTTGTGTAACACTGCTATCACACATTTACTTTTGCCTACCAGCGCTCTGTGCAAATAAACAAAAGGATTCTTTAAACAGCAAACATAATGCTACTTCTCTGGCTGAGTGTCCCCTTGTCAGTCAGCAGAAAATACACACTGCAAAGTTTAATTTTACCTTTGATACCTCTTGGAAGTGCCATGCACGCTTGGAAATATACTTGGCACATAAGCTGGACTTCTCGGATCATTTGATCTTTCGCCGTTGATAAAATGCTGACTACAGATCCTGGAGTTCTTTGTGGGTTCCCAGGGGCTCCCATCCTCTCTAAAATGTTCATAAGGTTGCAGAAAAATGGAAGAAGCAAGGCATTACTTAAAAGAGTACATATTTGCAATATTCACAGTTTGAAAGCAAATGCTAAAAGTGGTCGTATATATTGCTTGAAAACCAAGTGCTTCCCTGAAGTCCATGCAATTCCATGCAAAAAAAAAAAAAAGGCAACCAGTAGCTAGCACCACTAGCAAGAATAAAAAAAAAAGCGAAACTTTGAGGATCGACCCCATGCATTGGGCATGCAAAATTTTTTCAGGTGTGATAAAACTACAATGGAGCAGCCTCAACATATACTCACCAATTCCATGCAAAAGAAAACACAGCAACCAGTAGCTAGCACTACCAGCAAGAATAAAGAAAAGAAAACGCGTAAGTTTCATAATCGGCTCCACTCAGGCGTGCGCAGGGTTCCCCATCGGGGGGGGGGGGGGGCAAATGTTCATCACAGCGCCCCCAGGCCCCCACTAAGTCAATGCAGGGGGCAGATTTTGCCCTCTTCCCCCCCCCCCTCCAATGAGCATGCCTATGGCCCCACTCATAGCACAGCTTGTGCAAACGAATGAGCATTAGTGGGAGACATCAATGGTGTTTCCTATTAGCATGAAGTCACGTTACGAGGCATTCAAAAGGAGGTTGAATCGGTTGAATGTCCTGTCAAAAGCCTTCAATGCGCACAGGTGCCATGTTTTACAGCCAATATGCATATAGTTGAGGCGAGCGCACAGCGAACATTCTGCACCGATGATCGCATTCCAGTGCCATCAATAGGTAGAATGCAGCCGATTTCGTGCAGCACACGTGTGATTCCACGGCGCTTTTGTAAAGGAGCCGTCACCTGCCCCACATTCTCTGGCATTGCGCTTCGCGGCATTCGTTTTTCAAGAGAGCCTAGGCATCGCGTCTTATCAGTAATAACAACCTCATGTGCATTGTAGCGTCTACAATGCACGCGAGACGACCAAGTGTAAACATAGTAGCGTTCGCTGAAGACGTAGCGACATAAATGGAGAAATAAAAAAAAATTACACCATCTCCCACTGAAGGGAACCATGTGGGGATGCGGAGCAGCGCATGGGTCGACTTAAAGTTTCGTTCATTACGGGCACCTTGCCCTATGTTAACGCGTCCTTGCAAGTGGAGCACACCAAGAATTCACTGTAGTTGCTGTTGCTTGCCCCAAACTCTTGTTGGAGCACGCCACGCGGGTTCATCACGCGTCTGCAGAAACTCATTCCCCGATGACATCATGTGAGTGCTGAGAGAGTGCAAGGGGGAGAGGCCACAGCGTCTTACCCAGCCCCTTACACAGGCCCGAACACGCTAGCGCGTGCCAGCGCGTTCTGACTAGGATACAACGCGTTGGTTCATTGCGCGCCTGCAGAATCTCGTTCCCCGACGCCATCACATGACCGCTGAGAGAGTGTAAGGGGGAGAGGCCACAGCGTCTTACCCAGCCCCTTACACAGGCCCGAACACGCTAGCGCATGCCAGCACACATGGTTTTGTCTGCATTATGCCAAGCTAGGACAGCATACGGCAGCCTGGGCCCCTAAAGTGCTCTGCACGTATCATCATCAAGGTGGTCGAGGAACAAGAGGAAGAAGACTTCTCCTTGGCGTGAGCGCACATACGCGATGCGCAGCGCCTATAAGGGCACCACTGAAAGCTGCGTAGCGGCGGCCGTTGGAACCGCTGGTGGGTCGCGTAGCAGACGCCTCATTTCACTACAAGCATGACGAAAGTGCGCGCGTACGATTTGCCGCTTGTGCGTGTCCCAGATAATTACTTTTGCGGCGACAGTGTGCGCAAAGGAGCCGCACTTTATAATAGTGGACATGTGTCCGATGTCACAGCTGTGTGGGACGACAATGTCACCATACGCGCCAAGTTTTTGCCACAGACAAGCGTCAACAAGCTTCCCTACGAAGTGGAGCTCATCGTAAGTACACCGCTTTTTTTATAACGTCCCGATCACGAATGCCTGCATGCGTTGACGCATGAACCAACGTTTTTTCTCGACACACCCAGTTGAAAAAAACAATTGGAACCATTTGGAGATATCAATGGGTCCAAATGGTAATAGTCGTCGACCCCCTGTAATTTCACTGAAAACATATATTTTGTTGTCTATAAGTGAAAAATCCCCGGAGTTGCCCTTTAAGCGAATTGAGCTGTTTCTTGTTTATGTTCTTTCTTTTTTTAGGAAGCGGGCGAGCGCGGTCGGGCTGCAGAAGCGCCGCTTGTGCCGCCACGCAGCGTCTGCGTTATCACGTTACCGACGTGCCATCATGTGCCATGGGATCCTCTCCAGCCATCTCCTTTGTGAGCCGTACGCAGGCACCGGTTATCGCATGCAAGTGCCATCATTAGGTAGAATGCAGCCGATTTCGTGCAGCAGACGTGTGATTCCACGGCGCTTTTGTAAAGGAGCCGTCACCTGGCCCACATTCTCTGGCATTGCGCTTCGCGCCATTCGTTTTTCAAGAGAGCCTAGGCATCGCGTCTTATCAGTAATAACAACGTCGTGTGCATTGTAGCGTCTACAATGCATAATAATAATAATATCTGGGGTTAGCGTTCGCTGAAGATGTAGCGACATAAATGGAGAAATAAAAACATGGTGATCGCTCTAACACTGCCGTAAACAAAGCGCGATTGCTTACCTTCTACGTCGTACAGCCGCTATCCACCGCCGCCGTCGCTCTCGCTCATGAAATAGCACCGGAAACGTGTAGAAGTGCGTTCCTGGCGATTTTTTCCGCGTGTTTGAACAGCCGACAACGCAGCAGTTATTTTTCGACATCGCTGAGGCCCGACAGAGTCGTTAAATCAGGGTGAAAAACACATCCATCCGTGCATTCGCGTTCACGCTCGCGGAAACACTGCTCGCCCGAACCCGCCGACGCTTCTGAGCCGTGGTGGCAGATGTTCAGCTACACTTCAACTGAAACTCATTCCCGAGAAACTGTTCCTGCCTGTTGACAGCACTGCATCGGTCTGCTTTGCATCATGAAGGCAATTACCCGACATAAATAATACTGACGGTAATTACAAAGCACCCGAAACAACTACGATTACACCTACTTAGGCAGACCTACATGCAAGTCGCAATAAATGCACTTCACGTCGGACCTTTCGAATCTCTACTTCGAACGAAATAAGAGAAACATTTATGGAGGGCGCCATTTATGTTCAGCGGCTTGCTTTGATCGGGAGTGGATTCTGAACGGCCGGCTAATTTATTTGTCACGTCATAGACGCCATGTTTGTAAGGGCACATTGTGTGATGTGGTTCGCTATTCGCTACCTCGGCGCCTGCGTTCTGTAGCACACGGTGATACCCGGCCATGGACGCGGGAGTGTCTAGCATTACGTCTACACATAACGATAGGAGCCGTTGGAGTTACGTCTGGACGTAAGAATAACGAGTCTTAAGTTACGTCCAGCGGGGCGCAGGGGCTAAAGTTGCTAAATGCCAGACTGAGAAGCGCGACGCGGTTCGTGGGTTACGTACGCCAGTGACACGGGCACACCACAGGCGCGCGGGCTAAACAGCGCGTGGCCGCGACAGCGGCCAGTAGCGCGTGACCGAGACCCTGCCAACCGGCCATTGAGCGGCCAGTAGCGCGTGACGGAGACGCGAAATGGCCGCACTCGCGAAGCGAGGGCGAAGCCACGATTAGTTTTCCGCGCCCGAAGGGCGCAGAGGGCCTGCAACAGCAACCCGCAGGTGCAGCACCGTCGCCGCGTCTTCCGGTGTTTCCTGCACGCTTCTGGACGCGATGGTGAGCTCATGCGCTGCCTTCGGCTGCACGAATCGTGCGAAGAAAAAGCCAGGAATCACTTTTCATGTGTAAGTATGGATCCTTCAATTTCTCGTCTGCTGCAGCGCACTCCCACTCGACAAGTGCGTTCGCAACCTAAAGTTCTCATTAATTACCTATTTAGCTGGCGAATATGGGTTGAAGCAAGTTTTTTTCCTTGTGTCACAGTTTCCCTAAAGACAAGACGCTGCGTGACGCATGGCAGCGCGCTGTTCGTCGAGACGGCTGGACGCCTAAGGATGCGCACGTTCTTTGCTCGGAGCATTTTGAAGCTGGTTGCTTCGATAGGACGGGCCAAACTACAAGGCTTCGACAGGGTAGCATTCCCACAGTTTTTCCAGCGTTTCCCGCACATCTGCAGAAACCAGTGAGTACCACAAGTAATGTTTGAACGTTTGTGTTATCGTTGCCACGCTAAAGGGCTTATGAAGTTCCGCATGCGTGGAGGCAGTTTCTCACTTCTTTCGTATCTATCTAAAATCCTAGCGCCGTTTGAAATAGCGCAGGTGTCACTTGCTTGTCAGAAGTTAACTGACTCTTCATATGCGTGCATATAAATGGCCACTCGAAATTTGCACACCAAAACCATAAAAACAATTCCTCAAGCTGACCTGTATTGTTTTCTTCCCAGTCACATATCGCATGGGCAAGAACTTTCTGTTCTTGTGTAGCAGGTTTTGTGGCACGAAAAGTGTATGCTTGCCATTAGCGCACCCAGGATTTCTCTGGGGGGGAGGGGGAAGGGGGGTTGACATTCTGACAAGATTACAGGAGCGCGAGGGGGGGGGGGGTAAGCACATTGCATAATATGCCTTCTCCTTGCTTCAGCTGGAGTAATGCGGCAACAAATAAAATACCAAATAATAATAATAATAATAAGATCAATTATGATGATGATTATTCAGCATTTTACAGAAAGGTCTTGAAATAACTTGACAAGGCCAAAAAACCGTTCAGTGGAGCAGTGCACGTAGGAAATAAACTACAAATTGAATAAACCAATGTGTAACATAGTTACCAACGAAGTTGTTTGGCAGGTGCTTATTTTTGGTAATTTTGCAGTTACATGTAGTGGTAAGGGCGCTGACATGTCAGCTGGCTGGCGGTCGTGCAATGATGTAAAAAATTTTATTACTATGGTAGCGCATACAAACGGGACGCAAGAAAGGCACACGAGCGCCCTGTGTGTGTTTTCGTGTGCGTTTTTTGTGTCCCATGTATTTGCACTACCACTATAATAAGAAAATGAACAAGCCCGCATGCATGGCAACTTTAGCTCTTAAAAAACTCTGCAGCTGATAATTTTCTATGCTTCCTTGGAGTCTCGCCAAACTATAAATTTTAAAGCGCATCGTAAATATTGCTTATAAACTACATAGTATTGATTATAAACAATATGTACAGTTCAATGCAGCACACGTACAGTACAATTCTCAGCTCACGGATAAACTGCATTATAGCCACACTTACTGACTTTCCAGCGTAGATTCCCAGGTCACCCGGGCGCATATAGGTTTGGCGACTGAACCATCCTTAGTAAAAACTGACTGGTCAATGGATGCATGAGACGACGATATCCGCTTAGTCACCGGTTCTTCTATGGCCATAATCGGGTATTCCAGTGTAGTTGCTGCGTCACTTGAATATGAACACGAGATCTTTTTTGGGTTGTAGGTTAGGATCGTGTTCGACTGGCGGTTCAGCGAGAGGGCTTCTGCGAGGTAGGTCATTGTCGACACAGATTCACGCAGTAAACACAGCAACAAGTTCTAGCAAGTAAACTGAACGTGCACATCAGACTTTGTAGTTTCCGTCCGATGTACATGCAAAAAAGAGTGGGCGAGAGACGTTTACTGAAAAAAAGAAAAAGAAACGTGCCGCCCCAACAGACCTTCCGCACTTGCCCAAGGTTCTTTTTTCTTGCCAGACTTCGTTAAAAGCATTTACTCATTCTGCCACGGCTCCTTGCTCCTCCCATCTTCGCAACGTATGGACTCCGCATGGCATGCTTGGGGTCACTGTATGCGTGCGATGCTGTGACAATGGCTGGCGACGCACACACTAGTTGCTCCAAGGCTTGCTCAGAAACGCAGGAACCACTCAGTGTGCTTAAACTGATATCATCGTGTGCTCGTGCTACGTAGCCTCCGTGGGTTCGCAGTCGCTTTGATGAACGAGCCACTTGGGAGGTGGCCTTTCTTCTCGCCGCACTAACACGTCTCGTTTGTCCGCTGTCAACGACGTTAAAAAAAAAATGGGCGACCATTCCGTTGCAGCCATTAAGTGCCAGACGGTACCGTATAGCGTATTTTTGCTAGGCAGTTTCAAGCACCAGCATGGCTTTGAGGTAGAACATTGGGCACCCACGCAGAGGGCCCAGGTTCGAACCTCGTTCCATCCTGGAAATTTTTTCTTATTTCGCGCGATAGTGGTTACGGACACCGGGCGGCGGCGGCGGACAACTACGGCGCCAAAAACGGCCGTTGAAATGATCTCACAACAGCTTTCGCTGTAAAACGTCGCAACTAATTGGACAGGTAGGGTAGACAGAGCACTGCCTTGCAAGTGACTGTTTAATTTTCACACGGCAATACATACAGCTGGGTGTGTCCAGATAAGATCGAACACGAGGTCCCGGTCACCATTCCCGATTGTGATGAAATTTACTGTAGGCCTAGGCATTACACCCAGAACAATGGTTTCGCAGTTAGTTTTGCGAAAAAAAATTTTGTTCGCCTGAAAAAAAAATATATAAATTTTGGCCGCAAAAAACGCTTTTCGGCCAATTTCGCGATTTCTGAATTTTGAGCGCACCTAGGGAAAAAACGGGGCACTTCTTCGCCACAACATTTATTCCCCTTAAAGAAGAAGTGAAATACAATCTTATGAGTCTATTATTTCCCTTGCTTGTCGAAGCACTTTTGAAGAAAAAAATCACAAACTTGGCAAATCGCACAAAATACCTCTATTTCAGGAATTTATTGCTGCAAGCAAGTTAAAGTGAGGATAATGAAAATTGGTACATATTAACTTTGATACTTTCGCTCTCTTGTAAAATAATTGGCGTGGTTTTATCGCGCTCAGTTTTACTCGATAATTGGGCTGAAACGTAAGTGGTTTACCGAAAACGCCGAACTTTAAAAATGATTTTCTCAAAAAGGCAATTTTTAATTTTTTTAAAAATCCCTCTGATTGAAGTCAAGGACGTCATCTACCATTGTGCAGAAAAAAACTTTGCATTATTTTGGTTGCTAACAAGTTATAGTACGTCAAATGTGACCATGCCAGCCTAGCGGCCGCGTCGTTCGTTATGGGCTGAAACTCGGATATAAGTTGCTAAAAATACTTGTACGTAACATAATCACAACTCAGCAGCTCCACACCAACAAATGCGCAGCCCGGTGTCGTGGTTAAGCAAGCTTTGTCTTGGGATCAGCCGCTTGACAAACCCGCAGCAGCGGCCGCTCGATGCTGCGGGCACTCAGATTACATGAGTGCCGCTTCGACTGCGGATGAGCTCCGCTTGCGCGCCAAACTACGCTCAGAGGACAAACGAGAGAAGGAATGCATCACTGTGAAATTTAAAGGCCGTTAAGTGCCAAGAAATATCATAATATGCAACGAAAACTCTGCCGGCGATTTCCCAGTGAGCGCCTCCAGTAGTGCGCTCATGTGTTGCTTTCTCTCTTCGGATGGCCTAAATATAATTAGGTTCATTCTATGAGCAACATATGGCACAAAAGAAAGCCATTGACATCTAAAGAAAGCTGTCATACGTGCTTCCGATGGTCGAGCAACTCAAACTGCAATTGTTCATCTCGTGCCAGAACACTTGTGTCAGCCGGCTGTGAAAAGAAGTGTGTCCAAGTCCTTTACTTCATTAAAGGACCGCTTTTACAATACTGTATTGTTGGGCGGCCGCAGATAGAATATTCAACGCAAGTCGAGCGTTTATCACGATATTATGCGGCTTCGGGCATAACAGCAGGGGAAAAAGACACATCCGTGCTGTATTGAAGGCGCTCACTAGGAAATCGCCGGCAGAGTTTTCGTTGCATATTATGTTGCATATATTTTCGTTGCATATATTATGTCCTCTGAGCGTAGTTTGGCGCGCAAGCGGAGCTCATCCGCAGTCGAAGCGGTACTAATGTAAATGTGAGTGCCCGCAGCATCGAGCGGCCGCTGCTGCGGGTTTGTCAAGCGGCTGATCCCAAGACATGACACCGGGCTGCGCATTTGTTGGTGTGGAGCTGCTGATTTGTGATTATGTCACGTAGAAGTATTTTTACAACTTATATCCGAGTTTCAGCCCATAACGAACGATGCGGCCGCTAGGCTGGCATGGTCACATTTGACGCACTATAACTTGTTAGCAACCAAAATAATGCAACGTTTTTTTCTGCACAGTAGTAGATGACGTCCTTGACTGCAATCAGAGGGATTTTAAAAAAAATTAAAAATGGCCTTTTTGAGAAAATCATTTTTAAAGTTCGGCGTTTTCGGTAAACCACTTACGTTTCAGCCCAATTATCGAGTAAAACGGAGCGCGATAAAACCACGCCAATTATTTTAAAAGAGAGCGAAAGTATCAAAGTTAATATGTACCGATTTTCATTATCCTCACTTTAACTTGCTTGCAGCAATAAATTCCTGAAATAGAGGTATTTTGTGCGATTTGCCAAGTGTGTGATTTTTTTCTTCAAAAGTGCTTCAACAAGCAAGGGAAATAATAGACTCATAAGATTGTATTTCACTTCTTCTTTAAGGGGAATAAATATTGTGGCGAAGAAGTGCACCGTTTTTTCCCTAGGTGCGCTCAAAATTCAGAAATCGCGAAATTGGCCGAAAAGCGTTTTTTGCGGCCAAAATTTATATATCTTTTTTCAGGCGAACAAAATTTTTTTTCGCAAAACTAACTGCGAAACCATTGTTCTGTGTGCAATGCCTAGACCTACAGTAAATTTCATCAAAGTCACGAATGGTGACCGGGACCTCGTGTTCGATCTTATCTGGACACATCCAGCTGCGGGACAAGGTGCGGATATGTAAAAAGAGAGCGCGTCTTGCCGGCGACGCGAGGGAAGTAACATTATTACGGTATGTGCGAATGCGTACTTTCTCTGACTTGCTCGGAAAAACAATCAATTGGCACCTGTTTTAATCCGTTAAAAGGGACCATATGTCACGCACATAGCTAATTTTATCGCACTCGTGCAAAGTTTCGTGTACCTCTGTAAAAAAAAAAGTCATTGCAGCTACTGGTGTATACATAAAGCATACTAAAGTCCTACGAGCAATGCATTGATGCTTCAAAAAACTCGCAGGGACTATGAAAAATTGGTTTGCTATCAACAATGCACTTAACGGCCGTGAATATCAACACAAACTTAGTGCTTGTAACGCAGCTAAGTTATGAAGCAGCACTTAAGGGAGTTGAGAAAAACCGGCAAATGGCAAGCTGGTTTTGGATTTGTCGGGTACGCCATTTTACCGCAAAAGTGTTTGTAGAGCGCCCGGTTCGATTATCTGTTTCGAGAGTTGATGATCGGTACAATATAAATTTTTGTGCTTGAATATAAATTGACACAGATGACACGTTATTAAACACATACGTCTGACTGAAAGAGAGTGCTCATGCCTCAAGAAAGGCAATACAAAACACCTAAACAAAGTTTAATGGGTGGTATGTAAAAAATTCTGGCAGCTGACTAAACATCTGATGATTTTTATTCGCTTCCTCAATGATCAACCACTTCTCTTGCAGATTTTACAATGCACAACACTGTCATTTGAGCAATTGTGGAACATTTTATTTTATTCCACATTTTATTCCACATCAGCATGGAGCCAGGCAAGCGGCGCTGGTGATTGTGGTAGTAGAGGGTGATTCCTTGAGAAATGACCTAGTTCACTGAGCTGTAATTTTGTTACAAATCATTCAATTTAAATGCAGTTTTGCGGGAAAAAATTCAGGAAGAATGACAATGTAATGGCCCGTTCTGTTTTTTTGGTGTGGAACTCCGAAAAAAAAAAAGAAAGAACAAATAGGAAATAAAAAAAATGTGAAATTCCATACAAGAGTGTCTGCATACTGTTAAAGTCAGAACAGTTCCTTATTCCTTCTTTTTTTTTTTTTTTGGTGTTGCACATCAAAAAACGGGACGGTCCATTAAATTTTCATCCTTCCTGAATCTTTTACTGCAAACCGCATTAAAATCAGATACCTTGTAACAAAACTACAGACCAATGAAATAGGTCAGTTCTGAAAGAATCACCCTATATAGTATTAGATTTTACAGCAGATTTCACTTTCTGACTCAAGCTCTGCATATAACAAGGGTGGATCTTTGGCCTTGTTGGTGCGACATATGTACAACATTAAGCGCAGTACTGAATTGACGAGGACGGGACAGGGAGTGACACACACACACAAGCGCTTGTGTGTATGTCACTCCCTGTCCCATTCAGTACTGCGCTTAACGTTATACTCTGCATATAACTGGCTAGAGCAGAAGCAGCATCCATAATAATGTGGCAGATTCTGGATAGAGAACCATGCTTCAATAAGTTGAGCAAGGAGTGTGCTAAAGATGCTGTGGTTTGGAGTCCAAGCTTTCATTTTTGTGCGGAAAACATGTTGACTCAAGCATAGTTCCATAACAAGAGAAGACAATAGCATTTGATGACAGAAAATACCTTTTGCTAGTTAGTTAGACTCGAAGAAGCTATTTCAGGCTAATGACTTCTCGAACTATTGTTGATAGGGTGCAGTATTCTGTTCTTTCATTTTTTTTTTGTTCTTGTTATATTTTCTGTCTAATGGTTTCTTTAAGGGTCAAAACGAGACAAAATACAGCGGAATCTCATTGATACGTTTTTCTTGGGAGCTGGAAAATAAAACGTATTATGCAAAAATCGTATCAACCAAAAAGATTAAAAAAAAGGACATAATATCGCCTGGCGCATCATCATCATCAGTGGATGCAAGCGCCGCTCCAGGCAGCGATCTTTCTGCCGCAAAACCGACACTGCTGCAGCCTCAGCTGCTCTGCAATGTGCACAGCATGGCTTGTTGGAATGCAGTTTGAGCCAGTATACTGAAGAATAAACATAGGATTTCTTAATATATTGGTCAAGATCCACTTTCGTGGTTGTGTTATCCAATTTTGGACAAAATTGTGATCATATTAAACGCGTCAAAACGCATTATTTCCAAGGAACGTTTGCCGGGAATAAAAAGAATTGTATTAGGCCGAAACATATTATGCAGAATCGTATCAATAAGATTTCGCTGCAGTTGTCTCACTTGTGCACTTAATTGAAGTTGGATGTGGAATTGGCCTCTTTATTCAGCACACATGTGTGGTAATTAAAAAAATATATATTTTTCAGGGCATCATGGATGCTGATGTGAAGACAGAGCCGAGTATTTGTCAATCCATGCCACCTCTTGTAAGTGCATCTTTCTGTTTCAATTCTCTGGTCTTATGTTGGCAGTATTGCACTTTATGTGGATTTATAAGGCAGCCAGATGCAGATGAATGGTGTAACATTTTATTTGGCAGCAGCTAAGATGTTTTCTATCTTTTTACAGTTAATAGTTTGAATGATTTCACTCTAGTATTCTTTAGTGAACTTGGCTGGAGAATGATAAGCTTTTCTCAGCATGCTCGCGTGGTTCTCACACGGCTCAACTCAGGTCAGAAATGTGTATAAAAAATCTTTTTCAGGAGATCATGTGTGCTGACATTAAAGCAGAGCCAAGTAGCCTTGAATCCATGCCACGTTTTGTAAGTAAAGTGAATTTTTCTGCCCTGGTTTTCTCGTTTTATGATGACAATGTTGTGCTTTATGTGGGTTTTTTGGGCAGCCAGATGTAGATGCATGGTGTAACTTTTTGTTACTCCGTTCTGTACTATAGAGAAGGAGAACCAACAGTGGTTCTATTTCTCTATGGCCACACTAAGCTGCATGATAGGCACTTTACTGCATCAAGGGGGCAGTTACTCAACAAGCCTCTGTGTTGCTGGAGCAGCTGAAGTAGCTACGAGGCGCACACATCGACAGCTCCCATGGATGCTTATTATTTCAAGGAACAGTGCAAAAAACAACAGGAGAACACAAGACGCATACAGCGCTGTGTGTCCGTCTTCTTTCTGTTGTCCTGTTGTTTTTTGCGCTGTTCCTTGAAGTATGTACAACCAACAAGCTCAACCATTGTGCTTATAAGTAGCTCATCGTTTGCACGCAAGAGTGTCTCTGCACACGTGGCTGAATTGTTTATTGCGTGTCATCACGTAGCGAAGGGTTGGTGGTTCGATTCCATGGACAAGTTTTCTTAAGGATTATTTTTCTTTGCTGCTTTTAATATAGATATGGCGATGGCAAAAATTCTCCTCGATTGTCCATAAAATTGCTATCACAGCAAGGAAAAGCGAATTTAGCCTCTCCATGTACAATAGTCAGTCGCATGCAGCTTCATGAAAGGTTTCAATTTGCCTGATCTAACTGTAATTTGCCATCTTGAGAGATTGCCCAGTTGCTGTTGAGCTCATTAGACTCCAACTTCTTGCATGACCAGAGGTCTTAAACTCACCTCAGCTAGCATCATCATCATCATCAGCCTGTCTACGCCCACTGCAGGGCAAAGGCCTCTCCCATGTTCCGCCAATCAACCCGGTCCTGTGCTTTCTGTTGCCACGTTATACCTAGCAGGCCGCAGTCAAATTTTGTCCCGCAAGGGTCGGGACAGTGAAGAAGGTTGAGTGGGGGGTGGGGGGCATAAAATGTCAGCTGATGTTGCCATTTATAAGACAACCTTTCCCATATCTCACGTATAGGTCATTTCTAGAGGGCATTTGATGTCAGGATTCAAACAACATAGCAATATCGATTTTACTAAAATCTAGACGTTGATTCTTTAACATAGAGCTTTTGTTTCATGGTTATGCTTCAACACATGGTGACCACATGGGGTACCTCACGGAAAAAAATGTATGAGACTAGTCAGATCTGTGTAGCTCACGAACATACTAAGAAAATAAAATGTAGGACAAAGACAGTTATGTGCATCCTGGTTCGCTAGCAAAGCGCCCGCAGCCACATGCAGCCCGAGGGCCACTTGTTTGAGACCCCTGCACTAGCAGGCAATCATTCATTCCATCTTCTCGGTTTCTTGCATTGGTTCTGAATGAGTGTCGTCCCACTCTTCGAAATGTGATGTTCATTGGTCGACAAGGAAGCCAGATGGCAGACGACTGTGTAACTGTTCGGTATGTGATGGCAAGCAGTAACCTTTCTTACACACTGAGGAGTGTTGTTCAGCTTAGAAAAGAGCACTTTGTGACACACACTCTAAGAAAAAATGTAGTATTTCGGGAGTATTTCTGCCACACAACAATAATCGTCATCCAGCCCTCCTACTTTCCTCGCGTTATCACCGCGGTCCCGGCACTTCCGGGTCACAAACGGCGCGCGCGTTATCAGCGTGACATAGCATTCTTGATAGGAAAGTGATGAGAGCCAGGTTTTCAAGAAAGGAAACGCGAGCAAGCCAGATGACGAATTTTGTTGTGTGGCAGAAATACTACCCAAATACTAGATTTTTTCTTAGAGTGTAATTCCTGTGATGCCTTTGATGTGTCCTCGGAGCATACAGCTAGATGTCATTGGTCAGATAGAGGAACATTGTTAACCAAATGTGAGAGTTATCAGGGAGGGATAAGCGTTTTATAAATACGTGTTTTCTGAATAAAAATCTCAGTTATTAGTAGCGCATCGTCCTGTTTTCAGTCTTCTTTCGTGGTAGTCTTTTTGTGACTTTTCAACTATGAATCGGAACCAACTCGCTCAACTTTCCATCGTGTTGCATGGGAAACGTCATGTGCCATGCAGACATAGGGACATGCATTGTAACACGTCATGGACACACTCATTTGCAAAAATACATACGTTTGTGCTGTTTCACAGGACCCTCTAGGCATGGACAGAGAAGGAAAACCTGAGCCTCCAATCCTTCTGCCCAGGATCATCTCTGTAGCTACATCGACAAATAATACTGAAACATCTGTAGGCACGGCTGCGTTCGACAGGGACATAAGGTGAGCTGCACCAACTGCATTGAGGTGGGACCAATAGTGATGGTTGATGTGACACATTTAATTGTTTTGACCATGATAACAGCCACAACTACTGCAACAAGGCACTTCCAGAATCTACGATAAAGGAAGTTACCTTCCACGTGCTGTCGCATGGCAGTCAGATGCTGTGTTAGACCAGTGGTAACAGCTTCGATCTGCTGAACTCGAGGTTGCAGGTTTTTAACCCATGGTTGGTACCACATTTCATTGACAATCAAATCTGGATACACAAGAAAGAACCCCAGATGGTACAATTTCTCTGGAGTCTTGCGCCCTAGCGTGCTTTGCAATTGTAGCATGGGTTTTGGCGTAATAGCCAGGAATACAATTTTTTCTGAAGGCCAGTCATAACAGTCAGTTGCAGCTGAGGTCACAATGCATAAATGCTTGTGTAATTATGTCCAGCCTGTAGGGACACGGTATTGGCCAAGCAGTATGCCTCTGGGCGAAGCAAGCGTAATGGCTGCCACAAGACTTCTTGAGAAGTTTTATCCAGCTAAAGCTTAAAGAATAAGTAGGTGCTGAGAACGAGATCATATCTGCAAGTAATACTTCAAGTAGCACAGCCACCTTGAGGCATCACCAAGGAGCTGCTTGAAAGAAATGCACCAATAAAGAGGAGTTACTGACATACTTGGGCCAAAGCATTGACACAGTAATACAGGGCTCACCTCATCTGGGAAAAGACGTAAGGTGCGGCAAAGGTTTTCGTGTTGGTTGCTTGCATTTTGCAATTATGGTAACACCATTATCAGCTTCTCTTATTTTATTTTTACTAGGATGGAAGCATGGTAAATGACTTGCCATGCATCTTCTAGCTATCACCGTTCTCAATCCGGCTACATTTTAAGCGGCTTTTTAAAGCAGCTGGCATAGATAAGTAAGCCACCAAAGTAAATAACATTGGCCTAGCCAGATTTGTCTTATTTGTCGTCTCGTCTCAGTTCAAATAGTGTTACCACAGCTGAGGAGTGAGTAAATTCATTGTGCCATTTTGTTGTCATAGAAATTGTAGAGACACGCCAAGCAAACATTTGTGCACAGCAACGCTGGTGGCGCTGCTGGCAATGGCACTGTCATGGCCTGTACGAGGTTCAAGTGCGATAAGATCCTCTGGCAGCTCTTGTGCTGTACACTGTGGTATTGTGGGAAGCGTGCAAGAGGGAAGTTTGTCATTGCACGTGCACGGGTTGCAGGGTAGGAACGCTGAGTGCTGTCAAGCGGGAGAAGGGCAGGTGAAGGCATCAGATGGCGAGAGAGTCACACGTCATCGTTAGGTCAGTCGGGTATGGAGAGGTGAAAGTCATAACACTCCACATGTCGTCAAAAAAGAAAGGCACGCCCCATCTTGCAAATAATTTGCTAAACCTCTGAATGTTGATCAAGCCTAGAGGGCTGGCAGCTTCGTGTGACTGTTTCCACAAGCATTCTTGGATCTCCGGGGGCCTATAGATCAGCCCGCATTATGTCAAAGAAGCTAGAAGCAACTCAATGTGTTCATTCACTGCTTTTGTGCTATTTAATGCAGGAGCGTTAAAAACCAATGTCCATAATCACTTAATTAAGGTGTGTTCTTGTTTTCCTGTTTGCGCAGAATTGCTCTAGTATATTTTGGTTAGTATGTGAATGTTTACTGCACCATATAGGGCCGATCAATCTGCAGATCGTATTATAGCTGTTGGATGCATTACTATTAGTACTTCGACTTTCAGGTGAAACTGTGACATTATTTGTAGCATTTTTATTCATGTCGCAGCATTGCGCAATCACTGATTACGTGATTTCATGGTTATCTTTCTTCTTTCTTTTTGCTTCTTAATGTCCAGAACCTCTGTGGAAACTACAATATCACCTCCGAAAAAGCCCATACTTAGCGTAGCTAGCGGCATTGAGTGTGATGTGCGGGGGCAGTGCTTCACAAGTAAGGACACCCGGAGCATACATCGTATTCTGCACACAGCCGAGAAGCCACACGCATGCTCTGTCTGCGGCCACAAGTTTGCTCACAAGTCGGCTCTCGTCCGACACGTACGTCTCATTCATACGAGTGAGAAACCCTACGTTTGCCTTGTCTGTGGGAAGAAATTTCCTCTGAAGTCCACACTCGTTGCACACAGTCACGTGCACACAGGTGAGATGCCGTATGCGTGCCAGGTATGCCCATCCAAATTCCGCATGAAGGTGTCTTTGGACAGACACAAGCAGCTGCATGCCAGGGGAGTAGAGATGTGCCACTGCCCAGAGTGTGGGAAGACCTTCGAGCGCATGAGATCTCTGCAGCAGCACTTGAAGTGGCACAAGACGGAAAGGCCATACCCGTGCCACCTTTGCCCAGCTAAGTTTACACAGAAATGCCATCTGAAAAGTCATCTGCTGGCTCACATGGGTGAGAAAGAGCACAAGTGTCCTCTGTGTGAGAAACGCTATTCCAGGCGTCCACCCCTTCATAAGCACATGCGCCGGATGCACCGTGGAGTCGAGAGCACTGTCTCATGCACAGGCAGCAGCAGTGAAATCACGACAAGTAACTCTCTGGCCACTCTTCCTCCTGTAAGTGAAATGCAATGTGGAATTGCACAGATCTTTTGTTGTTCATGCTGCAGTTCAAATCGAACAGATATTGTTACCTTCTGTTTCAAGAGGGCATTATTCTAGTCCTGTTCATGCTGACTAACCGGCAGTACATAGGTTATGGGATGCAACTTCCCCACATGCTGTGCTTCAGGTGCCAAATGTGCCAGTGATGCTGCTTTTGGATGGTACATGTAGCAGGCGACTTTATTTGTCCTGGCATCACATCTTCATAAGTCAACTCATGCCTGTTCTAATAATTTAGTGGATGGCCATAGTACTATTGAAAGTGCGTGGTATGACCAGCGAAGCCTTGTGGCACACGAAACACAAATGACACAGAATTTTGATGAAAGGTATACATACATGTTATTGTCTTGAGCGGTGGCGGCGGTCGTCGCGTCGAATAGCACACACAGACAGAAGTTAATTCTTGATCGGTGATCACCAATTGCCTTGATCGACGATTTGCCGGCCCTTAAGAAGTGCGCTGTGCGCGCGGTCCCTCCTTTACGGAACAAAGTTAAATTCACACAGGAGAACGGCAACTTGTCTTTCTGCTGAACAGCCACGCAAACAATTGATGCAAAGACGAAAGGAACAAGGTGGTGACTGCGCCCGCCAAGGCAACCCCTCGTTCCGAAGCTCGCTCCGGCCGGGAGGAAGTGAATTGCCCCGGAAAACCGCCTTTTCCACACCGAACTTGCTTTGAGCGAGCGGCGATATGCGCTTGCTTCAAGTGCGTAGCACTTTAGGGGTCCGGCTTGTCGTCTCATGTCAACCAGTGCATAATAAACTACCAAGGTCTAAAATAGTATAAACTACAGAAATAACCTAATATTTATCGCAATAATTTACCTAAAATCGCTAAAAACGCTTCTGAAACATCCGGTTGGTACCCACGCCGTGCAAGAGAGGGCGTCACTGCCTCGGCAAGCCCATGGTTGCCAAGAGAATCGCTGTGTTGCTCGTGCTACACACTTCCTCAGGTTTCACAGTAGTAGAGCTGCATTAAGCGCAAAGTTTAGAGCTACACCAAGGCCTACGTTAGTGCTACATTAACTGCAGAATTAGCACTGGATCAGAGCAGAACTAGGGCTACATGAAGCGCATGCATAAGGTGTTCTGAAGTCCAAGCACTGTCGCATTAATGCATAGAAGCTTACATGACACCAAGATACGTAATGCTTCGAAAAACTCGCATGAAGTATACAGAATCGCTAGTGGGTTTGATATCAACAATGCATTTGACAGCTGTAAATATCAACACCAAACATAGTGCTTGAAACACAGCTCTCTTATAAAGCAGTTCTTCGGGGAAATCAGAAAGTCCGGCAAATGACAAGCTGGTTTTGGATTTAATGAGTATGCCATTTTAAAGCAAAAGTGGTCAATTTCCGGAGCGCCCGCCTCTTATTACGCAGGTACCTGGTTCGATTATCTGTTGCGAGTATGGAACTAAAGCGAGGATAAGCACAATATAAATTTTAGTGCTTTTATATAAATTCACACAGGTGAAACATCATTAAACACATTCCCTTGGCTGAAACGGGGAGCTTATGCCTGAAAAAAGGAGAAAGTAATACTATGCAGTTAAATTACAAGCCATGTTTAACAAGTGGCGCTTAATGAAGTTTTCATTTTATAACAATCTGGCGATGGATTAAACAAACTGATCATTTTCATTCACTTCTTCAACAATCAACTACTTGCAGACATCACTTTCTGACTTCAGCTCTGAATGTATCATGCAAAGGCTGAAGCAGCACGCATGAAATGGCTGATTCCACAAAGAAAACCTTGCTTGAATAAGTTGAACAAGGAGTATGCTAAAGATGCCGTGGTGTGGAGTTAATTTTTTTCCAGAAAGCGTGTTGGCACAAACATAGTAGTCCCATAGCAACAAAAGGCAGTAGCATTAGCTGACTCAAAATATCTTTTTATTGTTATACTCAAAGAACCCATTACAACCTAATGACTTCTCTAATTACTGATGATAGGATGCAGTATTCTGTGTTTATTTCTTTGGGTCTTGCTTTGCTTGCTCAACAATGGCTTCCTTAGGCATCAAAATGAACAGTTGACACCTTACTGCACTTAGTTAAACTTTGATATGGGCTGGATTATGCTCTTTATTCAGCAAGCACGTGTGCTTCAAAGCATATGGTTAATTACCATCTCGACTCAGAGATGTATTTTGAAAAACCTTTTTCAGGGCATGGAAGGTGTTGATGTCAAGGAAGAGCAGAGTAGCCCTGAACCCATGCTGCCTTTTGTAAGTGCATTTTTCTGTATTGATTCTCCCGTCTTGCGTTGGCAGTATTGTGATAATTGTGGTTTGTAAGGCAACCAGATGCAGATCAGTGTTATAGCTAGTCATTTGGTGGCACCAAGAATATTTTGCACAGTCTTACAGTTATTAGTTTTAATCGTTTAGCACTACTATGCTTTAATGAACTTGGATGAGGAATGGGGTTCTTTTCTCAGCATGCTCGTACGGTTCAAGATATAAGGGTTTTTCCCGAAATGCTCAGAAATTGCTCAGAAATGTGAATAGAAAACCCTTTTCAGGGCATGACGGGTATTGACATCAAGGCAGAGCCGAACAGCCCTGAACCTCTGCTGCCCTTTGTAAGTAAGGTGCATTTTTCTGTTTGAATTCTCTGGCTTTATGTTGTGAATACTGCGCTTTGTGTGTGTTTATAAGGCAGCCAGATGCAGATGAATGATATAGCTATTCATTTGGTGGCGACAGGTATCTTTTTCAGCTTCTTACAGTTAATAGTTCTAATTTGTTCGCATTGGTATGCTTAAACGAAGTTGGATTGAAAATAGGGGTCTTTTTTCAGCATGCTTGTCTGGTTCGAAGTATGTGGTATTTTACTCATCTAAAAATGTGCATAAAAAAATCTTTTCCAGGAGCTCACATGTGTTGGACTCAAGCCAGAGCCAAGTAGCCCTAAACCCATGTTGCCTTTTGTAAGTAAAGTGCATTTTTCTGTTTTAATTCTCTGGCTTTATGTTGTCAATACTGTGCTTTGTGTGTGTTTATGAGGAAGCCAGATGCAGATGAATGATATAGCTATTCATTTGGTGGCGACAGGTATCTTTTTCAGCTTCTTACAGTTAATAGTTCTAATTTGTTCGCACTGGTATGCTTAAATGAAGTTGGATTGCAAATAGGGGTCTTTTTTCAGCATGCTTGTCTGGTTCGAAGTATGTGGTATTTTACTCATCTAAAAATGTGCATAAAAAAATCTTTTCCAGGAGCTCACATGTGTTGGCCTCAAGCCAGAGCCAAGTAGCCCTAAACCCATGTTGCCTTTTGTAAGTAAAGTGCATTTTTCTGTTTTAATTCTCTGGCTTTATGTCGTCAATACTGTGCTTTGTGTGTGTTTATGAGGCAGCCAGATGCAGATGAACGATATGACTATTCATTTGGTGGCGACAGGTATCTTTTTCAGCTTTAGTTCTAATTTGTTCGCACTAGTATGCTTAAATGAAGTTGGATTGCACATAGGGGTCTTTTTTCAGCATGCTCGTGTGCTTCAAAGCATGTGGTATTTGTCCCAACTCATCTAAAAAATGTGCATAAAAAAACCTTTTTCAGGAGCTCACCTGTGTTGGCATCAAGCCAGAGCCAAGTAGCCCTGAGCCCATGTTGCCTTTTGTAAGTAAAGTGCATTTTTTTGTTTTAATTCTCTGGCTTTATGTCGTCAATACTGTGCTTTGTGTGTGTTTATGAGGCAGCCAGCTGCAGATGAATGATATAACTATTCATTTGGTGGCGACAGGTATTTTTTTCAGCTTTGGTTCTAATTTGTTCGCACTAGTATGCTTAAATGAAGTTGGATTGCAAATAGGGGTCTTTTCTCAGCATGCTCGTGTGCTTCAAAGTATGTGGTATTTTTCCCAACTAATGTAAAAAATGTGCATAAAAAAATCTTTTTCAGGAGCTCAGATGTGTTGGCATCAAGCCAGAGCCAAGTAGCCCTGAACCCATGTTGCCTTTTGTAAGTTAAGTGCATTTTTCAGTCTTGATTCTTTCGTTTTGCGATGACACTACTGTTCTTTATGTAGCCTTTTAAGGCAGCCAGATGCAGACGATTGATATGACTGTTTGTTTGTTAGCAGCCAGGATACTTTCCGGCATCTTACAGTCAGTTACCCGGAATAATCACTCTCGTCTGCTTAGCTGAACTTGAATGGAGAATAAGGCTCTTTTCTCTGTGCGTGTGTGTGGTTCCAAGTCTATACCTGTTTCCCAACTCACTTGAGCAAGTCAAGAAAATTGCTAAGTGAGATATGCCTAAAGGACACCAACACACAATATACAGGTGCAGCAAAGTACCTAGCTGGAAGAGCTCATGCAATTAGCGTGACTATCAATCGAGACGTTTAGCTGGCCTCTGCCACCATACCGGTGAGGGATCCATTAACAGCGGAGAAAATGGCCAATGTCCTTGGCATTGTCACATGCAAAGGCACAGTCATCATCTTGAGCGCCTCTCAAACTGCACTCAGAAACCCACAAAAAGGCCGAATCTCTACTTCAGCATTCAAGATTTTGTAAGAAATAACAGGACGACCAGACCTACATGATACTCACGTCGTATGGACCCCTGGTTGTAAACACATTGCAGGAAACTAAGCAGCGCTTGCTGTTTCCATATTGGCCGTTTAGGCATAGCTTCATGCTCCTTCTTTGCTGCACACAGTACCCCTATGTCCTTATTGTACTGGGTAGCAGGGTTGCCAGTGGTGGCTACTTTTCGCCAAATTGGCAAATTGTAGAGGCCCGTGGCGACCAAAAGCTGTAAATGGCGACATGGCGAATTTTTGGCGATTTTCGGCTTAGGTCTCCACTGAGTTATGCATACTAAGCTCAGTGTCTTCCCACTGAATGAGCGGCAACATTCTCTGTATTTTTCTTGGTTTGAGACCCACGAGAAAAATGTGCACATTACGCGTCATTTGGTATGTCCATCCTGTAACTCTTGTGAGCTCCTCAATTCATCTAGATGCAGGAGGTACTGGAACGTCCCCCAGTGACATCCTAGCAAAATGGAAGTCAGAGTACTGCCTTGCGTACCGCAAGGTGGCGGTGTTTGACTATAAGTTAATGGCTTTCGGTGCTTTCAGCTTCTCTAAAGTTTCGCTTCTAAAGCGGCTAGACGACGAGTTGGCGGCGTGGTCCCACCTTTTTTTTCTGCCAAAACTCCAACTGTTCTGAATAGCTTGGCGAGTTATTCACTGTTGCAGTACCCCCAATTCAGCTCGTAAAGACTGTTTTGGAATAGCGAAGAGAAGCGGATACGCGGCTATTTGTGCAATAAAAAAATATTTATTCAGGCATTTTCCACTGTTCTCGGTGAGCGTGTGCAAAGAAAACAATTGCTATATAACGTTTTACATTGTCTACCTGTTCATTAATAACGCATCGGATTCACACGTGTAGATATAAGTGACTATAAGAAAGGGTCAGTGGCGTCCGGTATCATATTAGTTAGTTCACAGTGAATAGGTGTAAGACTCACTAATTATCTGTTCCTGTAAGAATTCTGTCGTGTTATCTTTAATAAACCTTTTAATCCTTTTAATTCATATAAGGGTACATAAAGCTGTCTACAAACAACGCTTTCACGGTTTTCGCCCAAGGTTTACCACACTTTTACCTTTGAAACGAGCGGACAGGGATGGAAGGATATCATGAGCATTTCATTCATTCACCCTTGCGCCACCACACACATATTGCGGCTAGTCGGAGAAGTAGCACCATGCACTCCCATGGTGAAGCGGGCGATACGACTGGCATTGAGAAACGTCAATATAATTGGAGGGTCATGGATGGTACTGTATTCTACGGTGCTATACGTGAGTGGAAATTTTTGTTACTGGGTATCCCGCACATATCAAGAATGGCAACTTTTTTTTGGCGAAATTTGTAACAAAATAATGAGTTTTGGCGACTTTTTGCTCGTCGTTTGGCGACATTTACTCGAAAGTCAGTGGCAACCCCGCTGGGTAGTCCTTTATGAAGGGGAACACGCAAGGCACGATGTTATTGGCGAGTTTACTGGTCGAAACTTATGCTCATCTTTTCAAGTCATTCCATACTGTGCTGTAATGCTAAAGTAGGTGTGGAGGGAATGTTTCTCCTTTAAGAAACCATGGGCATTGAACTTGCAAGAGTTATGAGGCTTGCTTGCCCTGTATAATAGAGCACAGCTCTTGGGCACCCGTCCCTGCGTTCAGCATCAGTGTACTTCGAACGCGGATGCCCAGGAGAAAATGTTGCTTAATAAATTGAGTGAAGAGTATACTAAAGATGCTGTGGTTTAGTCTAAGCATCCATTTTATTTGTCGAAAAAACACATAGGCTCAAGCATATTTTCATAACGAGAGAAGACTTTCATGACATGAACTACCTTTTTCAACTTAGCTAGACTCGAAGATGACATTGCAGCCTAACTTCTACAACAGTTGTTGATAGGATGCGGTATTCTGTTCGTTCATTCTTTGGATCTTTTTTTTTTATTTGCTGTCCAATGGTTTCCTTAAGTATCAAATCAAGATAAAATATTTGACAGAATGATACACTTAAATTTGATGTGGAATCAGCCTCTTTCCTTGGCAAACAGGTGTTGTTCGAAGTATATGGTTAATTACCAACTCAACTCAGAAGTGTGCTTAAAAAAATCTTTTCAGGGCATGGAAGGTGTTGACATCAAGGCAGAACAGAGCAGCCCTGAACCCACGTTGGCTTTTGTAAGTAAAGGGCTTGTTTCTGTATTGGTTCTCTCGCCTTGAACAGTGTTGTGATTTTTGTGGGTTTGTAAGGCAACCAGACCGATGGTGTAATTATTCACTTGAAAGCACCAAGGATAGCTTTCATATTCTTACAGTTATTAGTTTAATCATTTCCCACTAGCGACTCCAGGTGGTTGAAATTTTGGGAGCCCTCCACTGCGGCGTCCCTCGTAATCATATCGTGGTTTTGGGACATTAAACCCCAGATATTATTATTATTATTACAAAGATTGAGCTGGAATTTTTTTTTATGTTGAAAAGCATGCTTCAGTTAATCAAACCAAGTCCCTTAACAGCTTTGCTTTAAGACTGTGCTTAATGTTTTTAGGAGGACGTCAAGACGAATCAAACAAGTCTCGCTGACGAAGCTCTTGACAGTAGCAGCACTGAAAGTTCAAGAGACATCACGGATATCAAGTCAGGGTGAGCTCACCGGAGTACGCCGCAAACCGGAGTACACCGCAGCATGATTGACAGGAATGGTTGTCTAAGGCAGTAAGGAAACAGAGGTTTATTCTAGTGTAAATGGCTGTCTTGCAACCATTGTATTTCCTTACATGTGAGCCTTTTGGTTTTAAGTTGCTTAAAACCTCGCCAAGTTCACTTACAGCAACTCCAAGTTATTAAGAACACAAGGATGATGTTCAACTTATCCAAAGGTGAACACAAGCAGTGGGAGTAGTGATTCATTGATTTAATTTCGTAATACTGACTTGTGTCATGTACAACTGTATTGTGAAGGGCACTTGTGCAGAAAAACACAAGAAAACCCAGAGACATGAAAGAAAGAAAGCACGAGACAAGTGCAGTGTTTTCTTTCCTTCATGTCCCTGTTTTTTGGGGGTTTTTTTCGCGCAAATGCCCTTGACAGTGGATTGCCAACTTACCCAACGCTCTGTTATTCTACAGATATATTCACCCAGTTGTGTTCTAGAAGTATATTTGTAGAAGGGCCGACAAATGGGGCAGAGCTGGCCTGCCGTGTTGCACTTTGATGGTGGGATGGTGTAAAAAAGATCAAGTCATTCTCGACTTTTGCACGTTAGACACTGGAGCAACATTTTTATGACACCCAGTTACGTGAGCCACATTCACGCAGGGATCCTATGCAAATATGCCCCTGTACTTATTTGAATTGTAGGATGCAGTGTCATGTCTCGTATGCTGTCAGCTGTGGCGGTATGACATGGCAATGTCATCATGGTTGCTGCAGTCTATTTTGGCAGTCACTCCACAGATCACAATGAAAAGCAAATAGCCATGGAGACATGTACGGCTTACATAAACTACACATACTGTGCACATGCGTCACCGAGCGCTTCTTTGTCACTTCTGGTATGTTCCACCGACATGCCTGGGTACTTACTGATGCTGTCGTTGACCGCTGCCGTGTTGTTTCCTCATGCTTGTGCCCAGTCAGTTCGGCCTCACGATGCAAGTTTGTGCAATTATAAGCTGCAGGTGAAGCAAGTCGATCTTGCAGCCCACAAACAGGGAGCAAAGCATGGGGATGTTGCCCAAAGTTATTACCCGGCATTGTGAACACACATTGCGATTTTCTCAAGAGCACCAGCGTGTTTGGTTGGTGCAGAGTAACAGAAATGACTTGAAGAACTTTGACAGTAAATATTCACATCTTCAGACATAACTTCATTAGAGATAAATGCTATCCAAGCATTTACCCGTAAATCGAGATAGCTTACCGTGATTACCCTGTACCTTCACTATGACCGCTGTGGGAACACTCAGCAGGTAAGAGAGGCTGTTGAAATCGTGATGACAGTTGTGGCGGCGAGGGGGTTGCGTTGAAACAAGCAAACTGTGAAACAAGATGTGAAACAAGCAAGTTGGATTCACTGGCAGTTTGAAGTACAGCGCAAATGAGTCCCCTAGGTTAACCTTCCGATCGGTTCGACTGGGGGCTCAGGTAACCTCTCTGTTTTTTTTAAGCGTTACCTAATTATCTAAATCAGTCTTCATTTGCATGCAGGGGTGCCACTTCACATTAGCGCACAACAATGTAAAAAAAGCAACAAAAACATACGAGACAGAGAAAAGTTACAGGCAATGCCATTACTGGTACATACCGTGCGAAGTCTCTACCTTGCACTCACATAATCTTTTTTTTTCCCCCGGCTGTTTCCACGAGTGCCGATCAAAGAGCCTCAGCATCATCACTGTTTAAAACATGCAGGAAGTCTCAATTTCGCGCTGCATGAACTATATACTTCAGTGGCGTGGGCTGCCTCTCCTGTAAACTTGCCTCTCTCTCACAATGACTCTTTTTTGATGGGAGCTGCTTCGCTGCAGTACCCTTGACTCATCCACTCGTAAAACAATGTGGGCCTCGAGGGACTTTGGGCTTTCACTTGTTCTTGGGCCATGAAAGTTAGTGAAAACAAGGTAATTAAATACGCCCTGCTCGCACAGGACGTGGCAGGCAACAAGCCAGTGTTGGCGGTAGCATCTCTGCTGATGGAAATCCGGTACGGGTCGATGTGTCGCACATTTTGATACTATAGTCTTGTGTTGAGCAAACAGTCGAGGTCTTCCTGGTCCTAAAAGCTCGTTGAAGTGTGACAACAAAACACCGCACTGCTTGATTTTCGACATTCCTTGCAGCAACAGCGGACAACCCATCAACACTTCGCGCTTCAGCACATAAACTGCGGTAGGTACTCGGAGATGGCGGGAGAGGGTGACAGCAGCGGAGGTGACGTCACGTGAACACTACGTGCAACATTTGCAAATGCAGTGTTATCTGCAGGCATAACCACGGAATTCGTCTATACTAATGCATATATGTAAGATGAAAAAAAGCTCCCAACCTACCGGCACTTACAGCATAAACCACGACAAAGCTAAGCTAACCATGTTAAACACTTGGGGCAATAAACAAAAAAGGGTTTCATTGACATCTTCACTTATTCTTCTTTTGGGTGGAGTGAGGGGGCAGGTAAAGGGGAGGGGTGTTAATTTATGTAATGTGAATCGAATATGCTGCTATACAAGCGCTACCAGTCACCACACTCAGTCATGCTGTGCTCTAAGGAAGTGGGTTCCGAGCTATCGCTGTGCGTGAGTGAACCTCTGAAGTAGGTGACATTTGTCTAGTTTCACTTTTCTCCATGTCTTGTCTGACGTGAAACAGTTTTTTAAGCGAAGCTTCTATGAGTTACAGGTTCGGTGGCGGCGGCATAGTTTGCGAAAAACCTGGTTCAGGCGAGTGTACACAAATCTTGCGCTCGTAGGCGCCCCGGTGACATGCTCATTCGCACGCGCCGTTTTCCAATAATTGATGCTCTCTTGATCGTGGGCTTGCCGACGATCAGCCATTTCTGATATGGCGATCTGATCTTTTATCGAGGTCACTTAATTGTCATTCCACGTTGCCACATTTCATTGTTGCCTTTCACTGTTTTGTGCATAACTGCCATAGTTGCCTGTTGCAGCAGAAGTGTTGCGCTGCTAAGCACGTGGGTGAAGGTTCGATTCCTGGCATGGAGGAAGGAAAAAAATTGAAAGGGAGCATTGTGAAGTGTGATAGAAAGAAGAAAGCTAGTAGGTCAGGCACACATACCAAGCTTTGCTTGCCCCCATTTTCCCAATAGGGGAAGGGCTCGTAATTTTATGCTGTAAAGAAATTGTCTTTATTATGCAGTTTCCTATAAGACCATTGTAAGTTTCTCATAGTGTGATGCAATTACCAATCTTGTAAGTTGGCGCTTATTATTATTATTTCCATGTCCAGGATGCCTGAAGGTACTGCGGAATCACTACCCGAAAAGCCCAGAATTAGCATCGGCACTTGGTCCGAGCTCGACATTTGCAGGCGGAACGCTGGAGACAAAGACTGTGTGACAAGTCATCAGGTGACACACCGCAATGCGAGACGGTGCGCCTGCCCCGTTTGTGGCAAGTTTGTTTCTCCGGCATCTATCGCACAGCACCAGCGTCTCCACACGGGTGAGAAGCCTCATGCCTGCCTTGACTGCGGCCAAAAGTTTGCCAAGAAGTCCACACTCGTTGCACACAGTTACGTGCACACAGGTGAGATGCCGTATGCGTGCCAGGTATGCCCATCCAAATTCCGCATGAAGGTGTCTTTGGACAGACACAAGCAGCTGCATGCCAGGGGAGTAGAGATGTGCCACTGCCCAGAGTGTGGGAAAACCTTCGAGCGCATGAGATCTCTGCAGCAGCACTTGAAGTGGCACAAGAAGGAAAGGCCATACCCGTGCCACCTTTGCTCAGCTAAGTTTACACAGAAATGCCATCTGAAAAGTCATCTGCTGGCTCACATGGATGAGAAAGAGCACAAGTGTCCTATGTGTGAGAAACGCTATTCCAGGCGTCCACCCCTTCATAAGCACATGCGCCGGATGCACCGTGGAGTCGAGAGCACTGTCGCATGCACAGGCAGCAGCAGGGAAATCACGACAAGTGACTCTCTGGCCACTCTTCCTCCTGTAAGTGAAATGCAATGTGGAATTGCACAGATCTTTTGTTGTTCATGCTGCAGTTCAAATCGAACGGATATTGTTACCTTGTGTTTCAAGAGGGCATTATTCTAGTCCTGTTCATGCTGACGAACCGGCAGTACATAGGTTATGGCATGCAACTTCCTCACATACTATGCTTCAGGTGCCAAATGTGCCAGTGATGCTGCTTTTGGATGGTAGTAGGTGACTTTATTTGTCCTGGCATCACATCTTCATAAGTCAACTCATGCCTGTTCTAATAATTTAGTGGATGGCCATAGTCTTGGCTTGTTGAGCTTGAGCATTCATGCTAATACCATACCCCCATACTTTTATTACCGCAACTACCTGCCATTCATTCTTACTCACGCATTTCATGTCACTGTCATGATTTTAATACTTATGTGTTTTATCCACCTTTAGCACATGAATTTTAGGCCCGTATACAGCCACTTAACATAACCATTGTTCACATTCGTTATCATGTTCTGGCACTCTTTGGCCACCATATGTCCTTTGCACCAATAAACACCATATATCATGTTGAGATCGAGGTTCACTTTGAAGCTGATTTCAGTGTACGTGAAATGCAATAACACAGATCTGCTTTGTTAAATTATTTTTAAGAGAAAGCATTATTTGTAGAGCTGTGCGAATAGCAAAATTTTGGGTGCGAATCGAATCGAAAATTTTGGAATATTTTTCTAATACTTCGAAGCGCAATTGCAGGAAAGAAAGGTTTGAGAGGATTCCTAAGCATATTCTTATGAGATAGCAACATAAAAGCGTTTCTTTTTGCTAGGTTGATGAAGCACTGGCGGGCTGGTGTTTCATAGTTGTCTTATCAAGAATGAGGCAATGTAGAGGCCGAATTCTATTTATGTACATGATTTGGTGCAACCAAAGTGTTGCCGACAACACTTTACGCGTGATGGGCAAAGATGCCATTTCCTCAGCCTCTCCTCCTCTTTCAACCTCTGTGGAAGCGCAACTTATGTGGCGGACAAGGGTGTGCTCCCTTCAAGTCCGGAGTTCCAAATCTGCCCTGTAGACGTCGATATATAAGAACATCTGAAATTTTGGATGCTAAAAAGCTTCAGCTTCCGATTTTTCAGATTCCTGCCCAAATTTCATGTCCAAAACAGCATTGAGCCCCTACCTCTGCCACATCTTTCATCTCCATGTTGGAGCCAGCGTTTCCTTGAGTTAGTAAATTTGCAACCGTAGAAGAGCTTGAAAGGCAGCCTTGCCGCAATACCGGAGTGTGATGAGGTGAAGCATAATGAAAATCTAGGGACCACTTCCAATCAGACAATAACTGCCTTGGCAAAGTTCGACCGTAACGAAGCTTGAAAGGCAGCTTTGCCGCAATACCACGGTGTGATGAGGTGAAGTATATTGAAAATTTAGGGGCTACTTTTAATCGGACGTTGACTGTCTTCGCAAGGTTCGACCGTAATGGAGCTTTAAAGGCAGCTTTGCCGCAATACGAGAATGTAATGAGGTGAAGCATATTGAAAATCTGAAGGGGTCACTTTCAATCGGACGTTGACTGTATTTGTTTTTGGAAAGTTCGAATAGTTCGAATAATAAAATTCCAGTGCGAATCGAATCGAATAGCAAACACTATTAAAAAAATATTCGAAATTTCGAATATTCGCACACCCCTAATTATTTGTAGTCTCGTGTCTCACAAGAGTTCAGACAACCATCACTTTAAGTTCTTTGAGCCTGAGAGTTGTATGCGTTTACGTTCTATGAATGAGGCAGCGTTTTGCTAATAGCTTGCGACAGCGCTTTCGAAATTAGGGAATGGCTGGAATCTACTGAACCGCAATAAAAATTTTGTTGCTATTTGAAACATTGTCCCAGCACTCTCTGGGAACTTTTTGCCCTTGTGCCATCAAGAAGCATTATGCATTAATAAGTCTGTTAAATTACTTAATGACACTGCTGTAAACTTTTGCTCATCGTTTCATAGGATGACGTCAACATGAATGAAGAAGGACCAGCTGAAGCAGCCGTTGACAGGAGCACCTGCGTAACGCCACAGTCAAGCAGCACTGAAACTTCATGAGGCATCATGGATGGGCTGAGTGGTTTTCAGTGAAGCAGCACCAGGAAGCATGTAGCGTTCAACTTTAGAGAGCGGCGGCATGTCCACCTCAAGTGTGGATTCACGCAAGCCCGCACGAGTGAGCGTGTGCTCCGTACTGACCTCATCAGCCGCACGGTCGATGGCCCCCCTGCCTGAGAACATAGTCAATCCTGTGGATTGGCTTCGAACTCTTGGGAGTGATGCGAAGTGTGTAGTGTAGCTGTTTCACCAAGATTCATTTGTTCATTCATGCATTGCTCTAAAATCTCGTACATTAGGTAATAAATGATGAATGGACTGCACTCATTTGTAATCATAGGTGTGTCCTGGGTTTTCCATTAGGTGGAGCCAAGTTTCACTGCTCCACTCCCCACCCCGTACATGTCAAGTAAACGAAAAAGATCTTCTCAATTGATGCAAAAGTGAAAATAAAGGGATAATGTGCCTCTCATGATGGCCTGCCTTTGGTCTGGGTGCAAAGGTGGCTAGCATAAACACTTCCTAGAATGCAACATCAGAGGTCCTCGGCCACCATTGTCGTCAAAAATCTGCGTAACCATAACCCTGCACTTTCAACAATGACGGGATAGGTCCGACTGAGTCAAGGCACGAGGCAGACTTGACGTCCCCTTTAGATGATTAAGGGGAAACGGCAGGACCCTGTGTGCACGCCTTTTCAGTAACACTAGTCTCTCTCAGTGGTAATACAAACGCTCAGTGGTGGCCTTGATGGAGGGTTAATTTTGAGTGGTAGCTTTTGTTACAGGGCCGGGTAGGGGGGGGGGGTGAGACCAAGGTGCATTTATTTGTCGCCCCCCCCCCCTTCCTGGGGATCTTTAAAGGGGTGTAAAGCCCCTCCACCCTTGCCGGAAACCTTAATGTTGCCAATTGTTGGCTAAATTTGATCCAGACATCTAGTATACTGCTAAAACTGCCACAGAAGATCAGTCTGAGCTTTCGGAAGTACCAGAATCAAACTACGTATATATGTCACCCATAGAAGTAACGGTTGAAGGTGTCGCACGCCTAATAAATAACCTTAAGCTAACCGCATCCTGTGGCGTCGACGATATTAATTCTAAAATCCTCAAAAACACGGTCAGAGTGTCCAATCAAATCCTGACACACATATTCATACAATCATTAGAGACAGGCATGCTATTCTTAGACTGGAAGATAGCTAAGGTTAAACCCATATTTAAGTCAGGTAACAAATACTCGCCAGCAAATTACCGTCCAATATCATTAACATCGATCTGCTGTAAAATGCTAGAACATATAATTTCATCTAATGTCTACAGCCATCTGGAAGCTAACAAATTTTTCTTCAGAAATCAACACGGATTTCGAAGGAATTTCTCATGCGAGTGCGAGACACAATTATTCGAATTAACAACCGATTTACATGCTAACATGGACAAGGATCTACAAACTGATTGTGCTTTCCTAGATTTTTCAAAAGCATTTGATCTCGTAGCACATCGCCGCTTGCTTTTTAAGTTATCTGTTCTAAAACTAGACTCTTACCCTAACATGGATCCGTAATTTTTTGTACAATCGTCAACAATTCACAGTAGTTAATAATTTTTCATCTCCTCTTTCTAGTGTTACTTCAGGGGTACCACAGGGAAGCGTTCTTGGGCCATTATTATTTCTTATATACATTAATGACGTACCGAGTAATATTTCCACACACGTGCTCATTTTCGCAGGAGACTGCATTCTTTATTCTCCTATTAAGACTAACGACGATCACCAAGTCCTCCAGAGAGATCTTGAGCTTGTTTCTCTTTGGTGTAACACTTGGCTAATGAAGCTTAACGTTTCTAAATGTAAAATCATTTGTTTTAGCCGAAAACGTACTACATCTACATTTTTGTACCATATAAATAACACGAATATCTTGCATGACACACAATATAAATATCTCGGCGTTTATCTAACTTCTACCCTTTCATGGTCAACTCACATTGAATACATTTTCGGCAATGCTTCGAGATCATTGGGCTGGATACACCATAAGTTCCATCATTCTACTAACGATATTCGTAAACTAGCTTACCTAACATTTGTACAACCTCAGCTTGAGTACGCAGCATCCATTTGGTCTCCCCCATCAGAAATATCTAATCGAAAAACTCGAATCTATACAAAATAGGCCTGCACGTTTCATTTCACGTTGTTATGACTATAACACAAGCATTACACAAATTAAACTCGACTTATCGCTTCATCCTTTGCATGATCGTCGGGATATCGCCCTGCTATCATTGTTTCATAAATACATCTATAACACAGAGTCACCATTTTTGCAACTTGAAACTCCACAATATAGGTCACAACATTTATACAATCAGTTTAATTTCATGCGCATCTACGGGAAGACTAATTCATTTAACTATTCCGCTCTTCCAAGAGCCATTCGCCTGTGGAACGACCTTCCTAACACCATAGCTTTTGTAAGTAACCAAGATAACTTCAAGCATCTACTTGCCACACATTTGTTAAAATAATGATTGATACCATACCTATTGCATTGTCCTTTTCATAGCCTTATTGTTATTTCTGAGCAATTTTACGTCACATGTTCTTTTGTAATAGCAGAGTTATGTCGCGTTCGTTCTTTAATTATATTGCTCGTATTTTATGTGCCACATTTTGTTGTGTAAATGCGCTGTCGTGATTGAAAGTGTATTCTTTCCTTGCCTCTCTTTATTGTATAACGTAATGCTGACTACGTTCCCGCATATGTTTCTGTAACATTTTTTTTTTGCTGTTCTTATGTATTTCTTGTGTATTTATACGCATTCATTTTGTACACTGTTCAAATGTAACATTTTTTTGCATTACCTCCCTTACGCAATGCCTCCAGGGGCCTGTAAGGTACTTTTAAATAAATAAATAAATAAATAAATAAAATGAAGCAGTTGTCCAAGTGAACTGAAGTAAACTAAGTACGGTAAGTAAACTGTGTTAGTAGAAGTTGAATAGCAACAGTGATTTATTCTGTATGCCTCCCTGGACACAGCAACTTTGACTCCCCCCCTCCACCCCCTCCCGCTGGAGCGTCACTGCCTGGCTTCCCCCCTCACAAGAAAAATAGGAATGCTATGCCTCTGATCTTGAGCATAGCAGTGAGTCTGAGCTAAAGGCACTGCAATTTAAACATGACAGACGTTTTACGGCGCTTGCGGCATACGCGACCGAACTATGCAAGAAGTCCATGCCTTCACTTTCGAATCGAAGTTGTGAAGGTTTTAACGGCTTTCCGACATTTTTTTTTTTTTTTCGTGCGGAAATGACATAATCTCCTTTAGAGTACACATAGGAAAAGGCAGGGAGGTTAACCTGGTAACCGGTTTGCTACCCTGCACGAGGGTGGGGACATAGGGGTTGGAAACAGGACAGAGAGAGATAAAATAAAATTTAAAAAAAAAAGTTTTAACAAAAGGCCTATTGTTACGACATCACCTTTACACCCTACCCTAACCAAGTTGCACCATTGGCCACTGTTGCGTTTTAAAGGGACACTAAAGGCAAATATTAAGTCGACGTTGATTGTTGAAATAGCGGTCCAGAAACCTCGTAGTGCCACTTTTGTGCCAAGGAAGTGCTTATTTTGAAATAAAATCACGTTTGAGTGGTCCACATCGCGTTAGCGCACTTCAAATCACCCACCTGAAAGCGGTCTTTCTCACGTCACTGTTGCCGTGCCCAGCGTTGCCCGCCTTTACTGCGCGGCAGTGTGCACCATTCGGGCATCCGGCAACATCACATGCATGCGGCATTTTGTTGGAACTTTCTGTCGGAGCGACTTTAACGAGCGCACAAAGCACACGTGGCAGTACACGATACCGAAACTACCACTGAGACGCGACCGCGTTAGCGAAGCAGGGCGCCGGGGAAGCGCAGTTCGGCGAAAACGGAACCTTTGAACCACGCGCGCCGTTCCCCATGGCAACACCAAAGAGGGTCTTCTTTCCATGAATCAAACAGAATTGAGCAAGCAGCATTTTATTACGCTTCTTGATGCACGGAAGGTTCTTCTTTCATTGCAGCTAGTTTGATTACGAGCGAATAATTGTAGTCGGACTCTCTCACGTCATCGGGATCATTTCCAAAATGTCCCGCTCGTGGCGCTCATTGTGTGGTACATTTAGCTTAATTTCTCGGTAAGTAGGGCACTGCGGTTGATAATATTGCCGTTTTAGATGTTGTCATACATTGAGCTTTCACTCTGACATAAATTATTTGCCTTTAGTGTCCCTTTAAGTGTTTGAAACTTTGAATATTAGCTATTCGAAAGTCTAATCAAATTATTCTATTCGAATTTGAAACTCATTCGCACACCTTCAAGTATTATGAAATTAAATCAGTGAATCACTACTCCCAATGTTTTTACTGTATTATGAAATTAAATCAGTGAATCACTACTCCCAATGTTTTTACTTACCTTTGGATAACCTGGACGTCATATAAGTTCGAGTTGCCGTACTTGGCGAGGTCCTAAGTAATTTAAGACCAAAAGGCTTACATGTAGGGAAATACAATGGTCGCAAGACAGCCATTTACACTAGAATAAACATCTCTTCCTTTATTGCCTTATACAAACATTCCTGTCAATCATGTTACTGTGTGCTTCAGTGAGGTAGCTATCCGTGATGTCTCTTGAACTTTCAATGCTGCTACTGTCAAGTGATTCATCAGTCAGACTTGTTCGATTCGTTTTGACGTCTTCCTAAAAACAATGAGCACAAATTTAAAACAATGCTGCAAAGGAATGCGAGAGGATTGACTGATGCATGTTCTTGAATGTCAAACAGACCTGATGTCGAAAAAGAATGCCCACAGAATTGTTTAGACACTGTGAGCTAATGTAATGAAAATATAAATGAACCTAAATTCATTTGGTATAAAAGCCTTTTAAAGCTACAGCAAGAAAACATCAGAAAGGCTAACATGAGATGCAAGAAGCTGGAAGTTGACAGGCATTAGCAATTAAATGCGTGAAAATAATGTATTAAAGATGATTATTTATTAAATTATGTATTAAATTATGTGTTAAAGAGGTAAACTTTCCAATGTTTTTAATGAAAAATAAGTGAAGGCAACAGCTTTCATGTATGCACTGCAATCACAACCCCTAGGAAGGAATTGAATATATGCGTATGAGCGTGCATGGGAGCAGGCCTTCCTGATTACATGGCGCAAGGGCTGAGACGATTCTGAGGCTCACAAAGCTTGAATCGATGGTTGTCTGCACTCTTCCGAGACATGAGACCACAGATAACGCTTTCTCCTACAACTTATTCATCAAGCCACGTAAATGGTCTTGTATTTCATGCACATCGAAATCTGTACCAAAGCAACCTCAAGCTCAACAGGCCAACACATACGGCCGTTCGTTAAATTACTACAACGGCTATCTGTGATGACTCGTGATCATGTGGCACTAAAATGAATGAAGTCACGTATTGCTACCATATAACACCATTTAACAGCAGTGTCACCAGAACGTTCGTTGCACAGGTTATTCTGTGTCGACCTGACGCACAGGATGTGGGGAACTTGCATGCCATAACATTAGCGCTGCCGGTTTTTCAAAGAGCCAGTTGGTCCAGTGAACATGACTAAAAAATTGCCCTCTTCAAACGCAAAGTAATATTTCCAATTCAATATGAACTGAAGCACGAAAAACAAATTGCACAATTCCATTAAGAATTTTACTTACTGCAGGCAGAAAGGTTGAAGAGTTACTCGGCATCATGATTTCCAGAGTGCTGTCTGTGCTCGCCACGGTGCTCTTTTGCGTCGACATATGATATTCCTGTGCGTTGACGTATGGTATTCCTATGATATACTCACTCCTGTGCGTCGACATATGATATTCTAGACGTTTTTCCTCTGTGAATCTGGCAGGGCAAAGGTGGCATGCGTATGGCTTCTCTGCCCTGTGCCACTTTATGTGCTGCAACATAGATTTCTCGCTCTTGAAGGCCTTGCCGCACTCCATACAGTTGTACATATCTACTCCACTTTCATGCAGCTGCATGTGTCTGCCCAAGTCATCCTTCCTAAAGAACTTCGAAGGGCACATTTCGCAGGCGTACGGCTTCTCACCCGTATGCAAGCGTTCGTGTCTAACTAGTACGGACTTATCAGGAAACTTCAGCCCACACACAGAGCAAGTGTAGGGCCTCTCGCCCACATGTATGTAACGGTGGTGTCTATTGAGGGCAGTCTTGTCAGCAAACTTGCGGCCGCAGATTGAACAGGCGAATGGTTTCTCGCCCGTGTGGACACGCACGTGTGTGGCCAAATTTGACCTTGTGGCAAACTTGTGGCCGCAGACGGAGCAGATGTGTGCCTTCTCGCCCGTGTGCAAATTTCGATGCCTGTTCAGGGAGCCTTTGGTTGTAAAGCACTGCCCACATACGTCGCACACGTTGCGGTTGGCAACCCTAGTTCCGGGCGTCGTCAGTTGCGATTCTGTAGCTTCTTCACAGGTTCTGGACAGTTAAGAAAGAAAATAATGAATTTACTTGACTGGTCATGCATAACGCTGCTGGACACTTGTAAAGATATCACAATGATAGCAGGATGAATACAGTCACATTTCAGCTGCGTTAGTGCTGTTGCAACCGAGATCAGATGTCGGAAAAAACAAGCTAGACAGATGCTATCCAGTTTAATGGCTTACTTATCGATATCAACAGCTTTAAAATCACAATACAGCAGGACTGAGCATGCTCAATTTGGTACCACCCTCGCCCCCCAATAACTATATAAAAAGAAACACAACTGATAACGATGTTATCATTATTATGCGATGCACGCAAAGAACATGAAAACCTTTGCCACCGCAGCTTACCTCTCTTCCCACACTAGGTTAGCCCTAGTTTTCCGAGGCAGAAGCTGTGGCTCGAGTACGTTAGTAACTTTTCTTTATTTATCCATTCCTTTTGAGTAGTTCTTTGGTGATGCATAAAATGAGCCGAGCTACTTGAAGTACTACTTGCAATTATATATATGTAACTACTTCTTTCTTAGCCCCTGCTTGATCCTGCAGCATTTTTGAAGCTCTAGTTGGGAAAAAGTTCTCGAAAAGCTCTGTGGAAACCATTAAATATGCTTTGCACAGGCACAGCACCGTATCCCATATCCCTACAACGTGGAAATAATTACACGAGCATTTTTGCATTGTGCCCTCACCTGAACGTGACTGTCCTGACTAGGTGTCATAATAATAATATCTCAGGTTTTACGTGCCAAAACCACGATAAGGTTAAGGATAAGGTTATGAGGCACACTGTAGTGTAGGGCTCCGGAAATTTTGACCATCCTGTGTTCTTTAATGTGCACTGACATCGCACAGTACATGGGTCTCTAGCATTTCCCCTCCATTGAAATGCGACCGCCGCGGCCGGGATTGAACCCGCGACCTTCGGGTCAGCAGCCGAGCACCGTAACCGCTACACCACCGTGGCAGAGTCTGACTGGGTGTCATAAAGATTCAATTCGGAAGTATTATGTGCAAAAAATGCAACTCCATTGTAAAGCACACTGTAGTCAGACACTTCAGATTAATTCTGCCATCTCGGGTTCTTTACTGTCGACGTAAATCTATGTACCGAAGCGCTTCCGCATCTCATCGTCATAGAAATGTGGCAGCACACGTGGGTTACAAGCCTGCAACCTGGAGTTCAAGAATAACGCTGTTGTCACAGGCCTACTGCAGCATTTAAGTGGCACATGACAGCAAGTGGTGAGTAACTTGCCTCATTGTAAGTACTAGAAGTACACATTGCAACGGTCGTGGCTGGATGTCAGAGAGAAAGTAATCAAATGCATTACATCAACCACCACCTTCTATCCTGTCTTAACGAAGCAGGCACAGCTTACCTTATGTTGCCATCCAATACAGCAGCGCCTTCTGAAGTTTCAGCGCTGTTTGTAGATGTGCTTACGGATACGATCGTAGGCAGAAGTGCTGCAGCCTCAGATGGCCCATTTCTATCCATGTCCACAAAACAGGATTTAGTAGCATCCTATAAAATAGGATGCACATTTTTATGTTCCCAATACAGTGCAACCGTAATGTGTCACTATTCATGTCCCTTGGTCAGCATACTTTTTGAAGTCTGCTTTGAATAATAACGATCTTCTTTCCTTGCGAGGTGAAAGCATCTGCTAGTTGGTTGACCACATTCAAAGTGGAAACAGTGAAATACGAGCACATAAAAAAAGGCCCACAAATGCACACACACAATGTTCTGATCATCCACCTGACTTTATCGAGACAAAGGACAAGCCTATCAAGCTAAAGTAGCATCACCAACAAAAAAAAAATGCATAAAGTAGAAGAAATAACATTGGTTATCCTTACGTCGGGTTTTTCACGTGTGAATGTGCCAATTTTTGGGACTTACTAACAGAGCAGTTTATTTGTGGTTTATATTGTGTTGACATACAGTACTTTGATTGACACAAGGTATTCACATATATGAAAAAACATAAATGTGAGCCCTGGCCCTTGATTAAGTAAAAGTATGTCCAATAAAGTATATTTAAAAGAATGAAGCAGGGAGTTGCACAATGTGAACTCACTAGATAAAGTGACAGGGTAGCATTTGCCCGATTGTTATCGCTGCAGTCCTGACAAGTATTTTTCCAAGACAAGCCCATATACGGAAGACAACTGTGCAAGTACAGTTTGCACACTTTTATGCAGTGAGCTGGCACGTTGTCACTTAGCTGCAATGATACATGCAGGCAGTTGCAAGTCGTCGAACCCTCCAATTCAGCAAAGCCCTTGTGCACTACAAAGAACAAATTGACATGCTTCCTTCTCATGTACGTACTAGTTCTTTTGAGCTACATATAGCCTACACATCTTCGCTTGAACTGGAGGCACATCTGCACTTTCTACTAAGGGCAGTGTATAAGTGAGTGCAAACAGCAACACACAACTTATGATTTCAAAAAAAGAGCAGCATCACCTTCAGTGAAGAGCTTTGAAAAATAAAAATTAGAGAAGCTTAATTGTTGCTGAAGAAGAAATGTCCAATACTGCTTAAAAGGACACTAAAGTGAAGCACTGAATCGCTTTAGATTGATAAAGTGTACTCTGAGAACTCTACTGTTGTTAATTTCGCCACCACAGGTTTTTAACAGAGGAGAAAATCAAGGACGAAGATGCATTTATAAATTCACACTGAAATCTATGTGCGTGACGTCACAGATTTCAAAGCGTATTTTTCGGATTTTGGTGACACGGGCTCAACGAAGTTTCCTGAAACGTTATGTTAAGCAGCCTCAGAGGGCAAGTACTTCATTTTTACCGATTAGGAACTACACAGGAGCCTAGTAGAAGCCACCAAATGTATGACGTAATGGCATTTGGTATGGGAACTTCAACGTGTCTCATTGCAGCAAGCGTGGTGATTTTGGAATGGTGAAAGAGATATTTACTAACATAAGAAATATCGTTTTCCTCTCTAGTGTCCCCTTAAAGCGAGAAACTTCCCAGACACGCACAGCGGAGCGGTAGAGCATGTGGTTCAATGAACTCACCAACCACATTGTGCCAATAGTTAGAGAACATGGTACAATATGAGCTTCTAAAGACTACAAGACAACACCGGACCCATTTCTTCATATGGAACTCCTTTATATGGCAAGCACTATTCTTTAGCATGCTAGAAAGGATCCTGGTTGCCACAAAATAGAATGTTGCAACCTTGATTTCTTCTAGATGTTGAAATGGCCAAAGCGACAGTCTGTAAAATGGACCCAATGTTTTGGGAAATGTTCGGTCCCTGCCTCAGGAGCTGAGTGCATTGTTTGTGGAATTGGCATCGTTTCTTGTTCTGTCTACTTGGCTCTTCCTTTCCATTGCATCCCGAGGGCCGTCCTCATATACAGGGGCACCGTTTCCAGGGGTGTTTTGAATGTGTCACAATTCGAGTAAAAGTCTCCTTCCTGGGTTCATTTCAGTGTTTATCACAGAAGCTCCATCGCTATCGATTCCATGGTCGCACTTCTCACAGTGCTCTGCAAGAGTGCTGCCCTGCATTTCCGTTCTTCTCACATCAATCCTGCGTTGGCAAATCCTGCCACTGGCTGGGCGCTGTGACTGGAGGCGTTTGAACATCTAGAATTCTTTCGCTCAGCCAGACAGATCTCTGTCAAAATGTTAACATTGAGCTCTTGAATCTGTCTCCGACTGTCTTATCAACCCACAAGGTTAACAATATTGCCAGTATAAGATCACAGAATCGAAATGCGAGAATGCACTTCACTCACAGGAGGTGGCGTGGATGGAGGGCTACTCGGCTCTACCTTGATGTCAACACCCATCATGCCCTGAAAGAGATATTTTTTAAATGCGGAGCACTTTATGGGCCCGGCTTGTCATTCATCCATACATCTCGTGGCGTGATCACGCTCACAGTAAAGTGCTCAATACAGGCCATAACAAGGCTAGCAATGCTCAAAACCTGGTCAAAACGAATAAACAAGGTCTAAAACTATATAATTAACAGAAATACCCAAGAAGTAATCGCAATAATTAGGTTAAAATAGCTAAAAACGCTTCGGAAACATGCGTGTGACTCCAGCAACATGCAAGAGAGGGCGCCACCGCCTCACCGAGCAAGCGAATGCCCCTCCTCTTGTGCTCCGCGGGCGCTGCATCGTTACATCTGATGGGGGAAACAACCTGACGGAACTCGCTGCAGACGATGTGTATCTCAACTGCCATAACAAGCAGGAAGTTGATAAAGCACCGCAAAATGTAGCGCAGATGTCACACACCAAGTTTGCGAGTCTCCCTAACAATATTCTTCTTGTGCCGGGGAAACCCTACGTGCCTACCTCAACCATTGGCGTTATCGACACTCCAGTAAACGGAGCAGAAGGAACTTTACAAATGAGAATTGCTGGGTGTCCGTGCTATGCACTTCCTCAGGTCTTGCAGTAGTGGAGCTGCCATACGTTTTTTACATTTCTGAGTCGAGTTTGGGACAAACCATGTATGCTGAATCACGTGCTGAGGATCAGTCTCTGACTGCCTCGTCAACCCACAAGCTTAACAGTATTGCCAGCATAAAATCACAGAATCGAAACGCAAAAATACAATTGACTTACAGGAGGTGGCGTGGCTGGAGGGCTACTCGGCTCTACCTTGATGTTAATGCCCATTGTGTCCTGAAAGAGATATTTTTTTACATTTCTGAGTCGAGTTTGGGACAAACCATGTACGTTGAACCACGTGCTGATGATCTGTCTCTGACTGCCTCATCAACCCACAGGCTTAACAATATTGCCGGCATAAAATCGCAGAATCGAAACGAAGAAAATGCACTTCACTCACAGCATGTGGCATGGTTGGAGGGCTACTCGGCTCTACCTTGATGCTAACACTCGTCATGCCCTGAAAGAGAACTTTTCTTTTAGATTTATGAGTTGAGTTTGGGACACACCATGTACATTGAAGCATGTGCTCATACTGAGAAAAGAGCCTCGTTCTACAAGTTAACTTAGGCATGCTAGTGTGAAACACATCAGTCTGTTATTACCTGTTTTATCTCTAATTGACGCTTAAAGAAGTCACCGTAATGCCAATAAAGATGACCCAAAAAACAATGAACTGAATACTGTGCACTACAGGCAACAATTCATCAATTCATAAAGTCCTTATGCTGCAACTGCTTCTAAGAGTTTTAACCAACTAGAACAAGGTCTTTTGAATTATACTATGCCATTGTTTTTTCTTGCCGTAGAATTATGCTGGAGCCAACGTGTCTTCCAGGACATAAAAATTAATGCGTACACGCTAACCTCCAGCATCTTTGGCATACCTTTTGCTCAGCTTATTACGGCAAGATTTTCTTTTGCATCATAAACCGCTTTATGGATTCTGCTTCCGGTTTTGCCAACATAGAATACGGGTCACTGCTTATGTGACCCTTTTTGGAAGGCACAAAACAGAAGAGATAAAGCTTGCTGCTGAGCGAGTTGGTTCATGCTTGTAAATTGGTATGCACAAATTGTACACAAGGGCACAGCTTAAAAAAAAAGAAGAAAGCACAGAAGTGCCTGAAGAGATACAGAGCTGGAGGCAAGAAGTAAAATCAGCAAGAGAAGCAGCCAATTACGGAGAAATAAGCGAGTAAAACATTTTCTTTTTGATTGATTAGCAGTTTCTAATACAAAGTAGACTTACATAAGTGCCACTTATTAAACTAACTGATTTGCCTTTAAGTGCAGAAGGCTGTAGTTAAGCCAGAGGGATGTGTTTAATGTTTTACATGATGCAAACTCTTGCTTGCCTCACGTTGATTACTTTTCGTGCAACATCATTAAAGGAATCGCATGGTTTATATAATTCTGCCCATTTATTCACTATCACTTTTGTTATGCACTGCTTCTTCAGCATTTGCAATTTTGTGTGTTCAAACTATATCCTTAACATGCCAGTTTGCCAGCCAAGCACAGAGCCAAAAGCGTGCCTGTGCCTCTTTAGTCTTGTTACTCTAGCAGGCGAAGCACTTGTATTAATCCGATAGCTGCGGTGTATGCTTGACAATTTCGCCGAGGCGGGGGGCTCTAGATAACATACACGTAAATGACCAAACGGCTGGTTATCCAAATAACGCAGAAGTTCAAAAAAAGATGGAAGAGATGGTTTCGCTCCAGCGACATCCCTGTTCGAAAATTTCTTTACCTTTTACTTCGGCTCTTCTTTCGGATCCCTGCCTTGTCCTTCGATCTTGTGCGCGCAGCGCCGACGGCTAGTAATCACCTGTAAGCTAGCGATGTCTGCCTCCCGTCTCTGTCCACTGAATTGTGATGCTTCTGTTCCACGCGTTTATCAACTAGTTGACTCCACCGATGACAGCATCGGAGCGGTCCTTATGCCGTAAGCTCTACGCCTCTACATCACGGATGAAGTTCATTCATAAACGATTACGCGACTTCGCACTATTCTAGGCTATTCAGCCAATGAAATGGCTTGCTTTGGTTAGCAGTCTTAGCAGTGCAGTGGTTTTGAAATCCATACAAACCATACCTCGACGCTTAGCGAGGAAAAAAAAAAATGTACTGACCTACGGCATAGGCACCATGTTTGTAAGGGCACGCGGCTCGCAAAAGGCACTTTTCTGTTTGTTTCCTTCGCATACAGTGTTAACGCTCTCCACTTACAGGTGAAAAACGCGAGTAAAATAGTTTAGTTTTAAATAAAGAGTTTTGGTACGTAAAACCCTATATATTATTGTTAAAGTTTTCGTCATCCAGCATCAGCAAGCCAGCCCCACCACAATGGACATTACTGTTTACATGTAGCACGTGCAAGTGACAGCAGACGACAGAGCTGCTAAACGTCAACACCATTCAAATACGTCACAGCCTGAAGTGTCTTGTTTTGTGTGTAATCATAAAAAAGAAAGCTAAAGCATCTGATGGGTGCCGGACAATAAATAGACCACAGCACAGGACGGAACCACCTTCCCGCCTCCATTAGTGCGATTTTTTTAATTGTTGGGAGTTTAAAACCATATGAATTTTATGAGGGACACCGTAGTGAAGGGCTCCGGAAATTTTGACCACCCGAGGTTCTTTGACGTGCACCTAAATCTAAGTACACGGGCCTCAAGCATTTGCGCCTCCATCGAAAACGCGGCCGGAATTCGATCCCGCGACCTTCTGGTCAGCAGTCGAGCACCGTAACCAGCACCGTGGCGGGTTTTCATTGCTGCCATTACTGACACTAGCTTCAAAAGTGCCATTCAAGATGCCGCATTTTATTAACTTGCATTTTCATAAATTGTATTATTGCACACTTGTATTAACCACTCCTTTCTGTAATGCCCTCGGGCTCTGAAATTATTTGTAATAAATAATAAATAAATAATGGTTCCCATTGGGCCTGTCGCAGCATAAACAAAAGTGAAAATTATAACTTTCTAATAAATACACTGTACTCATTTATCGGCTATAATGTTACAACAATGCATCAATGAGCAGATATATCTACCTGTACGTGGAAAAAACCATAAATCAAGTTTGGAAATTTCTTTTTATTTAGCTCCAGCAAAATTGAACATTCCAAAAATTCTTAGTTGTCATAAATGGACTTCGGTCATAAATATATTTATCAATGGATTGCATGCAGGGAGAGTTCTTGAATGTTAAATAAAGTTTAGTATTGACTTTGCTAGCATTTCACATTTGCAGCACGATAAATAGGATCTGGCCAGCACTTTCACAGTCTTATTTTTTGCCACAGGGTGTAAAATGAAATAAAACCACCATGGAAAGCAATTGTAATTTGCCAGCCTACCTTACAGTTCAGAGAAATGATAAAACTGAGAAATTCGTCAACGAGCTCTTCTGTGATGGTGCAGAACAAATTACCTTCAATAATGGCAGGACCCAGGCACCTAATGCGAGTGTCAAAAGAACCTTACAGCTTCGTCACGACTCTCCATACTTCGGTGGTCACGATGGTTGTTGGAGGACGTATTGGAAAATGAAGCAAAGATTTAATTCGAACACACTGAAGCAAGACATTAGAGGATGTGTTAGATATTGGCAAGCACCTGCCTTTGAACTTCGTTATTTGGATAACCAGCTGCTTGGTCATTTATGTGTATCTTATCTAGACCCACGTACCCCAGCCTCGGCAAAATTGTCAAACATACACCGTAGCTGTCGGATAAATACGAGTGCTTCGCCTACAAGAGTAACAAGACTAAACAGGCACAGGCATGTCGCTTTTGGGTCTGTGCTTGGCTGGTAAACTGTCATGTTAAGGATATAGTTTGAACACACAAAACTGAAAATACTGAAGAAGCAGCAGATAACACAAGTGATAATAAATAAATGGGCAGAATTATATAAATCATGTGATCCCTTAAATGATTTTGCATGAAATCTACGTAATGCAACCAAGAATTCGCATTATGTATCACGGTTGGTTCATATACGATTGTGTACAAAACTGGGCCCCTAGACTTGTATACCTCCTCAGGGGCGTAGCCAGAAATTTACTTCGGAAGGGGTGTGTATATTTGCGTATAGACCAACCTAAACGCAGCAGAACCCTCACTAATTAAACTTGCGAGCGCTTGTTGCTCTGCACACAAAGGCAAGCACAGACAGATCTCTCTCAATTACTGTGAGCACGCACTGTCGCAACACTGCATATCTTCTCACTTCACTACACCTCCAGAATACAAAGATAACGCAACAGGGGCGGCGCCAGGAGTTTTTAGCTGGGGGTGCAGCCACAACAAGCGAGTCCCTTCGAGGGTGGCAGGGAGGCGGGGAACTTATGCGTTGCATTATGATAATGTTTGATCCTGGGGAGGCAGGGGGGGGGGTGCAACTGCCCCCCCATACCCCCCCGCTGGCGCCGCTCCTGTAATGCAACCTCCAAAACAATTAGCGAGGAAATTTACATGGTGCACAAGATGGTGCCAGCCATCTCAGCCCTTCGCAGTCGTTGTCTGCAACAAACGTTACATACATGAAATCAGAAGAGGGGAGAGCTTGCACAACCACTGTGGCAAGGCAAGTTGGAAGCACATACTTCCCTCATCACCCCACTTCTGCTCTATGCTGTTTACAAACTGCCTCCCCCTCTCCCCTTTTCTTTCATGCAATGGACTCATTCTCACCAGCGACTGGAAGGGGTCACGTGGTCATTTCCGACTGGCGACCAAAAAGGCAACACAGTGTGACAAATATTTCGACCATCTAGTCCGACCTGCCCAGTCACTTCACCAGGATGTGTCGCACTTGTGATGGCTTTCACATCTGCTTGGTTTGCCATCGCCACGTAAAACAAGCAGACGTTTTTTTCCTATGCATCTGGCTAACTAGCTTTGCGACTGCAGTCGCACGACTGAGAAATCGAGCAGCGGGCCAGACGGTGACCGAGCCAAAACAGTCAGTTTTAGGGCCAAAGTGGCCCATTTATGGCTATTTGCGACGGGTTGCTTTACAACCAACGTTGTCGTGCAAACAAGGCGATCGCAAATGTTGTAGCACACTGAAGTAGCGCAGCATCCGGTCACAATTTGTCCTTCCTGGTAGAAAAATGACAGTCTTGACATGCGACAGTAATACTGAGCATCAAGCAACTGATTCAAGACAGCCGTTTTTTTTTAGCCAAAAGCGACCATTTGCGAGTGGTCACTTTGCGACATCAGTGTGCTGGAACATCTGTGACCGCCCTGGTTGCACGATCTCATAAGTCGCCGGTGTAAGCAAGCCCTAAGGCAGCGCACATTACGCGCAGTGCTTCTTGGGCTCTGTAACCTTGCATGCTCTCCCTTGCACACACAGTGTATGGCTTGCCATCCACGATTGCATCTTGTTATATGCATACGAAAATCACGGGCATGACAAAAATGTACCCCCCCCCCCCAAAAAAAAAGGAAAGAGGAAAAAACCACTGAAAACGGGCCTTCTGATGGTTTCATGTGCTTAATGCTGTTTAGAACATCAAGCCAATGTTCCATAATGTTTCTTAGCACTTTTACGCCACGATAATGTGATCTTTTACACCACAATCACCTAGTTTTCTTCAGTTCGCTTAGACAACTGCTTCATTTTAGCAGTATACTAGATGTCTGGATCAAGTTTAGCAAACGATTGGCAACATTAAGGTTTCAGGCAAGGGTGGAGGGGCTTTGCATCCCTTTTAAGAATCCCCGAGGGGGAGGGGGGGACACAAATAAATGCACCTTGGGATCCCGGCCCTGTAACAAAAGCCACCTCTCAAAATGAACCCTCCCTCAAGGCTACCACTGAGTGTTTGTATTACCATTGAGAGAGACTGGCATTACTGAAAAGTAAGCTTCTGCAAATAGTAAATTGTAGGTTCGAAGCGAATAGTGATTAGGTCAAATAATTTGAAATCGAATTCGAATAGTATATATCACATATTATAAAGAAAAGAGAAAAGTGAGCATATTTGTCATGACCCAACTAACCTGCACAATATTTCTTTTTTTTTAATTTGAAACAAGGCATGTGCAAATGTCATTATTTTTTGGTTCAAAGGAAGTGGAATGCAAGTGATAATCTGCAAAATATGTTACGTTTTAAAATTTACTACACTTAGAGCATATAAGCCGGTATAACAAGCTTTTAAAATTAAAATATAATGAGTCGATGCAGTGGCATAGCCAGGGTGTGGCACATCGGGCCTGTGCCCCCCCCCCCCCCCCACAAAAAATTTTTTCTCCCATTGGATACAGAGCGCAAAATGACACTCGACCACACTTACCTGCCCAGTCCCCACTTCAGACCAAGGAGGTGCCCCCCCCCCTAAAAAAATTTCTGCTAACACCCCCGAGTTGATGTGAGGGTAATATGTTCATTTAACCTTGAATTGAGGCTTCGCGGCAGTGCTGATTTTCCCTGGAAGGTGTATTCACGGCATAGCACCCCTCCACTGCAGTGAACCACCTTTGCAGGGGGGTTACATGCAGACTAATCATTCATTTCGCATACTTTGAAATTTCCAATAATTTAAATTCAAATCAAAGCGAATTCAAATACTGTAATATTCGTCCGAATATTCAAAGTGCTCGAATATTCGCGCCAGCCTAGTGAAAAGGTGCGCGCACAGGGGCCGGCCGTTTCCTTCTAATCATCTAAAGGGGATGTCAAGCCTGCCTCGTACCTTGACTCAGTCGGACCTATCCCATCATTGGTGAAAGTGCAGGGTTATGGTTACGCAGATTTTTGACGACAATGGTGGCCGAGGACCTCTGATGTTGCATTCTAAGAACTGTTTATGCTAGCCACCTTTACACCCAGACTGAAGGCAGGCCATCGTGAGAACCACATTATCCCTTCATTTTCACTTTTGCATCAATTGAGAAGGTCGTTTTCGTTTACTTGACATGTATGGAGTGGGGGGTGCTGCAGTGAAACTTGGCTCCACCTAATGGAAAACCCAGGACACACCTTTGATTACAAATGAGTGCAGTCCATTCATCATTTATTACCTAATGTATGAGATTTTAGAGCAATGAATGAATGAACGAATGAATCTTGGTGAAACAGCTACACTACACACTTTGCATCACTCCCAAGAGTTCGAAGCCAATCCACAAGAAATGTTAAGTCCAGTCAAGAGAGTTGTATTCGACTATGTTATCAGACAGTGGGGCCATCGACAGTGCGGCTGATGAGGTCAGTACGGAGCACATGCTCACTCGTGGAGGCTTGTGTGTATCCACACTTGAGGTGGACATGCTGTCGCTCTCTAAAGTTGAACACTTCATGCTTCCTGGTGCTGCTTCACTGAAAACCACTCGGCCCATCCATGATGCCTCATGAAGTTTCAGTGCTGCTTGTCTGTGATGTTACGCAGGTGCTCCTGTCAACAGCTGCTTCAGCTGGTCCTTCTTCATTCATGTTGACGTCATCTTATGAAACGATGAGCATAAGTTTACAGCAGTGTCGTTAAGTAATTTGACAGACTTATTAATGCATACTTCTTGATGGCACAAGGGCAAAATGTTCCCAGAGATTGCTGGGACAATGTTTCAAATAGCAACAATATTTTTATTGCTGTTCAGTAGATTCCAGCCATTCCCTAATTTCGAAAGCACTGTCGCTCGCAAGCTATCACCAAAACGCTGCCTCATTCATAGAACATAAACACATACAATGTGAAGTGGTGGACTACATGTGACAGATGTGGTGCATAGAACATACCTGTCACAACAGTTCATCGCAAAGCATTTCTTTGACGATCCTTCAGTACATTTGCCGAGTAGGCACAAAATGCACGAGCGAGACAATACAAGCTCGACACCACATTCCTTCATGCCTACAAAGGTATGCTCTGTGAAAAAAAAAAAAAAAATCTATATTCAAACATTTCACTTTCCAAAACCACATCCTGATTAACAGACATGACCATGTGGGGAGGGGTTCTTTAACGAACATCTAAATCACTGTACACAAGTGTTCTTGCACTTAATGCACACTGAACTCAGCAATGAAGAGATTACACCTGCAATCAGCAGCTTAGCTGTGCAGTGCCATAGCTGTTGAGTAATGTACTGATGGGCAGTTTACTTTTGTCAAGCTTAACTTCTTTCCTTCATGTCTCATCTCAAGCGGCAGATGGTAAGAGGTGCTACCTGAAATGAAAGCACCTCCAACCATCTAGCGATGCCATGACTCGTACATATTTAGCAGCCAATCTCAGTTGGCCTGAAGCGCAGGATGCGGCGAATTTGCATATCATAATCCACGTACTGCCAGTTTTTCAGACTACAACCATCTAGCGTGAGAACGACTAGAATAACACTGTTTTGAAACGAAAGGTAACAATTCCTGCTGAATTCGAACTGCAGCATGAAGAATGGAAAAATTCCGAATTCCACATCACACTTCACATACAGGAGGCAGGGTTACGTGGCTTTTTGATCTTGACCCTCCTATCAGTGTTTGCCATGGGGTTCCAGACTCCATCATGCATCTTGCGCGTGTGGCTTGTGAGGTATTCATACCGGGAATACACTTTTTCACACATGGGACACTTGTGTGGCTTTTCACTTGTGTGAGTCCCCACATGCCTCTCCAGATTACGTTTGTGTGTGAACCTGGAAGGGCAAAGGAGGCACGGGTATGGCTTCTCCACGCTATGCCACTTCAGATGGTTTCGTAGATATATCATCAGCTTGAAGCTCTTGCCACACTCTGGGCAGTGGTGCAAGTCTACTCCACTTGCATGTAGCTGCATGTGTTTGTCGAAAGAGTCCTTCCTGCAGAATTTGGATGGGCATACCTGGCACGCATACGGCATCTCACCTGTGTGCATGCGACTGTGTGTAAAGAGCGTGGACTTCTTGGCAAACTTTTGGCCGCAGACAAGGCAGGCATGGGGCTTCTCACCCGTGTGGATACGCTGGTGCTGTGCGATAGATGCTGGAGAAACAAACTTGCCACAAATGGGGCAGGCGCGCCGTCTCGCATTGCAGTGTGTCGCCTGATGACTTGTCACACAGTCCTTGTCTCCAGCGTTCCGCTTGCAAATGTCGAGCTCGGGGCAAGTGCCGATGCTAATTCTGGGCTTTTCGGGTAGTGATTCCCCAGTACCTTCAGATATCCTGGACATGGAAATAATAATAATAACTGCCAACTTACAAGATTGGTAATTGCATCACACCATGAGAAAGTTACAATGGTCTTATATGAAACTGCATATTAAAGACAATTTCTTTACAGCAACAAAATTATGAGCCCTTCTCCTATTGGGAAAATGGGGGCAAGCGAAGCTTGGCATGTGCGCCTGACCTACTAGCTTTCTTTCTATCACTATGCACAATGCCCCCTTCTAATTTTCTTCCTTCCTCCATGCCGGGAATCAAACCTTCACCCATGTGCTTAACAGCGCAACACTTCTGCTGCTACAGGCAACTATGGCAGTTATGCACAAAACAGTGAAAGGCAGCACTCAAATGTGGCACCCTTCAATTCAAATAAGTACGGTATGGGAGCATATTTGCATAGGATCTCTGTGTGAATGTGGCTCACGTAACTGGGTGTCATAAAAATGTGACTCCAGTGTCTAATGTGCAAAAGTCGAGAATGCCTTCATCTCTTCTACACCATCCCACCATCACAGTGCAACATGGCAGGCCAGCTCAGGCCCACCTGTCTGCTCTTCTACAAATATACCTCTAGAACCTGACTGGGTGCATACATCTGTAGAATAACAGAGCGTTGGGTGAGTTGGCAATCCACTGTGAAGGGCATTTGGGCAAAAAAAACAACAAAAAAAAACAGCAACACGAAAGAAAGAAGAAACTGCACTTGTCTCATGTTTTCTTTCATGTCCCTGGGTTTTTTGTGTCTTTTTGCACAAATGGCCTTCACAATACAGTTGTACATGTCACAAGTCAGTATTATAAGATTAAATCAGTGAATCACTACTCCCAATGCTTGTGTTTACCTTTGAATAAGTTGAACATCATCCTTGTGTTCTTAATAAGTTCGAGTTGCTGTAAGTGAACTTGGCGAGGTCCTAAGTAACTTAAAAAACAAAAGGATCACATGTAGAGAAGTACAATGGTTGTAAGACAGCCATTTACAATAAAATAAACATCTGTTTCTTTACTGCCTTAGACAACCATTCCTGTCAATCGTGTTGCGGTTTACTCCGGTTTGCGGTGTACACCGGTGAGCTCACCCTGACTTGATATCCGTGATGTCTCTTGAACTTTCAGCGCTGCTACTGTCAAGAGCTTTGTCATCGAGACTTGTTTGATTCGTCTTGACGTCCTCCTAAAAACATTAAGCACAGTCTTAAAGCAGAGCTGTTAAGAGACTTGATTTGATTGACTGAAGCGTGCTTTTCAACATACAAAAAAATGCCAGCTCAATCTTTGTAATAATAATAATAATATCTGGGGTTTAATGTCCCAAAACCACGATATGATTATGAGGGACGCCGTAGTGGAGGGCTCCGAAAATTTCGACCACCTGGAGTCGCTAGTGGGAAATGATTAAAACTAATAACTGTAAGAATATGAAAACTATCCTTGGTGCTTTCAAGTGAATAATTACACCATCGGTCTGGTTGCCTTACAAACACACAAAAATCACAACACTGTCCAAGGCGAGAGAACCAATACAGAAACAAGCCCTTTATTTACAAAAGGCAACGTGGGTTCAGGGCTAGTCTGTTCTGCCTTGATGTCAACACCTTCCATGCCCTGAAAAGATTTTTTTAAGCACACTTCTGAGTTGAATTGGTAATTAACCATATACTTCGAACAACACACCTGTTTGCCAAGGAAGGAGCCTGATTCCACATCATATTTGAATGAAGTGTACCATTGCGCCAAATATTTTATCTTGTTTTGAAACTTAAGGAAGCCACTGGACAGCAAATAAAACAAGATCCAAAGAATGAAAGAACAGAATACAGCATCCTATCAACAACAGTTGAAGAAGCTAGGCTGCAATGTCATCTTCGAGTCTAGCTAAGTAGAAAAAGGTATTTTGTGTCATCAAATGCTAGTCTTCTCTTGTTATGAAACTATGCTTGAGCCTATGTGTTTTTTCGACAAAAAAAAAAAAAGGAAAGTTAGACTAAACCACAGTATCTTTAGCATACTCTTTGCTCAATTTATTGAGCAATGTTTTCTCTTGAACATCTGCATGCGAGGTACACTGGTGCTGAATGCAGGGACGGGTGCCCAAGAGCTGTGCTCCATTTTACAGGGCAAGCAAGCCTCATAACACTTGCAAGTTCAATGCCCATGGTTTCTTAAAGGAGAAACATTCCCTACACGCCTACTTTAGCATTACAGCACGGTTTGGAATGACTTGAAAAGATGAGCATAAGTTTCGACCAGTAAACTCGCCAATAACATGGTGCCTTGAGTGTTCCCTTTCATAAAGGACTACCCAGTACAATAAGGGCATAAAGGTACTGTGTGCAGCAAAGAAGGAGCATGAAGCTACGCCTAAACGGCCAATATGGAAACAGCATGCGCTGCTTCGTTTCCTGCAATGTGTTTACAACCAGGGGTCCATACGATGCGAGTACACTCAAACCTCCATATAACGAACACGGATATAACGAATTACCGGTTAAAGTGAAGTAAATGAAGAATAGTCTTGTCATACAAACAATGTTACAAATAAACGTTTATATAACGAATTTTCGGATATAACGAAGTTATTTTCGTGGCAGGTGTGACTTTGTTATAATGAGGTTTGAGTGTATAACGTAGGTCTGGTCGTCTTGTTATTTCTTACAAAATCTTGAATGCTGAAGTAGAGATTCGGCCTTTTTTTTGGTTTCCGAGTGCACTTTGAGAGGCGCTCAAGATGATGACTGTGCCTTTGCATGTGACAATGCCAAAAACATTGGCCATTTTCTCCGCTGTTAATGGATCTCTCACTGGTATGGTGGCAGAGGGCAGCTCAATGTCTCGATTGCTAGTCATGCTAATTGCATGAGCTCTTCTAGCTAGGTACTTTGCCGCACCTGTATTTCGTTTGTTGGGGTCCCTCAGGCATAATGAAGAAAATGAAAAAATTTTCTTCATTTGCTCAGGTGAGTTGGGAAACAAGTATAGACATGGAACCACACACGCGCACAGAGAAAAGAGCCTTATTCTCCATCCAAGTTCAGCTAAGCAGACGAGACTGATTAATTTCAGGCAATTAACTGTAAGGCACCGGAAAGTATCCTGGCTGCTAACAAACAGTTATGTCAATCATCTGCATCTGGCTGCCTTAAAAGGCTACATAAAGAACAGTAGTGTCATCGCAAAACGAAAGAATCAAGACAGAAAAATGCACATTACTTACATAAGGCAACATGGGTTCAGGGCTACTTGGCTCTTGCTTGATGCCAACACAGGTGAGCTCCTGAAAAAGATATTTTTATGCACATTTTTTAGATCAGTTGGGAAAAATACCACATACTTTGAAGCACACGAGCATGCTGAAAAAAGACCCCTATTTGCAATCGAACTTCATTTAAGCATACTAGTGCGAACAAATTATAACTAAAGCTGAAAAAGATACCTGTCGCCACCAAATGAATAGTCATATCATTCATCTGCATCTGGCTGCCTCATAAACACACACAAAGCACAGTATTGACGAAATAAAACCAGAGAATTAAAACAGAAAAATGCACTTTACTTACAAAAGGCAACGTGGGTTCAGGGCTACTTGGCTCTGGCTTGATGCCAACACAGGTGAGCTCCTGAAAAAGGTTTTTTTATGCACATTTTTTAGATGAGTTGGGAAAAATACCACATGCTTTGAAGCACACGAGCATGCTGAAAAAAGACCCCTATTTGCAATCGAACTTCATTTAAGCATACTAGTGCGAACAAATTGAAACTAAAGCTGAAAAAGATACCTGTCGCCACCAAATGAATAGTCATATCATTCATCTGCATCTGGCTGCCTCATAAACACACACAAAGCACAGTATTGACAACATAAAGCCAGAGAATTAAAACAAAAAAATGCACTTTACTTACAAAAGGCAACATGGGTTCAGGGCTACTTGGCTCTAGCTTGATGCCAACACAGGTGAGCTCCTGGAAAAGATTTTTTTATGCACATTTTTTAGATGAGTAAAATACCACATACTTTGAACCAGACGAGCATGCTGAAAAAAGACCCCTATTTGCAATCCAACTTCGTTTAAGCATACCAATGCGAACAAATTAGAACTATTAACTGTAAGAAGCTGAAAAAGATACCTGTCACCACCAAATGAATAGTTATATCATTCATCTGCGTCTGGCTGCCTTATAAACATACACAAAGCACAGTATTGACAACATAAAGCTTGATAATTAAAATTGAAAAATGCACCTTACTTACAAAGGGCAGCAGAGATTCAGGGCTGCTCGGCTCTGCCTTGATGTCAATAGCTGTCATGCCCTGAAAAAGGTTTTCTATTCACATTTCTGTGAAAAGTTGGGAAAAACTCATATACCTTTAACCATATGAGCATGCTGAGAAAAGGACCCCGTTTCTCATCCAAGTTGATTAAAGCATAGTAGTGTTAAACGATAAAAACTAATAACTGTAAGAATGTGAGAAAGATCCTTGGTACCACCAAATGAATTGCTATAACACTGATTTGCATCTGGTTGCCTTACAAACCCACAATTATCACAACACTTTCAACGCAAGACGGGGGAATCAATACAGAAAAATGCACTTTACTTGCAAAAGGCAGCATGCGTTCAGCACTACTCTGCTCTACCTTGATGTCAACACCTTCCATGCCTTGAGAATGGTTTTCCAAAATACATCTCTGAGTCGAGATGGTAATTAACCATGTGCTTTGAAACACACGTGCTTGGTGAATAAAGAGCATAATCCCATATCAAAGTTTAACTATGTGCAGTAAGGTGTCAATTGTTTTATCTCATTTTGATGCCTAAGGAAGCCATTGTTGAGCAAGCAAAGCAATACCCAAAGAAATAAAGACAGAATACTGCGCCCTATCGTCAATAATTCGAGAAGTCATTATTGAGTCAGCTAATGCTACTGCCTTTTGTTGCTATGGAACTATTATGTTTGTGCCAACACGCTTTCTGGAAAAAAAATTAACTCCACACCACAGGATCTTTAGCATACTCCTTGTTGAACTTATTCAAGCAGGGTTTTTTTTTTTTTTTTTTTTTTGCGGAATCAGCCATTTCATGCGTGCTGCTTCAGCTTTTGCATGATACATTCAGAGCTGAAGTCAGAAAGGGATGTCTGCAAGTAGTTGATCATTGAAGAAGTGAATGAAAATAATCATTTTGTTTAATCCATTGGCAGGTTATTATAAAATGAAAAGTTCATTAAGTGCCACTTGTTAAACATGGCTTGCAATTGTAACGAGGGGTTGCCTTAGTGGACGCAGTCACGGCCTTGTTACTTTTGTCTTTGTATCAGTTGTTTGCGTGGCTGTTCAACAGAAAGACAAGTTGCCGTTCTCCAATGTGAATGTAAGATTTCCGTAAAGGGGGGGGGGGGGGGCGTAGTGCGCACTTGCGAAGGGCAAATCGCCGATCAAGACAAGTGATCCTCACCGATCAAGAATTAATTTGTGTCTGTGTGTGCTATACGACGCGACGACCGCCGCCACCGCTCCAAGACAGTAAAATGTATCTACCTTTCAGCAAATTTCTGTGTCACCATGTTTCGTGCGCTACAAAGCTTCGCTGGTCATACCACGCACTTTCACAGAGCAGAATGGCTCACGAATTTCTTCTCGCTTCATCCTCATCTTATCCCAGTCTATCTTCCCTGTACACTTATTTGTGACGTGTGAGCTCGACTTATTCAACAAGTAGACCTTCGGCAAGGTCTACTAAAACTCGTACGCAAGAAACATTATTGAGCGGTCTTTTATTGAGTTTTTGCGTCATGAGGGAAGGATAACTGAGGCAAAGAGTACTCACGGAAGTTTTTCGATTCCGTAACGATATTTCACGGCAGACCTACAACGCAAGTCGAATAAATCCACTTCGGACTCTTCAAGCGAAACTCGCAACCACGACCTGCTCGCAACACATTATAGTAGCGCCATTTCCTTCGGCCAAATCAACGGCTTGATTTGGAAAGGATAGGAGTAGCTTGTGTATCGGCGCTGGCGCTCAACAAACCAATCTCGAAGGCTCTCAGTTAAATTGACGCCATAGATGCCATATTTCTGAGGGCACACCGGGCACACATACAGTTAGCAGACTCTGGAGCAAAAGCTGGGCTCTCCAACCACAGAATTTCTATGAAACTTTATGGTTACAATCAACGCCTCCTCTAACTACTGTATGGAACGTCGCACGCACTCTTTCCCATCGAGAGCCGATCACGGAGGACACGCCTCCTGCCGTGTTTCTACCAGGCGCTGTCGTAGAGCGTCCGCTGCTTGCCGTTGTTCGTGAAACATTCCAATTTGTTGCTATCGCATTCATTGCTTCGCCGTTGCGGCGAAACTGTGACTTTTTTTTCTTTCTCTTAGAATGTATTTCCACCCCTCTCCTATACAATGTACAAAGTGTACTCGGAGGTTCCCACAAATAAAAAATGTTAGCGCAGCATGCACTAAGCCGCGCAAAGATGGATCACAGCAGAGCTGGTCTTCGCATGGCTAGGCTTTTACTCTCTCACCTTTCTCTTTCCCATCCCTTGCGATACTACACATGGCTGTGCTTGCTATCTTTATCGTTTTTGTTTCTCTTTTATTTCTAACCATTTCTTTCTCTTTCTCGCTCTATTTTTCTTCCACTTTCCCTTTCTTTCTCTTCCTCTTTCCTTCTCTCTCCTTCTCCCTGTATATTTCTCTTTTTCTTTGACTTTGTCTTTCTTTCTCTTTCTTTTTATGCTATGCTTTACTCTCCCCTTCTCCTCACCCTCACTTCCCTTTCCCACTCACTTTCTATCTATACTATACAAGGCTATGCTATGCTAGCGTGTCTGGATAGCCGAGTGGTTACGACGCTTGCCTTTGGATCGTGGGTAGGCGAGTTTGAATCTCACCTCGCCAAAAAAATTTTTAGCCAAGAATTTCTCTTTTTCTCTTTGTTTCTCTCTCTCTCCACTCGTTCTCTCCCCCATCAGGGTTACCGCATTCCACGTCGGACAAATCGGCAAACGTGTTCTGGGAGCGAAGCAGAAGAGGAAGCAGAGGATGAAGAGAGCACGTGCCGGTTCATAATGATGACAATTTTCTATCTACGACACACAGCAAACCTCGAGCATATTCTGCTGTAAAAAAAGAAAAAGATAAAGAGCATAACTGGCACAGGATCTACATCTACATCTACATTTCTATGAATGATCATATAGCAGCCAACCTGCATCGACCTGTAGCAAGGGATGTGGACAGCACTGCCATAACCTTTGTACTGGATTTCTCAGACTGAATGTGAGCATAACTAAAACAATTCATTCTTGGCTTCCAGATTAACAATCCCTTGAAATGTAGCGTGAAGAATAAACGACTGCTCAAATCCAGATTGTGCTTAGCTTACAGGAAGAAGAGCGGCCAAACAGTTACTTGGTTCTGTGATCTCCAGGCCGTAATAAAAATGCAGTCAGTACTCGACTCAGTGCTCTTGATTCTATCGTGCAGTTGGTGAACGTAGATCTTGAGGTCTGCTTCCAAAGAATAGAGTCTCTCACATAGAGACAATTATATACGACTTTTCACTCATGTGCGTAACCATATGATTTTCAAGATGGCGTTTCTCGGTGAATCTAGCTGGGCAAAGTTGTCATGGGCGTGGCTTCTCTGTAGCGTGGCATCTTAAAGAGGCCCTGCAACACTTTTTCAAGTAATCATCGATGACTTCTATAAAAGAGCCTATTGCCTTACAAATCAACTGCTGCGAAAATTTTCAGAATCTGCCAGGTATGAGCGGAGGTAGGGATTTGTCACATGCTTTAGGCGCTTCCTTTCTCCTTTTGTACCAGCGAGTGCCCTGAAAGCTACACCAGGGGCAGATGCCAAGGGGGCAAGAAGCGTCCTTTCGTCAGCGTGCATCATGACCTTGAGCACTTTGTTTTTTTTTTCGAACACACGGCTTACTTTTAGTGCGATCATGAGTTTGCACACGGGCAGGTGGCAGCATCCCATGGCTGCCGCAGTAACTAAGTAGCTCACGATGCTCTAATCAGCCAATGGCCGTGTACTTTGGGTTTTCGGTGCAATCATTTGGGTTTATGGCATCATTTGTCGAGAGAAAAGGGAACGATTTCTAGCCGACTTTGAGAATTAATTGGAAATTCCAGGCCGTGTGCTGCACTATAATATTTGGCTCTCTTATTCTCAGGAGCCTTGACTACCGATTGGCAGCATTTTCTGACCCTGCTGAATAAGTGTTGCAGGGCCCCTTTAAGTGCTCCAAAAGAGATTTCAAGCGTTCGAAGGTCTTGCCGCACTCTGGGCAGAGGCAAATCTACTCCACTTGCATGACAGCTGCTTGTGTCTGTCTGAAGGTCTTTTAATGCGGAATTTGGAAGGCCACATTTGGCATACATACGGCATCTCATTCGTACACACACTAGCATGTCTGACGATTTTCCACTTCCTAGAGAAACTTCTAGCCGCAGACTAAGCAAGCGTAGGATTTCCAACCCATGTGGTTGAGATAGTGCGTTATGAGACTGTGCCTATGAGAAAATTTGCGGCTGCAGACTTAACAGGAGGACGGCTTCTCACTATTATGAATGCACTCATGTAGGACGAGAGTTGACCTCTCAGCAAACTTTGCGGCTGAAGAACGGGCAGGCATGTGTGGCTTCTTGCCTGGGTTCAAAATCTGATGCTTCTTCGAACAGCTCTTGCTTGAAGAGCACTTCCAACACGTCACACACAAAAAGGCTGAGCGAGGTAGAAGTTGCTTTCTTGAAGAAGACAAGACCACTTGTTGAAACGTTGGCTCCAGCGACACCTCGTGCTCAAGGATTTCTCGACGACACGAAACAGCTGGCAATGCTAATTATGGGCTTTTTCTGAAGTGATACTGTAGTTCCTTCAGAGGTCCTGTAAAAAAGGGAAAAAAACAAGATATCCATAAGCCTTCTTGGGTGGTTTTCTTGCAAGGCTGAGCTGGGGATAAAACCGCACACTTTGAACCACACTAACATGCTGAAAAAAGACCCACATTGCCCATCACAGTTCGTTTAAAGATATTAGCGTGAACAAATTAGACCTATTAATTGTAAGAAGCTGAAAAAAGATATTTGTTGCCCCAAAATGAATACATATATCATTCATATGCATCTGGCTGCCTTATAAACCCACATAAAGCACAATATCGCTAACGCAAAACCAGAGAATTAAAACAGAAAAACACACTTTGCTTACAAAATGTAGCGTAGATTCAGGGCTGCTCGGCTCTGCCTTGATGTCAACACCAGCCATGCCCTGAAAAAGATTTGCTATTCACATTTCTGAGCAAAGTTGGGAAAAAACCATATGCCTTGAGACATACGAGCATGCTGAGAAAAACACCGATTCCCAGTCTAAGTTCCTTAAAGCATATCAGTGTGAAACAATTAAAAAAAAAAAACTGTAAGAAGTCTTTCTGCGCAAAGGCATGCCATGGCTGCTCCAAAACATCCGCATGGCGTGCCATGCGCTCATGCATGCAGGCATAAACAGGTTTCGTTCTATTAGCGCAAACACGCGCTGTCACAAAAAAACGCTGGCGTGGTGAACTTGCATAGGTAGCAATGGCTTTGCGCTTGCTCTCTTCAGCACATATCCAAACTGATGGGCAAGAAAATATCTGGCTGCAGACATGGCAGGCACGCCACTTCACACACGAGTGTGTTGTCTGTTGCCTACTCACACAGTCCTTGCTTTCAAATGGCCGGCCATGCACATCATATTCGTGGTCGTGATAGGTGCTGTCGCTAACTCTGGGCTTTTCTTGTAGTGAATCTTCAGCGCCTTCAGAGGTCCTGGACATTTAAAAAAATTATAACCATGAACTTGCTACGCTTGTTGCATCAAGACACGGTTAACGACTGAGAAAGGCCTTATAAAAAAACTGCATGATAAACACGCCTGCCTTACAGCTATGGTAATGCTATTTTAATTGAGATGAAACCATAAGACAAAAAGTCCAGCAAAACCAGCATTCTCTACTTCAGTGGCTCATTCATGCACAGCAATAGCTTGGAAGCCGCTCATAACACAGCATGCCAGCATGGTGATTGGCAGACGATATATGGTAAGATGTTTAAAGTATGTTGTATGAATTAAAACCACACCTCCCCTCAAAAATGAAATGAAGCTTGGTTACTGCTTGTCCATATTTGCGTACACTGTTGGCATCATTTAAGCTCTGACAGATATAGACTCAACTGAAAAGAAATCTGTGAAACATGCACCGTTTGTAGATTTCTTATCGTCATATATGCCCGCTGTGGCAGCTTAGAACATAAGGTGTCGCACTGCTAAGCTCAAGGGCACCGGTTTGATTCCTGGCTATGGCAGCCACATTGGGAGCGAAAATGCAAAGAACACTCGTGTGCTTAGATTTAAAATGTACGCAAAATAACTCCACGGGGTCGACATTAATACAGAGTCCCCCACTACAACATGCCTCATAATCACATTGTGGTTTTGGCGTGTAAAAGGATGGTGATTATATTAATATTATGGTCATATGTAATAGGTGTTTGGTTGAGCAGAGGTGAGAAATATGCACCTTAACAGCTCACAAGCCGAGCGCAGAATTATGTTTCCTGACAAGAAAAGCCTGATTCACCGAGCAGCATAAGGGACATCTGAGTGAAGTGACGCAGAACCAGTCCGTTGAGAAGAAGGGAAAAATTTATTAAATTCCTAAGAAAACACAAGTGCACCATTGTGATGGCGAAAGGCACTCGAATCTTGCGCAAGAGTCAGAAAGCTCGGTGCCTACATATTATACTCTGGCCAAGACGCACAACTGACACAGCGTAATGGACTTTGATATCCTCGCCTCCCTATCATCCTCATTCATCAATCCTTTCGGCCTTGTCCCATTAAATGAATGCAGAGTAGTCGGCCAGGACAAGCTATAGCTCAGGCCACCCTTTCTGCCCTTCTTCAAGTAAACCTCTATCCATGCAACCCAACCACTTGCATACATCTGTACAGAAAACAGATCAATACAGGTCAAATTAAATCCGTAAATCACTTCTGTCTGTTTTTATTTAACTTAAGATTGTTTAAACATTATCCCTCAGTTCCTGATTAGCTTGAGTTTTAAGTAGCTTAAAAGCATGAGCTGGAAGACACAAACAAAAGGCTCACATGTAGGGAAATACAATGTTTGCAAAACAGCCGTTTACATAAAAATAAACACCTATTCCTTTAGTGGAAAGCATTATACGAACACTCCTGTCAATAATGTTACGGTGGACCTCAGTGACCTCACCCTGGATTGCAACATGCCTCATAATCACATTGTGGTTTTGGCGTGTAAAAGGATGGTGATTATATTAATATTATGGTCATATGTAATAGGTGTTTGGTTGAGCAGAGGTGAGAAATATGCACCTTAACAGCTCACAAGCCGAGCGCAGAATTATGTTTCCTGACAAGAAAAGCCTGATTCACCGAGCAGCATAAGGGACATCTGAGTGAAGTGACGCAGAACCAGTCCGTTGAGAAGAAGGGAAAAATTTATTAAATTCCTAAGAAAACACAAGTGCACCATTGTGATGGCGAAAGGCACTCGAATCTTGCGCAAGAGTCAGAAAGCTCGGTGCCTACATATTATACTCTGGCCAAGACGCACAACTGACACAGCGTAATGGACTTTGATATCCTCGCCTCCCTATCATCCTCATTCATCAATCCTTTCGGCCTTGTCCCATTAAATGAATGCAGAGTAGTCGGCCAGGACAAGCTATAGCTCAGGCCACCCTTTCTGCCCTTCTTCAAGTAAACCTCTATCCATGCAACCCAACCACTTGCATACATCTGTACAGAAAACAGATCAATACAGGTCAAATTAAATCCGTAAATCACTTCTGTCTGTTTTTATTTAACTTAAGATTGTTTAAACATTATCCCTCAGTTCCTGATTAGCTTGAGTTTTAAGTAGCTTAAAAGCATGAGCTGGAAGACACAAACAAAAGGCTCACATGTAGGGAAATACAATGTTTGCAAAACAGCCGTTTACATAAAAATAAACACCTATTCCTTTAGTGGAAAGCATTATACGAACACTCCTGTCAATAATGTTACGGTGGACCTCAGTGACCTCACCCTGGATTGCCATCCGTGATGTCTCTTGAATTTTTGGTGCTGCTACCGTCAAGTGATTCATCAGTGTGTCCTATTTCATTTCCGTCAGTGTCTTTCTAGAAGACAAAGAACACATTCGTAAAGCTTGAACTAATTGGCTATCTTGACTGCTGTTAGATAACTGACTGCAAGGACTCCTCTCACATTATCTCTTAAGTTACTCCCGCAAGTAAAAAAAATTAAAGCAGCTTCACACTAGTGGTGTCCAGCGTGAAGGAAGTGTGGAGCTGGGCGGCCTGCCTGTTTCTTTTTAATTTTTGTTTCTCTCTTCCTCTTTTTCTCTTTCTCTCTGTTTTTCTATCTCCTTTTTGTCTATGTTTATTTCTATTTCAGCCTTTCTCTTCCTATTTCTTCCTCTTTCTCGCTCTTTCTTTCTTCCCTTTCTTTCTCTCTCTATTTCTCGTTTACTCTTTCGATCTCTCTCTTTCTTTAATTCTCTCACTTTCTTTCTTTCTTTTTCTGTCTTGCTCTCTCTTTTTCTAGCTTTTTTTGTTTCTGTTTCTACATCTTTCTATCTTTTTCTGTATTTCTTCCCGTTCTTTCTATTTCAATCTTTCTCTTTCGTTCACTCTCTGTACTCGTTCTCTCGCTCATCAGAGTTAGTGCATCCCACACCAGACAAATTGGCGCACATGTTCTGGGAGTGCAGCAGTAGATGAAGACGAGGACGAATAGGATGAAGAGGACATAGACAGCGCGTGCCGGTTCCTGATTACGACAGTTTTCCGTTCACTCTGCATGGACTAACGGCCGGCTTAAACAGCGGAGCTGTTAAGAAGCATTCTGACATTTCACACACATCAAAATCAGCACCACAGCAAAGTCAAGATTTACAGGCCACCACTATGGTTATTTATTAAACTACTGCAGTGGGTATCAGTGACAAATTATCAACTTATTGGGCTAGCTCAAATGAAAGCAACTACTACCATTCAACAAAGCACGACTAGCACCTTTCTGGTGCCGATCGTTAATGAGCCATTCCACATCAGCCTGAAGCACAGAACGTGGTGAACTTGCTTGCCAAAAAGCTTGGTACTATCAGCTTTTCAAACTGCCAGTAAGTCAGCTTGAACATGACTAGAATATAATGTGATGTTGAGGCACAAGGTAACACTTCCTTCGAAATTTAATTTTCAGCATGACTGATAAAAGCACTTTACTCACAGTAGTTCTGACTCCATCATGCTTCTGGCACATATGCCTTTTGAGATCTGCATGCCTCGAATAGAGTCTCTCACACATGGGACACTCGAGCTTTTCACCCGTATGTGTTACCACATGACTCTCCAGGTGGGATTTCCTTGCGAATCTGGCCGGGCATAGGTGGCATGGGTGTGGTTTCTCTATGCTGTGCCACTTAAGATGCTCCTGAAGAGCTCTCATATGCTTGAAGGCCTTGCCACACTCTGGGCAGTGGCACATCTTTACTCCACTTGCATGCAGCTTCACATGCCTGTCCAATGTAACCTTCGCACAGAATCTTGATGGGCACATCTGGCACGCGTAAGGCTTCTCAACTGTGTCGGCACACTGGTGCTGGACAAGATGTGCTGGCTGAGAAAACTTCTGGCCACAGACGGAGCAGGCATGCTGCTTCACACAGGCTGACGTCGTCTGTTGCCTTCGCATAAAGTCTGTGCTTGCAAATTGCTGCCTGTACACATTATGCTCATGGCAGATGTTGGTACTGTCTCTGGGCTTTTCCTGTAATGAAGCTTCAGCACCTTCAGAGATCCTGGACATATTAAAAGAAATGATAACCATGAGCTTACTACGTCAATTGGTCATAGCATCACACTGTTGAGGACTAACAATTGTCTCGTAAATACTACTTAAAAGGGTGGTGACACCAAACTTTGAGGCTATAAAAAACCTGCTGTAAGCTTTCTCTGTATGCAAGGATACTCAGCACGAAGTGTTGGACACAGCAGACGCTTAGAATATATGTTAATTCGCTTCCAATGTGTGCCTAAATGCTCATTCTCGTGATTGAGAACCATCACTAGCGCAAGAGACACCAACGTCTCTGTGTAGAAAGCGTAACGAATAGTTTTAGTGACGTCAGACCGCATTAGAGTGATTTGCAGTGAGCGGCGACCCACAGCTCCGCTGCACCGGGCAAGCCAAGAGAGCATCGGCTGCGAACTACACTCAATTTTTCTGAGCTTGTTGACGAAGTAGCCGAACTTGCCCGCATTTTGCAAAGTGCTTCACGTTGTCACACGCAACCTGTGAAGGCGACATTAGAGAAGTTTAGTTCGTTCACACACATCTTTGCTTTAGCATGCTGGGTTACCATAGCCTTAAACATGAGAGGCCGGATAGGTGGGGCTACCTGGTGGCGCTAAGATGAACCAGGCAAACACAGAATTGCTGTTGCAGAAACCTAATGTATTCTACGTGTCTGCTGGTGTAAATTCTTGGCATTGGCGTAGTTCGGAATGCGCTGCCTTTTAAAACAATTTTTCGCCACGGTCACTTAGTGAAAACAAAGAAACTCCCCTATACCGTATTTACTCGCATAATTTGCGCACTTTTTTTCGCGAATTTGGAGCTCCGAAAAGGGGGTGCGCAAATTACGCGGAGATTTCGCGAGCACATCTGAAATAACGCACAATATATAGTCCTAACACGCGCGATATAATACATTGAAGAAGAAAATAAATTATAGCGCAAACGAAGGGTTTTTAACAGAATTAGCACGTACTTTAACCAGCCAGATTCGGTCATGCGCGGTCTAGTCAGAATCACTGGTTGAGAAGTCCGACTGAGAATCATCGCCGCGGCCGCTGTCACCGCTTTCCCAAAGCGCGTCGTCCTTCCCATGAAACACATAACCTCTATAAAACGTCTTTAAAACGTTTAAAACCTCTATAAACCTCTATAAAACGTTTTATAGAGCTTTCGTGTTTCGTGGGTTGGTTCCGTCGAGTGCGTTGAGGCGTCTTCTTGAAGCTCTTCGCGACAATGCTGGGAGTAACGAGGTGCCACGGCACGGCGATACCGGTGGGCTAAGCTCTCGCACATATTTGAAAAGGTATTCTTCAACGGCAGGAAACTTTCCATGCTTCGGTCCTCGGAACGGTCTCCTTCCCGGTCTTGTATTAAAAAGCGAACTCTTCTGCGGCACGGTTCCCGTTTCCTTAGGCAAATTCTATAACAGTGAGCTTGAATTTTGCGAATAGTTATTGTAGCTCAGCGCAAGAGAACAGTGAAAACGCAACTGGCTGATCGCGAAACCTAAACTTCCGAAATCAACGAAGGCTGCGTCGCAGCGCGGACGCAGAGGAGGAGGGTCAGCGCGGGAAAATGTTGGCGCGACTGGCCCTCGCACGCCTCCGATGCAGAAAGTAGTCCGTGCCGTGTCGCGTGCATGCATTCTCACGGCGGGAGACCGCTCGAACAGTTCCGACAACCGGTGAACAGATTAACGGTTGGTACGGTCTCGGCGGTTTCCAGAGAATAGAACGAACTAATCGGAAGAAGGGACTTCGCACTCGCAGCCTGTCTTGTGTATGACTGTGCTCGCCTGCTCGGTGAGGGCCGCGGGGCGCGGCGGCGCGGCCGTCCAAAGTTCGCCCCGTGCGCGCGCGCCGGCGAGCTGGCTCGAGCGGTGCGGGGAGCGCAAAATATGCGAGTAAATATTTTTTCTTTAGCAAAGCTGGTAAATATTAGGGGTGCGCAAATTATGCGAGGGCGCAAATTATGCGGGTAAATACGGTAATTCTAATGAAAAATTCATAAACAGGAGATGTGCTGAAGCTGACCTTTCAACAAGTTCACTTGTCGAAACGTTGGTAACCATGACCTGCCTTCTTTTGGATTAGTACCTATAATTGTGGTTGCACGAAGCATCACAAGAGGTCAATACTATCGTCCAGTAACCCGGTACTCCGGAAACATCTCTGCGTATAACATAATACTGTATGTGCTAATATTCTCTATTAGAGAATTTTAGTGAGTTTTGAAGGCATCCGGACGGTTGCCCGCATTTGTGTGCGAGAGCAGATGATGCAGCACTGTGTGCGTTACAGCTTTATGGGCCCACGTGTTCAAGCTTCCTACACGATGACGTCAGTGTCCAACTCGATGCCCAGAAACCAAAACCGAAAGGCATTCACATATATAAGGCGATATTAAATTATTTAGCGAGAATGCATGAATCTTGGAGCGTGCATCATGCTTCCTAGAGCAATAAGAAACGTTTGCAGCAAAGAATGTGCAAGCCACAGATTTGATGACACCACCCATTTAATAAAGACCCCTGCCTTACAGCTATGGTAACGCTATTTAACTTTGAATAATTGAACATAAGCTTGAGTTTCTAGCAGTGAACATTTGTCCTATGTTGACCCATTCGCTGTCACTGACGTACCGGTACGTTTTCGCGTTTCTCCCCCGCAGTGTCACCGACGTACCGGTATGTTCTCTATTGTGCGCTAAATAGGGGGGAGCGATCGTACCCACCCTTTTTTACTATGGGGCATGGTCGCTCCATGCGTGCTACTCTCTCAAGCTGAGCGACCACGCAGTGTGCATGTGATTACGGATACAAGGGTTATTCTGCCACCTGTCGCAGGTTTGCAGGGCTTTTTTTCCTTTCCTCTCTTTTTTTTGTATTCTGTTGGCATGTCCGCTGCAGTGCCTCAAGTTCAGAGGCACACGCTGTTGCCTCTCCACCGAAACATGACTCGATCGCTGCTTTCACTCGCTCGCTCGCTGCGGCCTCTCTTGCTGATATCAACAGCAAACGAGGTTGTTGTATCCCCTTTCCATCTCTATCTGTCATCTTAACTTCACAACGTGCCATTTCTCTGCGTTTCAAGCTTCCCTGATATTCCCGAAACCAAACCAACACTGGGAGTGCGGCACGGCCAGAAACACCCAACAGTGAAAGGGTTAAAGCATGAGCTGGAAAGAAACAATAGGCTCACACATACGGAAACACAATATTTGCAAGACATCCATTTACACTAGAAAGAACATATATTTCTTTAGGGGAAAGCATTAAACGAACATTCTTGTCTACTGTGTAAGAGTGGACTTCAGTGAGCTCACCCTGAGTTGCTATCCATGATATCTCTTGAACTTTCTGTGCTGCTACTATCAAGTGCTTCTTGAGAGGCTCCTGTTTTATTAGTGTCCTCCTAAAAGACAAAGAACAGAATGCTAAAGCTAAGTGTTCAAGAGATTTGGCTGACTGAAGCATGGCTGTTATTATCAAAAGGGCCAGATATGGCCAAAAGATGCCAGGAGAATTCTTAGAAACTGTGGGATGATACAATGAAAAATGTCTAAGATGGCTGTGTATAGGCCTAAATCTATTTGACATCACACGCATAGAATTATAGTGAAAGAAAATTCCTGCAGACCCCACATATGACAGGGGATGGATGTTGCGTGAAGTAACAAGCTATAAACTAGCTACAGATCATTGTTTGACTAAGGGTTATTCTTTCTTGCCAATGACTTTGAGGGTTATTTCTTGCCAGAGGTGACGAGAAATGCTATGCATTCAAAAAAATATTTTACAACCATCGTTGAAGATCGAGGGACCTGGCAGAGGCAGACTGCAAGATTTCTGCAAAGGCAGCTGTCATTACTCGGCGTTGAGGACCTTTTTCGCGTCCGAAGCTCAAAAGAACTGACGGTATTCCTCGCCAAGACTAAGCCAGTGCAGCGTGTTTCAGTGGACGTTAAGGAAATGTCCTTCAACATTCCCAGGGAACCTTTGCTTAAGTCTGTGAGGAAAGCCATTTAGGACTTTGGTGAGGCCAGATTTGTGGGAAAAAATGAGACGCGATTGTTTGACTCTATGGACCTTTTGAACAGGTATCTGACTTCCCTTTACATAGAATTCGATGGGTCCCAGAAAGATGGCATTTCCATATGATCATGTATAGTGCCTACCCTTTCAAATCTGTATATGGCCCAAGGAAACAAGCCGGTGCACAAGTTTGCCCATGCTAAAAATATTGTAATTTGTTAGTATATGCATCACCCTGTGTTGTCTTTCGTTTTCTTGGTCCTTGTCATACCTGGCAGTGCATTACAAGATGAATTCAACACCAACTAGCCCCCGTTGCAGCCTTATTAACAGATTATTTAGGAGCCAACCGACAATGACCTGAAGCATGGGATGCAAACACATGTGCTGTACTTTTTTGTGCCAGATTTCACAGACTGCCAATTAGTACCAAGTGTGAACAGGACTAAAATAATGCACTTTTGAAATACAAGCTAACAACCCCTTTCGATTTGAATTGTAGCATAAAGAACAAAGAACTGCGCAATAACAGATGGCGCTTCACTTACGGGAGAAAGTATGGTCAGAGGGTTATTTGGCATCGTGACGTCAAGCCTGCTGTCGGTGCTCACCACGGTGGTCTCAACTCCATCATGCATTCGACGCATATGCAGATTAAGGTTCGAACGTGACGCAAACAGTTTCTCACACACGAGACACTGATGTGGCTTTTCACCTGTGTGTGTTAACATATGACTCGTGAGACGAAGTTTATACCTGAACCTGGCTGGGCAAAGATGGCACAGGTGTGGCCTCTCCCTCCGGTGCCACTTCAGGTGCTGCTTCATTGCTGTAATCTGCTCAAAGGTCTTGCCGCACACCGGGCAGTGGAACATCTCTACTCCACTTGCATGCAGCTGCTTGTGTCGTTCCAAGGCCGCCTTCGTGCAGAATTTGGATGGGCACGTCTGGCACGCATATGGCATCTCCCCCGTATGCACGTGCTCATGCAAAACGAGCTTGCACCTGGCAGAAAACTTCTGCCCACAGATGAGGCAAGTGTAACGCTTCTCGCCCGTGTGGACCAAACGGTGCCTTATGAGACTGGGCGTGGATGAAAACTTGCGACCGCAGACAGAACAGGGGTACGGTTTCTCACCCGTATGGGTACGCATATGTTGTACGAGGTATGACCCATAAACAAACTTGCGGCCACAGACAGAGCAGGCGTGTGGCCCCTCGCCCGTGTGACGGAACTGATGCCTTTTCAAGGAGTCCTTTCTTGCGAAGCACTGCCCACACACGTCGCACTTAAGGTGGCTGCCAAAGCTGATTGTGGGCTTTTTTGGAGGTGATACTGTAGAAGATCCTTCAGAGATTCTGGACATTAAAATAAAAATATAAAGGATAGTTAACCATCATATAACATGACTGGTCACTGCATAATGCTGGGACATAGAAAAATACTACGAATAAAGTCACAGTTTCACCTGAAAGGCGAAGCATTGATAACAACACATCTAACAGCTATAGCATGGTTTGTCGCTTTATCGGCTCTATCGCAGTAAGCATTCATATACTAATTAAATTATAAATTTAATCTCATTTCCTTTAAAACAAAAGGAAATGAGAACACAACTGACTCGATCACTGCAAACACTGGCTTTCCCAACTCTGGCAGTCTCAGTGGAAGAGGTATAGCTCACCTTATCTCGCTGTTCATCACAGCTGTGAATGCTGAAGTTTCAGTATCGTTTGTTGATGTGGTTACAGAGGCGATCCTTGGAAGTGAGACTTGACGCTCAGATTTTCCATTTCTAACCATGTCTAGAGGGTCCTACAGAACAGCACAAAAATTTGCATATTGTGAATGAGGGCAACCGTGGCACGTTACATGTCCCTTCGTCTCCATGGAATGAAAGGTGTCCCAAGCTTTTATGTGTAGCTTTGAGTAAATGCAACATTCTTTTCTCATAAGATGAAAGCACTTGCTATTTGGTTGTTCATATAAAAACCGGAAACAGTGAAGTATGGGGCCATAGAAGAGGAGCCCAAAAATTGACACGTGGAGTGCTGTCTATTAAATGCCCTTACTGAAAAGTCGAAGCTTCAACTTTTTTAATTTGCCTGTCCTGCACCATTTTTCACTATCCATAGAATCGTCATCCGACATATTTGTCAAACTTATAGCGTTTCATTTATCAAGACTCTACTATGTTATACACACATGCACTGCAAACATACATACATCGTACAGTGCACATGTATATACCGAGGAGTAAACATCCAGATTAGGGTTCACAGTTAGAAGCTATCTCGCTTTGTGCGGTTATCATTTCTGCTATGCAGCTGTTTATGCAACTTATTCTTGCTTCCACTTGCTCTAAGCAACCATCACAGAGCGCAAGCCTGATGCTTCTCAGATGTCCATGATGCTTTTAAGCAAGATGCTATAATAATAATAATGGATACTATAATAATAATAATTGTTGGGGTTTAACATCCCAAAACCACGATATGATTATAAGAGATGCTGCAGTGGAGGGCTCCGGAGTGGCCCGCCTGGGGTTCTTTAACATGCACCTAAATCTAAGTACACGGGCCTATTCGCCTCCATCGAAAATGCAGCCGCCACGGCCGGGATTCGATCCCGTGACCTGTGGGTCAGCACTCAAGCACCATAACCACTAGGCGACCGCAGTGGGTGACAAGATGGATGCTAGCGATAACCTATGCGCAAGAGGAAGCGGCCTCGTGAGTATTGCCTATCATATGTAGTTGAGTTGCAGTGGAGCAGGTGTTTTAAAAGGCCACTGATTTTTTAACAATGTCGCTAGAATTACAACGCATGGAGCTCTTTTATAGCAAACACTGTTCCTTAGAGTGCCAGAAAGGACGCTGGTAAAAACTTAACCAACAGTTACAGCCTTGGTCTGTGAATGGTTGTCATATCAACCCACAAGCTTCAAATTATTGCCAACATAAAACATGAGATTCAAGACGACGAAACTAACTTCACTTACAGATATTGGTGTGACTGGGGGGCTACACGGCTCTGCCTTGATGTCAACACCCGCCATGCCCTGAAAAAGATTTTATACACATCTCTCAGCTGAGTTTGGAATGAACCATGTACTTTGAACCACCCGTACATGTTAAGGAGACTCATTTTCTACCCAAGCTCACTTATGCATACTACTGTGAACGTATTAAGACTCTAAGAAGCTGCAAGAGATCCTGATTGCTACCGAATAAACAAATATACCATTGATCTGTGTGTGGCTGCCTTATAACCCCCAAGCATAACTTCGGTGACTGTAGCAAGCTTCACGAATAAATATTTTGCAACAGCATGGACATTTCAAGAACTGCACAAATATCCATAAAGGATCAGAACAAGTTTTACTGGTACGAAATTTGGGCCCAACATGCAGTCACTTTCAGGGCGAAACCTGCGCCGATTCGTTCTAGTTTCACTTCTATCCCGCCGCCTGCAAGACGTGGCATCTTTTTTACTTTTCTCGTACAGCTGCATCGCAATCCTCAACGCTGTTCCTTTGTGACTACAGGGCCTTCTAGAGCACTGTAGTTGCGACGTTTTCGTTCTAGCGCTAACAAGACCGACACCAAACTCCACTGAAACACGTTTCTTTCTCGCCCAGTGAGTTCTGGAGCGGTCCGCAACTTTCAAATCCGCATGCGATGACCTTCGCATCATGAAGACAGGGTACTTGACATGACGTCTAGTTCCTAAAGCGCGCAAAAAACACGATTCCACGTACTTTGCCTACGCTTCTTTGACATGCACAGTTCACTTCGGCGCCATTCGGCCAAATCATCGGCTTGCTCCTGGCTTGGATAGGCTTTTGTATCTAGCCGGTACCAGAAACCATAGTAGCCACCCTAACCATAGAGTTTTCTACAACCAGAAACTCTTTTACATGTAGAGAAGACGGGAATTTTACGAACTTGCCGAGCCAGCTGGTCTGTTCCGCTGTCGTGTGCAGGGCCTAGCAGGGCTTTGATGGTGTCGACGTCGTTGACCTTGAAGTTATTTGATGTTGCTGGCGTACGGCGCGGATGTTGAGGTCTGCGGGGGAGGCTTATGTACACCACTAATAATCTAGGCCAGTGTTTCCCAAATAGGGGTCCGCGATACCCATCCTCGAAAAAGAAAAACAAAAAAAGAAACACGTTTTTTGGAGGCACACCAGAGAACACCCGTGACCGCGGCCCCTTCTGATTTTTATGCTTCACCACATAACACTTTTGCATTGCGGCGGAGCTGACTTGTTTTCCATTCTCTATGTTTTCTATGACAGTGGCTCTCAAATGGGGATCCGCGAAGCCAATTTTGGGCGTCCGCGAAACCCATCCTCGAAAAAAAAAAGGTTTTTTTTTTTTTAGGTACACATGTCCCATGACAGCGGCCCCTTCCGATTTTTGGTATGCTCACTCCGTTTGAATTGCGACTGAGCTGACTGATGTTCCCCTTCAAGAGATGGCTGAAATATATATATATATTGCAGTTTTCTACAACATATGCACGTGAGCATACTTTTTCTTGGGCAAACGTAGCTAGAAACAAATTGAATGTGGCTGCAGCAGACCGCACAACTTATTGAGAAGCTGTTGAAATCGAATTGGCGTGGCACTTTAGTTTGATCGCTCTTTGCCAGAGAGAAATAAAAGGCACCTATTTCACGCTGCATGTTGTGTTAATTTATCACCTCCCCCCCCCCCCCCTCCCGTTTTTTTTTTTTCTCTGATTGCAAGGGGTCCCTCATCACTTGCACCAGTCCACTGAGAAATTTTTCAATCCGCGCTGTTTTTTTACATCCGTCGCGCGCTAGCGTTTCTGCCACTGCAACGAATTTGTTTGCGGTGGCACACTGTAAAGCAAGAGAGCGTGCAAAAAGGGTGTGTTTTTATCCCACAACGATGATCCTCATATATCTCGCGTGCCTGTCAAATCCTGCCATATAGTCAAAAATGGCGGGATATGAAGGGTTTGATTTTAACTGGAATAATACCTCTCGAGCTAGTTGGCTGATCATAATAACGAGGCGAAAACAGTGCACACTTGACGAGGACGAACAGAGGGAACACAGGGCACAGTGTTCCCTCTGTGTTCTGTGTTCCCTCTGTCCGTCCTCGTCGAGTGTGCGCTGTTTCCCCTCGTTTTGATTTTAAGCCAATCGAAGTTGACTAAAGGCGGAATTCGAAACTGAGTCACAATCACGAACAACATGCGCTATCAGCATGATGACAGAATTCTTGATGGAAAAGCGGCGAGCACAGCATTTTTAAAGAAAGGGAGTGCAAGCAAGCTAGATGGTGATCCTTGTTGTGGAACAAAAGGACACCCAGTTCAAGTGTTTATTATTTTTTTAAATGCATCCATGCGTGCTCCTCCTAATAAGTATTTGTCTGTGCCAATTCTCCGATGGGGCACTATCAGATGAAAGATTTAATTAATTACAGCGAAGCTTTAGGCTTCTGGTCTGAATTTTACAGCAGAGCTGTGAAAGGGATACTGAACGGAATTTTTGCCGCCGAGGTTTTCAGCCACACTGAAAGATTGGGAGCTGAAATTGGCAGACACAAAAAAGTAATTGAACAAAAAATTTCACTGGAGACAATGTTTCAACAAGTGGACTTGTCTTCAAGGCAGCAATTGCCTTGATGAATGTAATAATTAATTTTTTTACAGGGTAGCTAGTGCTCCATTCTACAAGCTTGAGCTGAACTGCACTATTAAAAAATCCCGGCGGCAACTGTGTAGCACATGCAACACAGGGGCTTAGACACAAGGCCAATCCCCTATCCGTATAGCCAGACTACAAGTACACTAAGACTTTTACACTGAGAATGTGACGTGTGTGAAAAATTAATTCATAAATATTAAGAGTGAAAACCATTATAAGTTTGTGGGACACATGGTAGCATGGGATACCAGATTAATTTTGCCACCTACTAAGTTTCTTTAACATGCATGTAATGTTATGTATATGAGCGCATCTTTTTAATCCTTTTACCTGCATTGAAATGCAGCCATGCACACGGACTCAAATCTGCAACCTTGAGCAAAGCAGCATCATGTCATTGCCATTGGGCTACCGTATATGCTGGGTAAATTTTTTATTGTAAGTATGGAAGCGCACATGACAAATAGTCTAGCAGGGGCATAGCCAGAAATTTTTTTCAGGGGGGGTTCAAACATACTTTATGTATGTTCGTGCGTGCGTTTGTATGTGTGCGTGTATATATGAGCAAGCAAAATTGAAAAATTTCAGGGGGGAGGTTGAACCCCCCCAACCCCCCCCCCCCCCCCCATTTGCTACGCCCCTGTAGTCTAGGTTGGTCACCATAACCATCAACTACGTCTTTTATCCCATCTCTGTGGACTTGGCACAGTCGTTGTCTGTAACGGCTGCACCTCCTGATGTTTCAGTGCTGTCTCTTGACCTGGTAGCAGCGACAATCCTTGGCAGTGTAGGGCTGGAGGCTCAGATGCTCCTTTTCTATCCATGAGAGTCCTACAAAACAGAGCAAACATCCTTATTTTTGCAAGTGAATGCTGAGACAATGTGTCAAAACACATCTACTTCAAGAGCACTGACTTGCAACTCAATTTTTAACAGCAGAGCTGTTTAAGCTTTTCGTTTGTCTGTATCGTGTAGACCAGAAACGGCACCTGGCTATCACGTCACTGCACATATGGAGGGGTCCGCTCTATGCAAGGCTGGTGCAAAAGCCCAGCTCCGGTTCCAGCTGCACACAGTCGTACCGTGCACGTGTCAACGTCCCCTTCCCATAGCGCGAGTCATTGCAGCTACGACGGGTTCAGGTGAATAAGGCAACAGGCTATGTCAACAAACAACACTTTATTTCTATGCTAGCAGGTATTGCACGACAAAAGCTTTTGAAGTTTTGATAAATAAGCTAAAGAGCAACTTAATTTGAGTAACTTTATCCTGTTGCCTTTTTCTATGATGAAGCTATACCGCTGCCAGCACGACTTTTTTTATAAGCATGAAAGCTGCAACTGTCATAGGTTCACTTTTTTGAGCTGTTTTTCTGGGTCGAAAACAATCACTCGTGAGTCGATTACCTCCGGCTCTGATATATTCGTCAGTCTGAGTAAGCCAGGCCAAGTACAATTTAGGTGAACTTGAGCCAGAGTGAGTCCACATGAGAGAATTTTGGTAGCTCTGAGACTGATAGCGTTTTCCACGAGAAGATCTGGAGCGGCCACCAAAATCCTGGAGTGGGCACTCCGACTGCACCAAGTCGAATTTTCCTGTTATACATGGCAACCTTCTGTGCAAGATCACACAGGAAGCTCCTTAAGCACACGTCACATACACCGCTTCCGGAAACAATTTGTGCTCTCGCTTTGTATGACTTCGTGGCAACCTTGGTCGCCACTGTTCTGAGAAAGCCACTCGAAATAAGGCTTCGTACAGCACCTGTGTCTCTTCATAACCCTCGTCGTGCAAGCTGGACAAGCTACTGCTAGAACTGCTATCATCACCAAACGCAAACTCCACCACAGGCGAAGCATCACAAAATGTTAGTTATATCGAGATTGGTTTAGCGCATATGGGTATAACGTCGGTATAACATTGGTGAGAGAGAATCCAACTTGGCCAGGCTCATATTCTGTTTTACAACACAGTAAATTAGGGACATGTGCCGACTGAAAGGAGGGTCCTCTTCAAAAACAAAACTGATAATGGAAATTGGGTAAATCGGGATCATGAAATTGCTGTTGCAGAAAATAAATTAGGCACCCAAAAAATTGCTGAAGTTTAATGCCTTTTCTTTCATTTCAGGCTATCCAAACCAGCACCAAAGCGAGCATCAAACCAGCAACTAGGAGTTCGGCAATGCAATGAAATGGCCACTGACTAAGGCAGGTTGACAGCTACATGTGACAACTTATGAACACATGGGGCCTCCTAAATGAAAAAGTTTTGTCCCATCTCACAACAGCAGCATTGCAATACCTCTCGCCATTCTGTATCAACCTAATCTATGGGATCTGGGAAAGTTCAGTGCCTAACGATTCGTAACATGTCTCTCAAACTCCCATATATCCAGTGCTAATAGGACTAAAATAGTGTTTCTTTCAAACAGAATGCCACAATTCCTTTTCTTATTGGGTTGCAGTGTGAACAAAAACTGCACAGTTGCATGCTGCTCTTCACTTACATGAGGCAGCTTGGGGACGGCGTCACTTGGCAGCGCAATCTTGACCAGTGCTTGCTACGGTGGCATCGACTCCATCGTGCTTCTTACGCATATGAGCATTGAGGTCAATACGCCTGCAATACCTTGTCTCACACACGGGACACTTGTGCGGCTTTTCACCTCTGTGCGATGCCACATGAAGTTTCAGAGAGGATCTATAAGCGAATCTGGCAGGGCAAAGATGGCACAGGTATAACTTCTTCATCATGTGCAACTGCATGTGGCTCTGCAGAGCTTTCGTCTGCGTGAAGACCTTGCCACACTCCCGGCAGTGGAGCATCTCCACTCCACTTGCATGCAGCTGCCTGTGTCTGTTCCAAGCTTTCCAGTACCCGAATTTGGATGGGCATATCGGGCATGAATAGACCACCTCACCCTTATGCACACGCCTGTGTATATTTAAATCGGCTTTAACTGTAAACTTCTTGTCACAGAAGCGGCAAGCATATGGCTCCTCGCCCGAGTGGACAAGCAGGTGTAGGAAGAGGCTTTCCCTGGCAGCGAACTGCTCGCTACAGAGGGTGCAGGAATACTGCTCCTCATCTGTGTGCGTGATCTCGTGCCTTTTCACGTCGTCCTTTGTTGTAAAGCACTGCCCACACATGGCACACTTGAGCAAGCCGTCGACACTGCATTCAAGCTTTTCTCGTGAATGTCCTGTAGCTCCTTCCGAGCATCTGTACATCAAAAAGAAAAAAAATAATAAGCAATAATATTATTAATAAATCAGTAATAAAATAGATTGTAACCATGAATCAACCTGATTGGTTGTTGCATAAAAATGATACAGACTAAGAAGCATACTGTTATAAACAGCACAATGTAGATGCTTGCCCTTCAGCTATGCCAGCACCTGTGTAACAGAGTCAGCGATGGAAGCGACATTTTGATTTTCGGGGCAGATTCTGGAGCAGAAAAAAATGGTGCTTTGGAGCAGCTATTGGTGTTTTCGGAGCAGATGGCAAAATATTCCAAACGACTCCTGGAGTTTAAATCATCATTTAAGCATCTCATAAATATTAATATTTATTGCACATACAATAATCACTTGAAATTGCAAGAAACAAATAATTAAGCAGATGGATGGTCACTGAACACAAATTAAGATGAGCAACATATATCTAAAATACCAGTACTTGTGGCAGAAATGATATAAAAGCGATAAAGCTGAGCACCAAATTACAAAAGTTGCCGCAATCACATGTTACTATTGCCAAAGCAGCAGTTTATAATTGGTACGAGTTCAATATGTCATTTTCATATTTCGCCAAAATAGCCAGCATTGGAAATTTAAAAAATAAAATAAGCTAAATGAGCTATACACTTGAAATGCCAGTTCTTCAAGCAGAAATGAGGTCAAAGCTGATAAAGTGCAAAATGTAATCAGTCACACATCAAAGTCGTCACGGCAACAGTTAGTAATCGTTATGATAATGAACTAATCTCACCCACATTTCACCAAAATAGTCTGCTTGTCAGGTGCAAATACATACAACTAAATCAGATATACAGGGTGTTTCAAGAAATGTGCCTGAAAATCTTCACAAATATGGAAAATCAGATATTTTCATGCTGCCTTCGTATTTACTTTTTCTGTGGTAGCAGGCATCTTAAGCTGAGTAGAGGCCTCAATTACAACAGGAATTAAAGAAATCAAATCAACTTTTTAATTAGAGGAGACGGGTGGTTGAGTCAAATGGGAAAATTGCAGCCATTTCTGCAAAAAGCATGTTGCCGCTTTGAGATTTTACAAAAGCAACCGCTGGCAATTATTAGCGAGCAATGAAACATGACCAATTTTGCCGTTGAAACCGAAACTTGGAAGAGTGCAACAGCCGTACTCTTCCAAGACGTCTAGAATGAGCAAGCGTCGTTGTTACACCCATTGATTGACTTCGCTTTGTGGCTGTGTAGGTTTCTTTTGCCATTAGACCACCTAGGGCGCACGTATGTTAACAAATGCAGAAGAACTAACATGCCTGTAATCACCGTCGTGAATAGTGACGTCATTCTGGTCGTCTGCTAGTTGCGCTCATCGGAAATTTGGTTTCGGTTTCGCCAGTGAATTTGGCTGAATCTCATTGCTCCGCAATAATTACCGGAGGCTGATTTCTCAAAATCTCAAAGCGGCAATGCCTTTTCGCACGAAGGACAGCAATCCTCCCATTTCAACTGACCGCATGTCTCCGCTAACTAAGAAGTTATTTAAATTATTTTATTTTATTAATGTCATAATTACTGTCTGGTCATCTTAAGATATCTCCCACCACAGAAAAAGTAAGTATGAGGGCAGTGAGCAAATATTCCATTTCCTCATTTTTGATGATTTTCGGACACATTTCTTGAAACACCCTGTACATCGACAATACCAGTACATGTAGCATTGTCAATGTGCTAGTGTGCAGCTAGTATACAAGCTGCATACTAGATGATAGTATACAGCTTATTTTTGTTTTTTTAGGCTCGCTGGATGGTCATACGGTTAAAGCTCATTGTTTCTAGTTCCCCAATGCCATATCGGAGCAGGTTTGGAGCAGTTACTAACAAATATTACACTTTGGAGCAGCATGGAGCAGCATTTATCTTTTGGAGCAGTTTGGACCAATTGGAGCAGCACTTCCATCACATCAGAGTTGAGCTATGACACCAAACAAGTCCAGCTACATCAAAATTACCAACTTCAGTGGCTTCTGATGCTCAAAGTGCTACTTGTAGATGTTATGATCTCTTTTCCAGCACATGCATGGTCGTGTTCCATTCTATGAGCATGGGCTGAACTGCACTTTCCGGAAAGCCCTCCAGCAGCCCCATAGTCATACAGCCTGACCATAAGCATGCAAACATCTTTACAGTATGCCCCCATTTGAGTGTGAGAATATGACAATATGACCGTAATGACCGAGCTTCATAAAAAATTCGGTTATTGATCAATCAATAACCACTATACAACTGTGGGAAACACGGTAGCACAGTATACCAGATTAATTTTTCAACCAGGGCTTCTTTTACATGTACCTACATTTATGTAAATAATCGCTTTTTTTTCTCATTTTACTTGCACTGAAATCTGCAATCTAAACCAAGGCGGTACTGTGCTGTTGCCACTGCGCTAAAGCATATTTGTGCACGTACTTAACTGTGAGTATTAGAAGTAAAAACGACAATAGTGTAGGATTGTTGTCATCCCTATAATAATTATATACGTTTCATAAACTGGTACCACCTATGTTCCTTCTAAGGGGCCCAGGCCCAACTCACCTTGTGTTAGTGTTTGTAACAGCTGTGCTTCCTGGCATTTCAATACTGTTTGTTAATGATGCTATGGAGACAATCCTTGCCACAATTACTGGAGACCCCGATGGCTCGTTTCTATCCATTTCCAGAGAGTCCTACGAAAAAGCACACAGATTTTTATTTTTAATATGGCGTGCCACAACCTGTCAAAACGCATGTGCTTATTCTTCCATGGTCTTGAACCCTTAAAATACTATTTAACGTGAAGTTTGGTGCAACGAGAATAATCTTTCCTTACTAATTCATATATTTCATCTCCATCTCTACGATACTTTACAGACAGTACCAACAGGCACATCAAAGGCACCCAGTTTGTGACAGGAAAGCACTGGAATCGGTGCATTGAAAAAAGAAAGGAAACAAGTGTGATGGCTATCACCACTGATGACAATACTATACTACTTATCCAGATGTATCACTTATAGAAATCATCAGTAACTACAAAATGAGCTCGTCTAGATGCCTAAGCTACATATTTCGTCAAATTTCATTGCTGGAAAGACAGAACACATGGAAGCACACATAAAGAGCACACATAACCAGTGGAATCTGCTGTATTTCAACACACATGCTCTGACAAAATTTCTATTCAACCTGGCATGGCCCAAGAATCAGTAAGTGGTCCACTTATAATTTTTTGCTCATAAGCGACATTGTCAGTGACGTAGTCATCAATATCAAACACCACGAAGATGAAACAATACGGATTGTACACGTTTCCTAGCAACTGCCCGTTGATGCATTAATTAATACAATTCATTATTAATTAACACAAAGTCAGTGGCACAAAGGAGGCATATATTACAACGATGATGAGAATCCTCCAGCTTCAGACACTGCATACACAAACATTCCATCTGTGCATGAATATGAGGATGATGAGCAGTAAGCATGATGCAGGCCCATATATAAGCAAGCACCAATGGGAACAGATTGTTAATCCATGCATAGTGCCACTTCTAACAAGGCCGTCACAACAACAATGCTCCACTCAAACTTGCATGTGCATTTAATGCTGCACGAGTGTCAGGGGCAAGGTTACATGGGAAAATGAAAAGAATAACAGGAATCAGGTAAGTGGAAAATGCTGCTACTGTACAAATAGGTTTACTGCCAATGGAACTACTGAAATATACTGTGTTTTCTTTCAATTCAGGCTATGAAAACTAAAGCCCACACAACATCAACACGATCGTGCTACGAAAGTAGAGGTCAGGCGAGGCCTCCAGTGGTGCCAAAATTAGGCTGGCACTGGTATAGAAGAAATACAACAAAGGTTAAAAGGGAGTGTGCCACAATTACAGAACGATATGTCGTCATTCTCTCAGATGTCATCACAGCTCCAACTAGGTGTCCTACAGTGCCACTGCCACTCACTAAAGTATGCTGAAGGCTATGAGTGACAACGTATGAACACACTGTGCCACCTTAAGCGAAAAATATCGATATTATCTCGCAAGTGCATTCCTGGGGAAATTCTGCAGGACACCCTCCTTCAACCAGAACTACAGCTTGTGGGAAATATATCTGTGCATGAACATTTGGAAAGAACTTGTCGAAGTGCCATTTATCTAGCGTTAGCAGGACTAGACTAATGCTGCTTTGAAACAGAATACGACAACTGCTTTTCTCTCTCTGGGTTACACCGTGAATAAAAAAACTGCTGAGTTCCACATTGAACTTCACTTACAGGAGGCTGCATGGAGAGAGGGCTACTTGGCATCTCCACCCTGCTGTCAGTGCTCGCCACAGTAGCTTTGACGCCAACGTGCCTTCTTCTTATGTGGCTCCTGAGGCTATCACGCCTGGTGAAGTCTCTCTCGCACACGGCACACTTAAACCTCTTTTCATTCGTGTGCATTATTGACACATGGTTCTTTAGATCATATTTGCTGGAATATTTAGCTGGGCAAAGGTGGCATGAGTGGTCTGGCTTCTCCATCTTGTGCCACTTCACGTGGTTCTGCAGTGCTGCCACCTGCCTGAAGGCCTTGCCACACTCCGGGCAGTTGACCACCTTCACTCCAGTTGCATGTAGCTTCTCGTGTTTGTTCAAAGAGCTCCTTCGGCTATATTTAGATGGGCATATCTGGCAGGCATACGGCATCTCACCAGTATGCACACGCCTGTGTATATTTAAATCGGCTTTAGTTGTAAACTTCTTGTCACAAAAGGGGCAAGCGTAGGGCTCCTCGCCCGAGTGGACAAGCAGGTGTAGGAAGAGGCTTTCCCTAGTAGCGAACTGCTCGCCACAGAGAGTGCAGGAATGCTGCTCCTCATCTGTGTGCGTGATCTCGTGCCTTTTCATGTCGTCCTTTGTTGTAAAGCACTGCCCACACATGGCACACTCGAGCAAGCCGTCGACACTGCGTTCAAGCTTTTCTCGTGAGTGTCCTGTAGCTCCTTCCGAGCATCTGTACATCAAAAAGAAAAAAATAATAAGCAATAATATTATTAATAAATCAGTAAGAAAACAGATTGTAACCATGAATCAACATGATTGGTTGTTGCATAAAATTGATATAGACTAAGAAGCATACTGTTATAAACAGCACAATGTATATGCTTGCCCTTCAGCAAGCCAGAACCTCTGTAAGAGAGTTGAGCTATGGCACCAAACAAGTCCAGCTACATCAAAATTACCAACTTCAGTGGCTTCAGATGCTCAAAGTGCAACTTGTAGATGTTATGATCTCTTTTCCAGCACATGCATGGTCGTGTTCCATTCTATGAGCATGGGCTGAACTGCACTTTCCGGAAAGCCCTCCAGCAGCCCCATAGTCATACAGCCTGACCATAAGCATGCAAACATCTTTACAGTATGCCCCCACCTGAGTGTGAGAATATGACAATACGACCATAATGACCGAGCTTCATAAAAAATTCATTCATGGGTTATTGATCAATCAACAACCACTATACAACTGTGGGGAAGGCGGTAGCACGGCATACCAGATTAATTTTTAAACCAGGGCTTCTTTTACATGCACCTAAATTTATGTAAATAATCGCTTTTTTTCTCATTTTACTTGCACTGAAATCTGCAATCTAAACCAAGGCGGTACTGTGCTGTTGCCACTGCACTAAAGCATATTTGTGCACGTACTTAACTGTGAGTATTAGAAGTAAAAACGACAATAGTGTAGGATTGTTGTCATTCCTATAATAATTATATACGTTTCATAAACTGGTACCACCTATGTTCCTTCTAAGGGGCCCAGGCCCAACTCACCTTGTGTTAGTGTTTGTAACAGCTGTGCTTCCTGGCATTTCAATACCGTTTGTTAATGATGCTATGGAGACAATCCTTGGCACAATTACTGGAGACCCCGATGGCTCGTTTCTATCCATTTCCAGAGAGTCCTACGAAAAAGCACACAGATTTTTATTTTTAATATGGCGTGCCACAACCTGTCAAAACGCATGTGCTTATTCTTCCATGGTCTTGAACCCTTAAAATACTATTTAACGTGAAGTTTGGTGCAACGAGAATTATCTTTCCTTACTAATTCATATATTTCATCTCCATCTCTATGATACTTTACAGACAGTACCAACAGGCACATCAAAGGCACCCAGTTTGTGACAGGAAAGCACTAGAAATGGTGCATTGAAAAAAAGAAAGGAAACAAGTGTGATGGCTATTGTAGTGTTTGCATCGTGCTGGATGGTGTGGATTAGGATGGAGACAAACGTGATGAGGCGGGCTTACTTAAACACCATTTTTATTGACTGTCATAGTTGCCTAACGAATGAGCGGGCCTGGCTATATCCGGATACTACATTATCCCCCTGGAGGAAGAGTGTTCATGAGGAGCAAACAGAAATTTAATCAAATAAATACAATAGCGAGCACAATTGAGTTTCACTTGCTGCTTCCTCAGCACAAGGTTTACACGTAAGAACACTTGACAATTTCACACGCACGCACAAAGCATGCTTGCCGGTCTCACACATAGTCGTCAAAGTGGCCAGGACGCTTCCTGTCCCTGGTGGGGTAGCGACGACAGGGATGCTTGTGTGGTTGGTGGAGGGGTTCTGGTGCCTGAGCTTCTGTGTCCGGCAAAGGTGCCAGGTCATCGCACTCTGGCTCTGCACTACATGGCGATGTTGAGACGATGCCTGAAGCATCCTTGAAGAAACTGGCATTTCGGACTACTACTCGGCCTCCTCGTGATGCCACAATTTGTGACCCTGAAACCTTAGTGACCACATATGGCAAGGGATCATAATATGGTGTGAATTTGTCTTTTGTGGCTGTTTACAAAGAACTTGTTGACCCACAAAGAATCGATGTGGCCTGGCGTGCCTTCCAGCGTCAGCGTACTGTTTGTTATACACCTGCCGGCGTAATTCTGTTGACCTTGTGCCGCTCTTGTTAGCTGCTTTCGGAGGTGGAATGTATTGAAGAAGGAGATTTCGCATTGACCTTGCAAACAATAGTTCATATGGGGTTCTTTGAGTTGTGCCTTGTGGTGTCGATCTGTATGACATCAAAAATGTGTCTAACTCTGACTTCCAGTCACCATTTTCAAGTTGGCTGGTGTGGACTTGTTTCTTTAGTGTCCGCATGAATCTTTCAACCTCGCCATTTGCTTGAGGCCATCGAGGTGTGACTCTGATGCCGAAAACCGAGTTCTTCAGCGAAGTTTGCAAATTCTGTGCCTTGGAATGGAGGTCCATTATCCATCCGTACTTGTTCGGGGATTCCAAACTGAGCAAAAACTGCCCGGAGAAGTGGTAGCACTCTACGAGCATCTGTAGAGCTTATGATGTGTACAACTGGGTAACATGAAAAGTCATCAATTATTACCATGGCATAGTTTCTGACGGGAAATGGGCCACAGAAGTCAATTGATACAGCTTCCCACGGGCTGTTTGGTGGCTCTGTGAGAGCAAGTGGTTCACAACTTGACTGGGGTACTGCTGCTTGGCATGGGAGGCAACCCTTGATGAGTGCACGTACCAAATTGTCCATGCCTGGGAACCATACTTTCTCTCGAAGGAGTTTTGTTTTTAAAATGCCTTGATGGCCACGGTGTGCAAGTTCTACTGCACGTTCCTGAAGATTTATGGGGAAGACCAAGCGTGTTCCCCTGAGAATGAGGCCATCAGGTATGGTTGTCAACTCTGTTCTTATTGCAGCAAATGGTTTCAATCCTGCTGTTTGCCATTTGTCCTGCAAGTTATGTATGGCTTCTTTGACCAGCTTCAGTTGTGGGTCCATTTTCGTTTGTTCAGCCACTTCTTCGATTGAGAAGGATTTTGGAATGCAATGGCGCTGGACGAAATGAACATACTCATCTGGAACTTTGTCAGTTTGACAACCTGGCTTCTCAAAGGGCACTGGGTGTCTTGACAGGTAGTCTGATGGATTGCTGCTACCAGCAGTGTGCTGCACATCATATGCATATTGCTGTATACGATGGGCAGGGCGCTGTATGCGGGCAGATGGCAGTGATTTGGGGTTTCCTAGGATGCTGACTAGCGGTTTATGATCTGTTAGAAGAAGGAACTTCGTACCGCACAAGCAGAGCCGGAAGTGTTCCATACCCCAGACAGCTGCCAACATCTCTCGTTCGATTTGAGAGTAGCGGCTTTCAACCGGCGTCAGTGCTCTGCTTGCATATGCTATCACAAGGGTGCTTGTGTTCTCTCTTTGGGTCAGGATTGCACCAAGGCCATGAGGGCTTGCATCAACCACAAGTTCTGTGGGCCTTGATGGGTCGAAGTAGGCCAGTGTAGAAACATCAGACATGGCGTGTTTCGATCTGTCCAAGGCCTTCTGGTGGCGGGCAGTCCACTCCCAAGTTGCATTCTTCAGTGTCAGTTCACGTAGAGGCTGTGTGAGGTCAGCAAAATTTCTCAGAAATCTGCCTGAATAGTTGATCATTCCTAGCAGACACTTCACTTCTTGTGGTGACTCTGGTGTTTTGATTTGTAGGAAGGCTGCTATTTTCTTGGGATCAGGGCGAACTCCATCAGCTGGAAAGATAAGTCCAAAGAAGGTGAGTTCACGTTGATGAAAGTGGCACTTCTTTTCATTAAGTGTCAATCCCGCTTCTTGGAGTCACTGCAGAACAGCTTCCAGAGACGTGTCATGCTCCTGTTTTGTTTGTCCAAAGAGAAGAATGACATTACTGACATTGAGAACATTGGAGATGCCATTGAGTACTTGACGAATGGTGTTTTGAAAAATTTCAGCTGCACTGCTGATGCCAAAGTTTAGGCGTTTGTATCGAAACAAGCCAACATGTGTTGAAAATGTCGTGAGCTGCCTTGAGGGTGCATCGAGTTCCAGCTGATGATATCCATTTTTCAAGTCGAGATTTGAGAATACTGTTGCTCCATTTAAGGCAACAATGATGTCATCCACTGTCGGGCACAAATGTAGTTCACGTTGGATAGCAGTGTTGACAACACGCATGTCAATACAGATTCGGATTTCATCAGGCTGATGCGGCTTAGGTACAATTACCACAGGGGATACCCATGGTGTAGGTCCAATGGCTGGCTCAATGATGTCTTCTGACAGGAGGCGTTCGAGTTCCTTTTCTGTGGCAACACGTAAGGCAAATGGAATACGCCTGTGTGGTTGGGCAACAGGTGGGACCGTTTCGACCACAAAAAGGTGAATGTGCTGGTTCTTTAGCTTTCCAACTCCGTTGAACAACTTGGGAAATGCTTCCACGATTGACTTGTTATCTAGTTGGTCATCAACTTGGTATGTGATCTGGACAAGTCCCCAGTTAGATGCTGCTGTGAAGCTCAAGAGTGGAGCACAGCTCCCGGGAATGACAAAGATGTCTTCTTCAATGCACTTGTCTTTGTATCTCATCGTGACAGCAACTTTGCCTAAAATTTCTAGCGGAGATGTTGCTTTGTACGGAAATACTCTGATGGATGTTGCCTCGAGATTCACATTTAGGCGGTAGCTCTTAAAGTCGTTTTCACCAACAATGGACACCATAGCACCTGTGTCAATTATAAAGGTAACAGGCACACTGTTCACAGTAACAACGGCTTTTAGAGATGAGCCTGCTTGAGGGGAAGCCATGGCAACGAAGGCATATTCGTCGCTGCTTGAACCTTACTCAAAGGAGGCAGAGTGTTCTTTAGTACTTGAACACCTCTTACTGCAGGCTGCCTGCGAGTTCCTGTTTCGACCACTGTCACAGTGTACTGCTCGCACCATTTTCTTAGTTGAGCTACAAAATCGTGCGAACTAACCAACCTTGCTACATGCATTGCATGTCTTGCCCCACCCAGGGCAACCTGATCGCCCACCTTGATGAGGCCACTCGCCGCAGTTGTGACAGTTTGGCGTGTCGCGTTTGCCTGTGTCACATGATTGTCGAAAAGGTGGCTTCAGGTTTCGACGACCCTTGTAGCTGTGGTGCTGCTCCAAGTTTTCCAGATGATTTTTCGCACCTTGTTGCAGCGAAAATGCCGACTGAGTGCTGTCGACGCTTTTCTCTATGTCAGAGACATCACGTTCAACGTCTTCGAACAGCCGTCCTTGCTTGAGGATTTCGGGCAGCTCTATGACGTGCAGCATGGCATATTTCTGCAGACGGGTCAACGTTGTAGCGAGGATGATCTGGCTCTTGATTTCAAGATCGGCGTCTGTGAAGCCACAGTGTCGGGCGAGCTGTCGGAATCGGGCGTAAAACGCGTCCAAACTTTCACCCACGTTCTGTTTTGTTTGTCTGAAACGATACACAGCAAAGGTTTCGTGGTGCGAAGTGAGCGTCGAGTTTCGCTTTTGACGCTTCGTACTCGGACGTGCTTTCTAAAGTGCTGGCCGGCAGAGATTGGAATAAATCGTACACCTCTTCACTGACATAGTGAAGCAAAAGAGCTTTCTTGCGAGTGTCCTATGTGATGTTGCATGCAACGAGGAAGTTTTGGAATCGTTCTACCCACTCTGTCCATTCAAGTCCGACGTTGTTGGCGTTGGTGACTCGAAGGTTAAAACTCGGGAACGGCGGGAGTGCATTGGCCATGTTGCGCTTGCCTGAGAGTTTTCGGCTGTGTCGACGATGTAAATTCCTCGGGATTGTTGTCTTCAAGCTTCTGGGTGGTACGTTTCACACTTCTGACACCAATGTAATGTTTGCATTCTGCCGGATGCCATGGATTAGGATGGAGACAAACGTGATGAGGTGGGCTTACTTAAACGTCATGTTTATTGACTGTCATAGTTGCCTACCGAATGAGCGGGCCTGGCTATATCCGGATACTGCAGCTATCACCACTGATGACAATACTATACTACTTATCTAGATGTACCACTTTTAGAAATCCTAACGAACTACAAAATGAGATCGTCTAGATACCTAAGCTACATATTTCGTAAAATTTCATTGCAGGAAAGACATAGAAAACATGGAAGCACATGAAGAGCACACATAACCGGCGGAATCTGTTGTATTTCAACATACATGCTCTGACAAAGTTTCTATTCAACCTGCCATGGCCCAAGAATCAGTAATTGGTCCACTTATAATTTTTTGTTCATAAACGACATTGTAAGTGACGTTGTCATCAATATCAAACATCATGAAGATGAAACAATACGGATTGTACACGTTTCCTAGCAACTGCCCGTTGGCACATTAATTAACACAATTCATTATTAATTAACACAAAGTCAGTGGCACAAAGGAGGCATATATTACAACGATCATGAGAATCCTCAAGCTTCAAACACTGCTTACACAAACATTCCATCTGTGCATGAATATGAGGATGATGAGCAGTAAACATGATGCAGGCCCATATATAAGCAAGCACCAATGGGAACAGATTGTTAATCCATGCATAGTGCCACTTCTAACAAGGCCGTCACAACGACAATGCTCCACACAAACTTGCATGTGCATTTAATGCTGCACGAGTGTCAGGGGCAAGGTTCCATGGGAAATGAAATGAAAAAATGAAAAGAAATGAAAAGAATAACAGGAATCAGGTAAGTGGAAAATCCTGCTATTGTACAAATAAGTTCATTGCCAATGGAACTACTGAAATATACTGTGTTTTCCTTCAATTCAGGCTATGAAAACTAAAGCCCACACAACATCAACACGATCGTGCTACGAAAGTAGAGGTCAGGCGAGGCCTCCAGTGGTGCCAAAATTAGGCTGGCACTGGTATAGAAGAAATACAACAAAGGTTAAAAGGGAGTGTGCCACAATTACAGAACGATATGTCATTCTCTCAGATGTCATCACAGCTCCAACTAGGTGTCCAGCTACACAGTTCCATTGCCACTTATGAACTTATGACAACTTATGACAGCCTATGAACACACTGTGCCACCTCAAGCGAAAAACTTCAATACTATCTCGCAAGCGCATTCCTGGGGAAATTCTGCGGGACACCCTCCTTCAACCAGAACTACAGCTTGTGGCAAATATATCTGTGCATGAACATTTGGAAAGAACTTGTCGAAGTGCCATTTATCTAGCGTTAGCAGGACTAGAATAATGCTGCTTTGAAGCAGAATACGACAACTGCTTTTCTCTCTCTGGGTTACACCGTGAATAAAAAAACTGCTGAGTTCCACATTGAACTTCACTTACAGGAGGCTGCATGGAGAGAGGGCTACTTGGCATCTCCACCCTGCTGTCAGTGCTCGCCACGGTAGCTTTGACGCCAACGTGCCTTCTTCTTATGTGCTTCCTAAGGCCATCACGCCTGCTGAAGTCTCTCTCACACACGGCACACTTAAACCTCTTTTCATTCGTGTGCATTATTGACACATGGTTCTTTAGATCATATTTGCTGGAATATTTAGCTGGGCAAAGGTGGCATGAGTGGTCTGGCTTCTCCATCTTGTGCCACTTCACGTGGTTCTGCAGTGCTGCCACCTGCCTGAAGGCCTTGCCACACTCCGGGCAGTTGACCACCTTCACTCCAGTTGCATGCAGCTTCTTGTGCCTGCTGAAAGGTCCTTTAGTGCGGAATTTAGATGGGCACATCTGGCATGCATATGGCATCTCACCCGTCTGCAGACACTTGTGTCTATTCAAATAAGATATAAGTGAAAACCTCTTCTTGCACAAGCGGCAAGCATGGGGTTTCGTGCCCTCGTGGGCAAATAAGTGTAGCATCAGACGTTTCTTGCTAGGAAATTGCTTGCTACAGAGTGTGCAGCAGTGCTTCTCAGCTGTGTGCAAGAGCCGATGCCTTTTTAAGTTGCTCTTTGTTGTAAGACACAGCCCACAAATGTCACACATGTGCAAGCTGTCGACCCTCCTGTTGCACTTTTTTGGTGAAGATTCTGTAGCTCCTTCCAAGATTCTGGACATGAAAAACAAATCATAATAAACAAAAATACTAATAGTAATTTTGCATAATAATAACATAGAGAAAGTATGACAAACAGCACAACAACGACATTTGTTTTGCAGTAGCACCATTGCCACTGAGATGAAAGATTGAATGGTTGAGTTAGTTGTTCTTGCAATATGGCAGATGTAAGGTTGCACAAAAAACAAGGAAAAGAGCACAAGAAAGGGGAGAAAGAGAAGAGCTGCTCACAACTGCATATAGAGAATGAAAAGAAAAAATACAAAGGTTTGCCAGAAGGAAGAAGCAGTCGATGCGATGCCTACCAACTGGAATATTATACAAATCAAGACTAGCAGCTTTACTGGCAATATGAACTGTAGCAAAAATGGCTTACTAAATTAGCAGGTGTATCGAGAGTGGATAGACCCGATTCAGAGCCTGAATGTCCAATGAGAATAAATGTCCAACGAGACGGAATGTCCAACCGAGACAGAATGTCCAACGAGACTGAATGTCTGAGTCTGAATGTCCAACTGAGACGAAATGTTCAATTTACAAGAGAAGACCTTGTCCTAGTTCGAAATTTGTGAGAAAACCGATTCATTGCGTTAAGATACCTTAACAGAAGATCGCATTTTCTTTGTGTTTTGTGCTTACCATGGCGTCAGGCATCGTATTCTGGTTCCCTTATTAATTTGCTTTACTGCATTTATCATAATTTCAACTTTTGTTTGTTTTATTTTGCTTTTCTATATTTAGCTGTCATATGTATATTTCATATGTTATTCTATTTTGTTTGATTACATACTTTGTGGGATGTCAGAAATCTGACATCGCACCGCCTTAACGAATTACGAAAGAGGGCGCTCCCTCGTCCACATTGTGGGGTATTTATGTGTGTTTAGTCCCTGGGAGTGTCAGCCAGCACTACTCGTAGCCCAGGCTGCGAGTGTGGAACACTTTTTGCCAGAGGGCGTCACGAAGCACGTGTTCTTTATACAAGGCGGCAGCTGACCTATAAACCCTCACATGCTGTATCACGTCTGCTGGAACGAAGCCCTTGCTATGAAAGTGCGAAATAAGGGGAATTGTTCGAGAGGCTCCTTTCTTTGTTAAAAAACCAACAGCCAATTAAGCAAAAGAAAACAGAGGAACATTATTCGTTGTTTGTAACTGTAGTGTAAGGATACTACAGTGGAACCTCGTTAATGTGTACCTGCCGGGAACGCCGCATAACTACGCACTAAACGGTAGTACGCATTAACCACCAAGTAAGAATTTGCATCTCCTCGCGTATGCCATCGCCGCCAGCAAAGAAATAAATACAGTGCCACAGCAAATATTGCCTAAAGTACCCATTGCAAAGCCTTTTCTTTTCGCAGAGGGTGAATTGACGTTCCTGATGGCACTTGCTTTAATGCAAACTAATTGGTCAGAACGCACCGTACATGAAGTTATCATAAGCCTTCATTGCAACTAAACTTTGTATTCATTGCTTCGCAGATCGCTTTCAAGATAAGGCAAGCAAGGCCACACTAAGCCGAGCACAGCTGCGTACTAGAAAAAAAAAAGGCTTTTGCGCCATCTTTTGGGAAGTTAGTGAACGAGCCACTGCAACTCTGAAGCGGCTTTTGCACTTCAGAAATGCTAGCTCATTGTCAACAGTAAAGAACATGTCTCAATAGCACATCACTTGCGCAGAGGAGCATGCGTGTGCTCTTTGCCAAGTTGTCTACAGTCTCATGCCACGAAGCAAAAGGTCGGTGGTTAGATGCCCTGGTCGAGTGACTCAAACATACCTTTCTATAGTGCACTATTTCTTAGCGACTTATCTATATATATCGATATGTATATACGTATGGAACATCACGGTGATGTCGGAAATATGCCTAGAATGTCCATATGATTGTTATCGCAGTAAAAGAAGCGAGCACATCAAAGCAGCTCCAGAAGAAGTCAAACTCAGACACAAGTAATGCAATTGGCACAGCTCACATGTATATATATTATATATACCAAAACAACAAAGGGTTTCTAGGTCCGGTGAAATATTCACACAAACATCAAACAGACGCGCGTGCGAAGCGATATTCATTTATGTTTCGTTCGGGGGGAGTCTGAGCTTCATCTGATGAAGCTCGGACCCCGAGCGAAACGTAAATGAAAATTGCTTCGCATGCGCGTCTGTTTGATGTTTCTGCGTGTTTAGGTTGAATTAGGTTGTGTTTGGTGCGACCACAGTGTAGTGAAGTCAACTGTCTCTAAAACTGAACGAATGCTTATGAATGCTACGCAAAGAAATATATCATTCAGCGTCTAGTTAGCATGTTTGCTCAATGCGCCTATCCAATCAACCACTAACAAGAGGGCATTTTAGAAATAGTTTTTCAGGAATAACTTGGGATGTCAAAGAATAACGATATGCGAACTCAAACCAAATAAGTCTAGCTGCAAAGCAGAACATTAGTTCGCTTACTGCAATGAGAACCTCAGGCACCATAATGCTATATTTTATTTTTACAGGTAAAAGGTAGGTAAAATACATGCGTATTTCGCATTGCAACAGACTCGTCATACACAACTAAACGAATGAGAATTGACTGTTGATCTAAAGAGGATAAAGGTGAAACTTCACTGATTGACAAACAGGTAGCCTCACACACAGGTGCCTGGTTGAAAAGTGCGTTGTGCCAAGAAGCTCAGTCGAACATGGTGGTGACCCATGGTGTGCAGCTTCTTGGACAATTGCATCCAGCAGTACGATGAAACCTGTTTCTTTCTTTCTTTTTCTGATGATACCCCATCAACCGAATAATTACAATTAAATCATTAATCGAAAGATTGGAGAGCTTTAATTCACCTCCACAAAGCACTACTGCATTAAAAAAGTCAACTCCAGTGCTTGTCAAATGGGTGCCGCAGTGCTACAGTTGACTTGCCGAGGGGGGGGGGGGGGGGGGGAGCCCCTCCTTGAAAATTAGAAGGGGGGGCGGGCCTCCCCCTCCCCCTTATCCCTGGGCCCCCCTGACTTTAAGCCCTGGATATGATCGAGAAGCTGTTGAACGAAGAATGCTGCTCGAGCCTGCATTTTCTGGAGCCCTGTCCTATTCGCTGGGCATGTCCTCGTCACGCTTACAAGAGGATAGGGTGTGCTTATACATGCCGGAATGTCAAACTGGTTATGGCAGTAAGTTAGGAAGCTTTGAGACGTAAGCAGGAATATACATGCTAAAGTAATGAAGGAAAAACTAGAAATAAAATAAAGGGAGAGAGAAGAGGGAATGATGTAGGTAGAGTTTTGCTTAAAATTCTCTTTCTTGCCAGAACAGGAAATGTTCCTTCCCTTGTAAGCCAGTGAAACTAGCGAAGCAGTTAGTGCAAGTTACATTTGAGTGTCAAGGTGAAACGAAGTATAATTGTACCAAAATGGCCCAGTCTGATAACCAATGTTAGATACGTATATGGGATAACTCCAGTTTATAAAGCGATACAGAAATGGGATGGTGGTGACAGGGACAAAAGTGCATTGCTGATCACGTAAAAAAGGAAAAGCATGGGTGCTTAATTGCATGCTCTAACAATACTACTTCCTGACACGGCTCAGTTTGTATGCAATTGCTCATTCACTATTGAGACAGTTACAAAATTCACACAAGAGGGCTTTTGTCCTTTAAAGGGACACTAAAGAGAAACAATGAATTGGTTTAGATCGATAAATTGTGCTCTGAGAACTCTAACGTCATTAATTTCGCCATCATAGGTTTATTAATAGAGGAGAAAATAAAGTTCAAAGTTTCATTTTCAAACATCGCGCCAAAATCTGCCGCCTGACGTCACGGATTTCAAAGTGTATGTATCGTATTTTGGCGCCATTGGCTTAACAAAATTACCCCAAACTTGGTACGTTAAGTCTATGGCCTCCTCAGAGGACAATGTGCTTCATTTTTATGAATTAGGAACTACGTAGTCCCTAGTAGGCGCCGTCAAAACATGTGACGTCACGGCGAATGGTGCGGAAACTTCTAGGTGGCGTCACTACCCACATTTTGTTTTTGCACGTTTTCTCGCTTACTAAGCGTCTTCTTGCAGCAAGCGTGGTGTTTTTGGCATCGTGAAAGAGTACTTTACTAATACGAGAAAAATTGTTTTGCTCTTTAGTGTCCCTTTAAGACATTCGGTGGGACATTTCACAAAAACATGCCACCCCTGAACCCCCTTGTAGGAACGATATAAATTTTCTATATTTCTGATGGTTACATATACAGCCTGGACTACATGACTGACTGTGCAATAAAACACATTGACAATGTTCGTCCCATTTTTCTGTTGCTTCATCTTCATCTATTGGTGATGCCTCAACCATATGCCAAAATAATTGAGTTGCCATTGGTGAAATTATGTCCTAAATAACATAAAGCAAGGTGTAAAGGTTATAAATGGGTTTGCAAGATGGCAAATGAACTTGTTGCTAGACAACCTTTTGCACCAGGATAAAAATCTATGCACCTCTCTGGAAAGAACTGATACAAACAGTTCTTTCAAACGTGTTTCACTGGACTCCAGTGAGCTCACCCTAGGCTGCTATCCATGCTGTCTTTTGAAGTTTCAGAGCTGTCACTTGCAAGTACTGCATCAGTTGGTGGTCCTTTTTCGTTGCTGTCAATGTATATCTACAGGAAAAAAAAAATTCACCTGTTTTCAGAAGGACAGCCTTCTGGGCGAGTGGGTAACTCATCTTAGATCGGTGGTGCACAAAAGAACGGTATCACAGGAACGGTGTCCGCGTTTCTGTCAAGAACAGCGTCCAAGAACAGTGTCCGTATCAAAGAACAGTGTATGTGTTCCTTCCTCCTGTGATACCGTTCTTTTGCGTACCACCGACCTAAGATATTTTCAGAAGTACTGCCAACAATCAACATAAGGCCATGGAAAGCGAGGGTTAAAAAGAGTAACAATTCATAATAGATCGTGCAAAGTGAGACAAGAAAATGAACTTGACAGAGAAAATTTCAAAAATGCATGCAGACACACAAAACACTGGAAGAAAAAAAACCATACTTGACTTCATTATGCAATGGCAATGTTTGACATGAACACTGTTGGACAAAGATAGCAAACCAGAAAGTATCCCGGCTGACACAAAATGAAGTGCTGCACTGTTAATCTGTCTATGGCTGCTTCATAAAACCACAATCATTACAACACTATTGCTGACAAAACTTCAAGGATACTACTGTTGTAAACGCTGGCTTGAAGTAAAAAGAATCAAAAGAAAACAAAATTCCCTTCACTTACAGGAGGTGGAGCAGTTGGTGGGCTGCTGGGCTCCACCTTAATGTCAACGCCCATCGCACCCTGAAAAAAAAAAAACCTTTTTCTCTGATCTGAGTTGCAAAAGAACAGTATACATTAAACACTGCACATATGCTCAAGAGAGCCTCACTCTACATCCTAGTTCAGCTTAGTGTACTTGTGTGACCTCATTTACAGTGTTGTGTAAGAATGAGTGGTGGTTTGGATGAGTTGATGAAACCATATCGACATGATTGCAGAATACAAACTGAATGACGGCAGAGGAGGGGACACAACACAGGCGCTGGAACAAGGATAGAGGAGAGGACGGAGAACAGTTTCTGGAACGAGGACAAAGGAGAGGACACAGCACAGCCACTAGAACGAGGACAGAGGAGAGGGTACAGCACAGGTGCTGGAATGAGGACAAGGAAGAGAACACACAAAGACAGTTGCTGGAAGACAGACAGAAAAGAGCAGACAGCACAGGTGTTGGAATGGGGACGGAAGAGAGGATACCACACATGCGCTGGAATGAGAACAGGAGAGAGGACAATGAACAGGAACTGCAGCGAGGACCGAGGAAAGGAAACTGCAAAGGCATTTGAACAAGGACAGAGGAGAGGACACTGCACAGACACTGGAATGAGGACGGAAGAGAGGACACAACACAGTTGCTCAAACAAGGGAGAGGACACAGCAGAGACAGGCAGTGGAATGAAGAAAGAGGGCAAAACACAGGTAGTGGACTGAGAACAAAGGAGAGCACAAGGCACAGGCGCTGGAACGAGGACAGAGGACAGCACACAAGCCTGGAACGAGGAAGGATAGGATAGCAAAGGTGCTGGAACGAGGACAGAGAAAAGCACGTGGCACAGGCACTGAAACAACGACAGGGGAGAGGTCATTGCACAGGCGCTTGAATGAGGACACACGAGAGGACAGAACACAGCAGCTAGAACAAGGACAGAGGAGAGGACGCAGCGATGGTGCTGTGTTGTGTCCTCGCTTAATGGGCGCTGTGTAATCATGTCATAATGTCAGAAGCCAGAAAAAGATCCTGGTTGGCACCAAATAAATAAGAACACTGTTGGGAATTGTCGAATGGCCCTCTCAGCCCAGAATCATCACAATATTTTTGACATGAGACAGGAGAACCAAATGAAGGCACTCCCTTAACTTACATAACACGGTGTGGCAGGAGGGTCAACAGCTGCCGTGCCCTGAAATAGATTTGTTTGCATTTACTTCTGAGCTGAGGTGGGAAGGAGCCGTGTACTCTAAACACTGCACACATGCTGAAGAGCCTCATTTTCCATCAAAGTTCAGCTCAACGTACTAGTCAGAATTATTTCGCACTGTTAATTGTAAGAAGGCCGAAAGGATCCTGATTGCCACCAAACAAGCAAAAACGCTATTGGTCTGTGTCTGACTACCTTATCAATCCACAAACATCACGATACTGCTCATATAAAATCAGAGAATCAATATGAAAAAATCCTTTACTTACATAAAGTAATGTGTAGGGAGGGCTGATAGGCTCCATCTTCATGTCAACATCTGTCATGGCCTGAAATAGACATTTTTACTTGTTCCTGAGCTAAGTTGAAAAGGGAATTTGTACTCTAAACAACGCAGGCAGGCTGAAGAGCCTCATTCGCCAACCAAGTTTAGTTTAGTGTACTGGTGTGAACCATATTGCAGTGTTCACTGAAAGAAGAAAGCAAGGATCCTCGTCGCCACCACATAAACAGGAACACTGGTGGTTTATACCTACCTCATTAACCCATAAACACAGCAAAAATTCTAACACAAAACCGAATAATCAGCGTGAAAATAAGTAAGAACACTTACATGATGTAGTACGGTTATTGGGCTAATTGGCTCGATCTTGATGTCAACACCAGTCATGTTCTAAATAAAAACAAAGGCTTTTTAAATTTCTGTTGGAAGCAAACCTCTCTTTTTAAGTTCACTTGAGATGAGTAGTGTGAACCATTTCAGACTTTTGGCTATAAGAAGCTACTTCATTAAAAGTTTCAAGTCTTTACACAGCAGTGGCTTTCTGCAAGTTTTAAAAAATGAGTTCAGGAATAAACTAATATAAGTCATCGTAAGTGCATTTTTCTACTATGAAGATATATTAGATAACACTACCTCCGAGAAACACAAAGACAACAACAAAACAACAGTGTACATTCCAAACGAAAGTACATCTCGTACGTTCCTTAATCAGCTAATATTTAAATAAAGTTTTCTTGGCACCATCAGTCCAATGGTAGGTGCTGCCTGTTGTCTACCCAAGTGTACAACCTGGGCCACAGTGCACATGTAGATACTTGTGCAGTCACCCAGAATGGCAATCAGCTAGAGGCACGCAGAGCTGGAGGTAAGAAGTGAAGTTGGCTATTGAGAACGAGGGTCTGGGTCCTCACTAGTTGGCAAGTTGGCATATTAAAGATAGAAATTCATAGAGGAACAGAAAGCACTCTTCTTTTTCCTTTTCCTCTGGCTGTTCATAGCTGTGCGAGTTACTTAGAATTCGGTCACACAAAAAGCCACGTGTGAAGGAAGTGACAAAATAAATGAAGTATTTTTTAATCACCCACTAGGTTATATTACAATGAAAAATACTTCTTGGAGTACCACTCAGCAAATTTAAAGTGAATTTAGGCGCAGTGCGTTACCTTACATATGGGCCTTGGTACTGACTTTTGGCCTCACGTGGACAACTTCAAGTTCCAAGAAACAAAATGTGTATCTTACTAGTACTTGCTGTCCAAATGTAGATTTTTTTCTTTTCACTATCATGGCTCAGAGGACCTCGGGAGGTCCATAGCAGAGAGCATTGTCCCACAGCGCCTCGTTACGTAAAGGGTAAAAGACAACTGGTAAAGGAGGGAAAATGTTTGCACCGCATTTTACTTTCTCTTTCTTTTCAGTGATGTTTAATGAGCCTCCTTTGTATTTATATATAGTTGAACATTTACATCAATTATGTGCTAGTATACGACAACTCTTTTGAAGTGTTGAACAAGCAAGTTTCCCACAGGGTACGTGTTGTTATAGCCAACTTGGGATACCCTTTAGACGAGCCTTTTTGAGGACGTCGGGCTAGTGCCTTTGACTGGCGGTGACGTCCTACATGCATCGACGAATTCGCCACACATTCCCTTCCTTCCTTTCCTCCTCTCTCTCTTACATCGTCTGTTTAACCTCCCTGCCTGACTGTTTCTTTCCTTCCGTGAAGCACCAAGTTAAAAGCACACGTGTACCATCTTACAGTAAGCATCTACCGACTATAAACTGGTGTCGTTTTCTTGCTGTTATTTTTTTTTTATGGAAGAGCAAAGAGAGCAAGCATTTGTTGATTCATTGATTGTTTCACCTAATTCAGACCGCTTGCATCACACATCAGTCTAGTTGACGTCGATTTTTTTTTTGTACTTTTTCTTTCACATGCTCATTTCGTCCAATATTAAAAATTGTTGCTTTAGACTGCAGCACACACAGAAGCACGACTCGGCGCTACAGAGAGGCAAGTATGACAATAAGGGAACATAACAAAGCAAATGAGACATGAGCCAATGTACAGTACGGTCCACTCTTAGAGGAAATACACGAACGCGTGGCTGGCACCCAGCGTGGCGCGAAATGGCGGCGAGATTAGTAAACGCGGCGCACACACACAAAGGCGTAAGGGCGGCTTGCCGCTGTTCGCCTGCTACTTTCCGCCCCTGCGCTTGGCGAGCGCTGCATCTTTCCGCTGTGCAATTCATGTAGCCACCACTCTGCTTGCGCCTCGTCGTGTAATCAGCAGGCAGAAAAAAAGGTGCAGTTTGTTTGTTGCTGTGGTTTCTGATGCGATGCGCTCCATGGCCACAGCGGCCGAATTTCAACTGGGGTCAATTTACAAAGGAAAGATGTGTGCTCATACTTAGGTGCACGTTAAGGAAACCCTTGTGGTTGAAATTAGTTGGTCTCCCCGAACAGCACGATACCTAATCATACTCTGGTTTCAGTTTTAACTCGCCTGGGTTTTTGATTCTGATAACAAAGCCAGTCACTTTGGTAACCTAGAATCAGTGCTCACTGAAAAGTCAGTCGTAAGCTTTCCACATGCTGCTCACACCAGCTGGCCGGTTTTGATAACAGACAACAAAATTGATTCCTGATGCAGCGAGCATGGCACGCTTGTCCTTCCAACCATAGAAATATAGCATGTTGCTAGTGCGTGCCGAGCGCGGCGGTCGTGAAGTAGCAGACGACAAGGGGCACAAACTGCCCTTGTGATTCTACACGTATGCTCCACATTTCCAAATCAGGCCAGCAGTTAGCCCGCCGTGCACTCGAGTATTTTCTCTAAATGTGGACCATACTGTACAGCGAGTGTCAACACATTTGCGATTTTGACTGGCCACTCTACGAAAGAATCGGTTGCAAAGTGGCACTGTATGTGTCCATACGATTTGCAATAAGTTGTTTTTTTTGTTGTGTTTCTTCTAAGTAGTATAACTACAAACTCTGCCGAAACTGGCTTCCAGGAAACATTTCCGGCCCATTAACAGAAGGAAGTGAATAGTGTTGCACCTAGATATAACGTTAGCACTAGGTGAAGTTCGTTTAGCAATGTTACCAAAACAGATGCAACTTCTTCGACACTTTAAGTTGGCGCTTAATGAAGTTCGTCCAGCAATTTTACCAAAACAGATACGGCCTCTTCGACACTTCAGGTTTGGCACTTGGTGATAGCACATGATGCATTAAGTCCCAGCGTGTTAACAAGATAGATTCAGCATCTTAGACACTTCGGGTTTGGCGGAACGCATCGTGCAACGCTAGGGGTAATGGTGACGTTAGTTTGAATCATGTGGCAGGAAAATGTCCACCTTTAGAAAGTTTAACGCCAAACATGCGCTTCGATGAACGCGTGAATGACCTTTCACTAAATGTGAAATGTGTCCAAGACACAGAGGAACGCTAGTAAAATGTTGAAAGATGCCATAACAACACCGCTCAAGAACAAAGTTCTACGGAACTCCGCGACTATAGACGTCAGACTCTGGAGTTTTGCAAGAGCGTAGCGTCACCTGTCGGAACAGTATTAGGTAGTACAAAGACCGACTCCCATGCACAGTTTGCAGTGGGACTAGGTCTAACTAGCGAGTGCGAAACAACGATTGAGCTTAATATTGCTTGTGTTTGCGCATTTAACACTCAGAATGAGAGCTGTGAATTTCTCTCTGCTTGTCGGACGCGCCACCAAACAACCGAACCGCCATGAAGTGCTTGATGGATCACTCGCCAGAACGACGGCAAAAACAACAGCAGACGAGACCGCTCCGCATGCTATGAAGAAACGCTGTAGTCGACGCTATTGTTGCATTGTGAATTGCCACCTACGTAAAGGAATGAATAACAACGTTCAGTTTTATTGATTTCCATAGCTGTCCTACGAAGCAGAAAGATGAGAGCGCTGGATACGGTTAGGAGTGCAAATCAGCACAACCGACAGGAGAGGACAGAAGAGAGGACACAGAATGCTGGTTGCGCTGATTCGCACTCATAATCATGTTGTAGCAACACGCACAATTCTACAGTCTTCTAAGCTGGATACGGGCTGCTGCGAGCGTGTTGGGGGTAAGCAAAGTATACCCACATTCTTTACGGCCGGTTGCATGAGAAAGTGTGATAATGTGGCTCTGCTGTTGTTTTGCGTAGCCCTGACGGAGAACTGTGGTAACCTTGACTATGAAGCTCAGCAGAGGCTCTGACCGCGGTGCGTGCCGTTTAACACAGAGTGAGCAGCGCCGCGCAGGTACGTTTTGAAGGCTCAGAGTTCCGTTTCTAACTAGCTAACACGTGTCATACAAGGAAATGGCAAAATGTAGGTTGTGACCACGTTCAGGTATGTTTTGCCTGTGGCCTCCGCGATTGCCGTAGCTATCTCGGAGGCCACGGTTTTGCCTTTGGTTGTACCCCGCGAAAGTGTACACGTACGTGCCCCCATTTGCAGTATGTACAAACAGAAGACAACCATCAAGAAACCATTTGAGGGTGCATAATAAAAAAGTCCAATGCACAGGAAGCGAGAGATGAAGGGAGAATGCAACTGAAAAGGCGAAAATCGCCAGGGCCGTTCGTCCCTGATAAAGCAAGCTTTGTACCACTGATTGTAAGATGCATAGCTAAGTAAATTGATCGTGTATGTACTTCATCGTTCTGGCATTACGTATATACCCGATTTTAACGCATTTAGGCGCAAGAGAACGAACGTTGAAGGGCTTGCCTAGAACTCGGGTGTCGTGTGATGCTCGCTTGTACTTGAGAGCTGCAGCGCGCTGGAATAACTGAAACTTCTTTTGCACTGTACCCGCAGTTCTCTTTGATGAGCTTCCTATTTTTTTGAAGCGTGGATTGGCGGAAGAAGCTTTCCAGGTCCTTGATATTCAGGAAACCACGTCTCAACAACATTATTGTGGCCTATGCACATTCGCTTGCGGACGGCTCTTTGTACTACCCAGTTAGCGCATGGGCTGCGATGAAGGCGCTGGTGGCGGTGCTATTCGCAGCGCCGCCTGGGCAGAGTCTGACGTCCATACATTTTCCTACGGGAAAACAGGATGCTCACGCGTCACTAGACAACTCCCATGGGTGTGGCAAAACAGCCATTTGGGCTAGTTGGCAACGGTTCATATCTTAAAGCAAAAAAGGCGCACTGCGGGAACAAGGACATAAGAATGGAGGAACCGACGACACAAAGCGCACCCATGGGTGGTTTCGCATGGATTTTTAAGTTAATGCTTTAACCGCAACAGAACTGTTCCGAAGGAGCCTTAACATTCTTTTAAAGTAGTATCACATGGTATCGCTGGCGGTCGCGCTAGCGCCTGCCACTAGAACACTGTACCTGCCACTGACGCAGCGCAACTGTTACAGGATGCTACAGCCCTCCCCCCTCCCCCTCAGCTAACACAAGTCAAGTACGCACCGCAAACAATACTGGACGAAACTTCAGCAAGAGTTTACAGGATGAAGCTCTATGGCTTATCTATTGCTTATCGTTACGTCTGGGCACGGCATTGGTCTGGGCGCAACGCTTGGACACAGCATTCGAAGAATCGAAGCGATCCACTTGTGTGAAAAACACGTACGACAAGGGGCACGAGGAACGTCATCGAGGGATGACCAGTGGTATAAACGGCACTGGTGACAGTTACTAAGGCACGTCAAGCTACGCTCACGCGTACTTTTACACATCAAAAACGAAAGCCGATGCAGGTCACCTCCCGCCGCACATCTTATAAAGAGCGTGACGCCAGACGCCATGTAGCCATGTTTATTTACCAATTCAAACGGCTTGAGCTTGGCCTGGCTTAGCGGCTTAGCCAGTGGCTTAGCCACTTATGACTTGCTTTCCCGCAACTACAGTGTACCCGCAACTTTTCAGTCGGCGGCTTGGTGTGCGTGTAAGTTACCTTGATTATACGGTAAAGGTGAACATTTGACAGCGTTTATCGTCATATCTGGGCCAAACTTGCTGTTGTGTTGCGGCCGTGTGAAAACATGTCGGTTTCTCGTTGTGCTTTCAGGCTCTCGGAACAAGTGCGAACTGGGAGGGACACATCAGTGTGACGACTCGAGAAGGAAATATGGCTTTGACAGCTGTTGGTAGTATTATCAGTGAGTCAGGTGTCAATATGCGAGGCGCGCGCATGCATTACTTGCACCTTAGAACGTGTGCATACGATATATATCTTGTTCTTGCCGCGCACAATTGCGTGCTGTGCTTGAGCTGTGAGGAAGAAAGCAGCTGATTTCGGAACTCGTTAACAGTGCGAGGAGTTACACAAATGTTGTCGAAATCTTGTGTGCATTTCTTGAGGTTTCTTAGGTGAAGCCAGACGTCGTTACGAAGTAGTGTGAACGTTATTGTCAGCGCAAGCATGTGATTGCACGATTCATGACTGGAGAATCACATGATGCGGTGGCGCAGTGCTCAAGGTAAATGTTACTGGTAGCGAAGCTTCCATAGAAGCCCATACGTTCAGAAAATGGCTGCTCATCAGCTGCTCATTGGGCTTAGCGCCATCTGTGTGAGGAGGGAACACTTCCGGCGGAACAAAAAATAAAGAGGATGTGACGCAGTATCTGGTAAAAAGTGACGTCATTTTGTAGGGACTAGCGCGAAATTTAACCTCAAAATATTTTTCTTAGGCGCCTGATCGCTAAGGGCTTGCGCTACGGCAAGCCCTGGGCGAGTGCGCTTGAAGGCAACGCTAGCTAAACTTATATCGACCCGTGACTAAACGGGTGTTTAAGTGTACCGCCGTTGAATTCGCCTTGATTTTACCAGGAAACCCTATTCTTGGAGCTTTTATTTTGCGTTCGTGTCATCTTCCACAGCGTGAATAAAGTAGGCAGCAGCGTACCTCTCATGTTTGCAGTGTTGCTTAGTTGCTTTGCACATGCGCAGGGTACTTAAAGAGCGCATTGCATGTGTGCTTCAGTTCTAACGAGAAGAAATGACTCCTTGTCACACCAAAATAATATTCCAGTTTTTATTCAATGGTCACAATAATGCAATTTTATCACACCATACACAATTACCAACAAATGTCGTAATGAGTACAAAAAGTGCGTGCACTACGTGTACTATGTTTTGCCTTATGTTCCGATAAATTAACCTTACGTGTAACGTATCAAGGCATGCGAATTGTAGCGCGACATATAACTTAGCGATCTGCTCACCGATAACAAGAAATATAGTAGGCACCGCTTGTTCACGAAGGAAACCGGGCAGCAGGAATACTCATGCATGAAAATCCAGCAAGCACACTACTCCGAATCGTTGCCCCGGTGTCTTATCTAGAAGTGAGGGCTCGCCAGGCGTTTGTGCGTTGCTATTCAAATCTTGGAACACCACATCGTTTCCGCGAGTACTGAGGAAAGCGTTCGGTGTGAAATGTTAGCCGCGTCGTGCCATTGCCCGTTGAGCACCATCGCCAGCACGTTCACCAACGATGAAACGCATCTCGCAACTTCGCGCACACCACAATCAAATTCTCACCACGATATTTCGCAGAACGCATACAAGTGCCAAACACCAGAACACCTGAGGGGGCGTGTCGTCGCAGAGGAACTTACGAGCGCACCTTTCCATGCACCGCAAGGGCTGCACTGAATAACAATGACGTGCGCCTCTCTTCAGGGGCCGCTAAGAAAAAGGTTTTCCATAATAATTAAACACTGTCATACATTCTTGGCACATTGCACCTACATAACATTGTTCGGGAAATAAATGTAATTTGTAAAACATAAAGATTGCTTTACCCTTGATTCCAAACCTGGTTTTTCGTATTAGTGTTTGTTCCCTCCAAACATAGTCGCGCTTCAATCGCAACACCCATAACTCCCCTTGCTGGTGTCGTTGGCAATAGGTTCTGAACCGCTTTTCGCCTGAAGCTTCGCGACCTATTTGGATCGACCTTGCAGTGCTTATTCTGTGGTCCAAACCACGACCTACTGTACTCCTGACCTGCCCAGATAGCAGGGGTCCCATGGGAGCGCGCGTCCCCGCTCTCTTTCAACCGTTCGCCGTTGGTGGTGCTTCCTATAACCTGTTCGTCTGCTACTCTGCGACCGTTTGGACGGCGCTGGAGTAAAAATGCCTGTATTATGTGACGAACTGCCGGCATTATGTGACTGCTTCTGCAAACTTAGACCGAAGGTTAAGTAAGCTATTCAGTGCGATTAATGGGGTGGTGCCATCAAACTTGTGGCTTGCGCGTTCTCTGTTGCAAACGTTTCTTAATGCTCTAGGAAGTTCCAAGATTCATGCATTCTCGCTGAATAATTTAATATCACTCTGTTTATGTGAATGACTTTCGGTTTGGTTTCTGGGCGCCGAGTTGGATAGTGACGTCACTGTGTAGGAAGCTTGAACACAGTGCTGTGACGCACGCACTGCTGCATCGTCTGCTCTCGCACACGCGCACGAGTAACCGTTCCAATGCCTTGAAAACTCGCTAAAATTCTCTAATAGATAATATTAGCGTGTATGGTATTCCGGTATGCGCAGAGATTTTTGCGGAGCATTGTGTTACCGGACGACGGTATTGACATCTTGTGACGCTTTGTGCAACCACAACTATAGGTGCGTTTCTTCGTTTTCACTGTGTGATCGCGGCAAAAAAAAATGTTTAAAAAGGCAACACATTCGGAACTACGTCGCTGCCGAGAATTTACACCGGCAGAGAAGTAGAATGCACCAGATTTCTGGCAACAACAATTCTGTGCTTGCCTGGTTCATCTTAGCACCTCCAGGTGGCCCCACCTGTCCGACCTCGCACGTTTACGGCTACGGCAAAAAGCAAGAAGTGTGCGGACGAATTAAACTTCGGCAACGTTGCCTTTGCAGGTTCGCGTGACGATGCGAAGCACTTTGCGAAATGCGAGCAAGTTTGGCTACTTCGGCAACAAGCTCAGAAAAAATGAGGGCAGGTTGCAGCCGATGCTATCTTGGCTTGCCCTGTGCAGTGGAGCTGTGGGTCACCGCTTATTGCACGTCACTCTAATGTGGTCCGACATCACTAAAACTTTCGTTACGCTTCCTACAGAGTGACATTGGTGTCAGTCGTGCTAGCGATGGGTCTAGGTCGTGAGAATGAGCATTTAGGCACATTTTGGAAGAGAATTAAAATATATTCTAAACGCTTGCTGTGTCCAACACTTCGTGCTGAGTCTCCTTGCATAGAGGAAGCCTACAGCAGGCATTTTATAGCCTCAAAATTTGGTGAAACCTGCTGATTGGTTGACTAACGCTGATTGGTTGACTAACGCAGTGAAAACTGCTCACTGGTTGACTAATGTGAAAAGCGGTAGACTTGCATAGTGTAGGACGGCTGTGTCCTTTTAAATGCAAAGGAAAGTTCAAATTCACTTTTCATATGTTTATTTCCGAAGTATTTTGCATTTATGCATAATAATTACACTCTGCGCTGGCGAAACATCACCACGAGCGTTAAAGGGACCGACAACTGCCCAGAACATGAAATGAGATGACTGCACTGATGAAAAGATTGTCCGTCACATTGACTCAAACCAACCCTGTTTATCTCGTGAGAGGTGGATTTATATTTTTATTTCTTCATTAAAAGTCGCGAAAAATGACCTTTGGCGCCTCTGGCGGCAAAATGATAAATGGTTCGATGAAGCCGGTCACGTGACCGTTGATTGGTGTACGCATTCGATGACTTTTCTGTTAGTACTGAAATATTGTTCATTTCTTTATATTAAAAGATATTACTCCATAAAAATGTACATATAGGCCTGCGTTAGTTGTATGCAACAAAGTGGCGCTGCCTTCGCTTGGCGTAGGCAACCTTGGGCGCAGGCGCACACAACGCTGTACAAATACCGAGAAGGTGTATAAGGCCACATCATCTCATTGTAACAGCTTGCTATTTTCAAAAATGGTTGGAAAGCTCAAAATAAAGGTGGTTAAGCATAGTTACAGTAACTCCTGCGAAAGCAGAACAACTGCAGCTTTCATAAAGGCTAGCGGCATCGCTATCAATTCTCAACGTTGCTGGAGCAAGCCTTCATGCGTGTTTGGAGCCTTTCAGATCGAAAAATACTGCTTATAAAATAACTACGTGCTTTTAGGGTAAACCACTGCAGCTACAAACGCTACAAAGGGTAAGCTTCCTGTCGTGTCGTAAAAAACTGGGTCGAGAAAAATCAGTTGTCGGTCCCTTTAAAGCTGACATGAGCGAACAGGTGCTGACTAGCGCCACAACGCTTGTAGGTTACGTCCCTAGCGGCAGGAGGTATGAATTAGAACATGGGCGCTGGAGAGGGGACATTTGGGCAGGTCAGTGGTGCGATCTTGTACGCGTTACAAAATAAACACGGAGGCGTGGCATGACAACCAGCCGCACGTGACCGCACGCGATTGGTCAATGCAGAGCCGTGACGTCTGTCGCGGTTCAAATGGGCCATTCGCGTGCGGCATGTGCGGTCACGTGCGGCTGGATGTAATGCCACGCCTCCGTGGTTATTTTGAAACGCGTACAAGATCGCACCACTGGAGTACAGTAGGTCGTGGTCCAGACCACAGGATAAACTTCAGCTTTATTCTGTGGACGAGACCACAAAATAAAATGCAGTGTTATTTTGTGGACCACGTAATAAATTTGTGTGCTGTGGGCTGTGCAGAATAAACTGTAGCCCAAGCAGCCCACCTGTTTTGACGACGGTTTCTGTGCACCAGACCACAGAATATAGTGCACCTTTATTTTGTGGACCACACCAAATAGACGTGTGCTGTGGACTGTGCGCACCAGGCTTCGCTGTAGCCCAAACAGCCCACCTCTCTTGATGACTGTTTTCCGTCACAAATTGCGAGGGTTTATTCTGTGGTCTGGTCCACACAATAGGCAGTGCTCCCTCCTCCCTTGACAACAGCTTCTCTTGCGAATCGCAATATTTGCTCGCCGTTTTGTCAATCGATATTGAAGACGCGTATGGGTGAAAGATCGCAATGTTTTCACATAGGCGAGTATTGATATCAGCCGCAGCTAAAGTTGTTATTGTGAACGGAAGCAGCAAAACGTATGCGTATAGTGATAACAAATGACAGCGGTTCTAAAATTTCGTGGATCTGATCTATCGCATGCGGTACACTAAAGTCACTTTCACCACAGTACACTTGTATCATGTGAAAAAGTGCACTAACATTTGCACGGGAGACTCGAATTTTGATCTATCCTTCTGAATGCGCGCGGCCATAAACCACCCGAAAAAGAACGCTAACGCCACCGCAGAAAGAAAACAATAATAACGAATGACAGCGGGAACAAAAATTTATGGCCTTGATCCATCGAGTATACGCAACGCTTAAGCCACTTTCGCCGCAGTACACCCGTGTCAAGCAAAAAAAAAAAGCGCAATAAGATTGGCGAGAACCTACTAGTTGTCACTGGACACAACACACTTTGTCACTTAAGTACATACACTTGCATGCGCCATATAATTACGAGTACTTGTATGATCGTCAACGTTTGAAAACTTTACCGAAACAGCTAAAGTAGCCCCTTGCCAATCTTAATGCATTTTTTTTTTTTTTTGCACGACACTAATGCACTGCGGTGAAAGTGACTGAAGTGTGTCCTGACGCGATAGATCAGGGCCAGAATATTTTCGTAGCATCGTCCTTTGTCATTATCATTCCCTTCTCGCAGTGGCGTTGACGCTGTTCTTCGGGAGATCTGTGGCCATGTTCGCACAGTTGGGAGGATCGCTCAAAATTTGAGTCTCCCGTGCAGATCTTAGTGCACTCTTTTTTGCATGACACAACTGTACTGTGGTGAAAGTGACTTAAGTGTTCCGCATGCGATGTATCATGTCCACAAATTTTCGGAACCGCTGTCATTTGTTATTATACGCCTTCTTTTTGCTGCTTCAATTCACGACAAGTTTACCTGCTTTTGCATGTCAGACCAGCAAGCACGCCAAAGGTGGGCTTCGCCTTCGCATTTCAAACTTTTCACGCATAAGCGTCTTCCATCTCGCGTACTATGCCCAGAAATGACCTCCTTGGTCCGGACTTATTCACAAAACTGCGAGCGAATATTGAGATTCGCGAGAGAAAACCGTCGTCAAGAGAGGTGGGCTGTTATGAATTATGTGGATACCCCTTTTAATCATTGAGAAAACGGTACCTCAAAATGGCCAAAAATGCATGGGCTTACCCTGTGCCCTTAAGCAAGCTTCACGAATAAATATTTCGCAACAGTATGGACATTTCAAGAACAGTACAAATATCCATAAAGGAGTTGAGCAAATTTTACTGATACAAAATTTGGGCCCAACATGCAGTCACTTTCAGAGTGAAACCTGTGCCGATTCCTTCTTGTTTCACTTCTATCACGCTGCCTGCAAGACGTGGCATCTTTTTTTCTCTTCCTCGTACAGATACATGGCAACCCTCAACACTGTTCCTTTGTGACTGCGGGGCCTTCTATGGCACTGTAGTTGTGACGTTTTCGTTCTAGCGCTAAGACCGACACCAAACTCCACTGAAACACGTTGCTGGGAAACATTTTTCGCCCATTGAAAGTTCTGGAGCGGTCCGCAACTCTCAAATGCGCATGCGATGGCCTTCGCATCATAAAGGCAGGGTACTTGATATGACGTCTAGTCTAGTTCCTAAAGCGCGTAAAAAACACGATTTCACGTACTTTGACTACGCTCCTTTGACATACACAGTTCACTTCGGCGCCATTCGACCAAATCATCGGCTTGCTCCTGGCTTGGATAGGCCGGGATAGGCTTTCGAATCTAGCCGGCAGAACAACTCTCGAAGGCTACCCCGAATTTACATCATAGATGCCATAATTGTGAGGGCACTATTTGCTTCTTTTTTTTTTTACATGTGGAAAATACGGGGATTTTACAAACTTGCCGAGCCAGCTGGTCTGTTTGGCATGGTTGCTGGCGTACGGCGCGGATGTTGAGGTCTGCGGAGGAGGCTTAATAATGTACACCTCTCACTAGAATATTCTAGTGTATTCTAGGCCAGTGGTTCTCAAACGGGGGTCCGCGATACCCATCCTCGAAAAATAAAGAAAAACGTTTTTTTTGAAGGCACACTATGTCCCGTGACAGCGGCCCCTTCTGATTTTTGTCATGCTTCACCACGTAACCCTTTTGCATTGCAGCGGAGCTGACTTGTGTTTCCCATTCTATTTGTTCTCTACGACAGTGGTTCTCAAATGGGGATCCGCGGACTCCAGGGGGTCCGCGAAGCCAATTTTGGGGGTCCGCAAAACCCATCCTCGAAAAAAAAAAAACGTCTTTTTAGGCATACATGTATTTCGATTTTTGGTATATGCTTCACTGCATTCGCATTGCGGCAGAGCTGACTTATGTTCCCCTTCTTCACGAGATGGCTGTGTGTGTGTGTGTGTGTGTGTGTGTGTGTGTGTGTGTGTGTGTGTGTGTGTGTGTGTGTGTGTGTGTGTGTGTGTGTGTTTTGCAGTTTTCTAGGATATATGCAAGTGAGCATACTTTTTCTTGGGCAAACGTAGCTAGAAACAAATTGAGCGTGGCTGCAGATCCGCACAACTTATTGAGAAGCTCGTGGCACTTTAGTTTGATCACTCTTTGCCAGGGAAAAATAGGCACCTATTTCACGCTGCATGTTGCGTTAATTTAAGACCCCCCCCCCTTTTTTTTTCGTCTCATTGCAAGGGGTCCTCAAAGCATCCATGGCTGAGAACCACTGTCACGCCGTCATTTTTCAATCCGCGCCATTTTTTACATCCGCTGCGCGCTAGCGTTTCTGCCATTGCAACGATTTCGTTTGCGGTGGCATACTGTAAAGAAAGAGCGCGCGCGAAAAGGGTGTCTTTTTGTCCCACAACAATAATCTTCATATATATCTCGCGCGCCTGTCAAATCCCGCCATATTATCAAAAATGGCGGGATATGAAGGCAATTGCTTTTAACTGGAATAACAATGAGGCGAAAACAGCGCACACTTCACGAGGACGGACAGAGGGAACACAGTGCACAGTGTTCCCTCTGTGCATCCTCGTCAAGTGTGCGCTGTTTTCGCCTCGTTTTGATTTTAAGCCAATCGGAGTTGACAGAAAGCGGAATTCGAAACCGAGTCACGGTCACGAACAGCATGCGCTATCAGCATGATGACATAGAATTCTTGACGGGAAAGCGGCAAGCGCAGCGTTTTTAAAGAAAGGGAGCACAAGCAAGCCAGATGATGATCTTTGTTGCAGAACAAAAAGACACCCTGCTCCAAGGGCGTAGCCAGGGGGGGGGGGGTTCAACCCCCCCCCCCCCCCCCAAAAAAAAACATTTGTGGCTACGCCCCCGCCCTGCTCCAGCGCTTTCCTTTTTTTAATGCATCCATGCGTGCTCCTGCAAATAAGCATTCGTCTCCGCCAATTTTTTGATGGGACACGCCAGATGAAAGATTTAATTACAGCAAAGCTTTAGGCGGCCTGCTGGTTGGTCAGAATTTTACAGCAGAGCTGCTAAAAGAATGCTGAACGAAATTTTTGCCGCCGAGATTTTAAGCCAGACTGAAAGATTGAGAGCTGAAATTGGTAGACACAAAAAAGTCATTGAACAAAAATTTAACTGGAGACAGCGTTTGAGCAAGTGGACTTGTCTTCAAGGCAGCAACTGCCTTGATGAATGTAATAATTTTTTTTCAGGTTAGTGCTCCGTTCAACGAGCCCGAGCTGAACTGCACTATTAAAAAATCTCGGCGGCAACTGTAGCACATGCAACGCAAGGGCTCAGACACGAGGCCAACCCCCTATCCGTATAGCCAGACTACAAGTATACAAAGACTTTTACACTGAGAATGTGACGTGCGTGAAAAATTAATTCATAAACATTAAGAAAACCATGATAAGTTTGTGAGACACAGGGTAGCATGGGATACCAGATTAATCTTGCCACCTAAGTTTCTTTGACGTGCATGTAACGTTATGTATATGAGCACATCTTTTTAATCCTTTTACCTGCATTGAAATGCAGCCATGCACATGGACTCAAATCTGCAACCTTGAGCAAGGCAGCGTGATGTCATTGCCACTGGGCTACCGTATATGCTGGGTAAATTTTTTTATTGTAAGTATTGGAAGCGCACATGACAATAGTCTAGGTTGGTCACCATAACCATCAACTACGTCGTTCATCCTATCTCTGTGGACTTGGCACAGTCACTGTCTGTAACGGCTGCACCTCCTGATGTTTCAGTGCTGTCTGTTGACCTGGTAGCAGAGACAATCCTTGGCAGTGTAAGGCTGGAGGCTCAGATGCTCCTCTTTTATCCATGAGGGTCCTACAAAACAGAGCAAACATCCTTATTTTTGCAAGTGAATGCTGAGACAATGTGTCAAAACACATCTACTTCAAGAGCACTGACTTGCAACTCAATTTTTAACAGCGGAGCTGTTTAAGCTTTTCGTTTGTCTGTATCGTGTAGAACAGAAACGGCACCTGGCTGTGACGTCACTACGCATTGCCAAGCAATGCCTTGGCACAGCTGTGCCTCGCTTCGCATATGAAGGGCTCCGCTCTATGCACGGCTGGTGCAGAAGCCTAGCTCAGGTTCCAGCCGCACACAGTCGTACCGTGCACATGTTAACGTCCCCTTTCCGTTGCATGAGTAATCGCAGCTACGATGGGATCGGGCGAATAAGGCAACAGGCTAGGTCAACAAACAACAATTTATTTCTACGCTAGCAGGTATTGCACGACAAAGGTTTTTGAAGTTTTGATAAATGAGCTAAAGAGCAACTTAATTTGAGTAATTTTATCCTGTTGCCTTTTCCTATGGTGAAGCTATGCTGCTGCAAGCACGACTTTTTTATAAGTGTGAAAGCTGCAACTGTCATAGGTTCACTTTTTTGAACCATTTTTCTGGGTCGAAAAAAATCACTCGTGGGTCGATTACCTCCGGCTCCGATATATTTGTCAGTCTGAGTAAGCCAGGCCGAGTACAATTTAGGTGACTTGAGCCAGAGTGAGTCCACATGAGAAAATTTTGGTAGCTCTGAGACCGACAGCGTTTTTCACAAGAAGATCTGGAGCGGCCACCAAAATCCTGGAGTGGGCACTCCGACTGCACCAAGTCGAATTTTCCTGTTATACATGGCAACCTTCTGTGCAAGATCACACAGGAAGCTCCTTAAGCACACGTCACATACACCGCTTCCGGAAACAATTTGTGCTCTCGCATTGTACGACTTCGTGGCAACCTTGGTCGCCACTGTTCTGAAAAAGCCGCTCGAAATAAGGCTTCGTACAGCACCTGTGTCTTTTCGTAATCCTCGTCGTGCAAGCTGGACAAGCTACTGCTAGAACTGCTATCATCACCAAACGCAAACTCCACCACAGGCGAAGCGTCGCAAAATTTTAGTTATATTGAGATTGGTCAAAAGTAAGAAGACGCCGACCAAAAAGCTAATAACTAATAACAAAGACTAGTAACTTTTGACCATGATTGTTCCCGACCAGACGAGTTTTCGTCGAACTCTTGATTTTATATTGAGATTGGTTGAAGTTAGCGCATATGAGTATAACACTGGTGATACAGAATCCAACTTGGCCAGGCTCATATTCTGTTTTACAACACAGTAAATTAGAGATAAGTGCCGACTGAAAGGAGGGTCCTCTTCGAAAACAAAACTGATAATGGAAATTGTGTAAATGAAACATACTGCTGTTGCAGAAAATAAACTAAGAGCCCAAAAAACTGCTGAAGTCTAATGCCTTTTGTTTAATTTCGGGCTATCCAAACCTGCACCAAAGCGAGCATCAAACCAGCAACTAGGAGTTCGGCAATGCAATGCAATGGCCACTGACTAAGGCAGGTTGACAGCTACATGTGACAACTTATGAACACATGGTGGCTCCTAAATGAAAAAGTTTTGTCCCATCTCACAGCAGCAGCATTGCAATACCTCTCGCCATTCTGTATCAACGTAATCTATGGGATCTGGGAAAGATCAGTGCCTAACGATTCGTAACATGTCTCTCAAACTCCCATATATCCAGTGCTAATAGGACTAAAATAGTGTTTCTTTCAAACAGAATGCCACAATTCCTTTTCTTATTGGGTTGCAGTGTGAACAAAAACTGCACAGTTGCATGCTGCTCTTCACTTACATGAGGCAGCTTGGGGACGGCGTCACTTGGCAGCGCAATCTTGACCAGTGCTTGCTACGGTGGCATCGACTCCATCGTGCTTCTTACGCATATGAGCATTGAGGTCAATACGCCTGCAATACCTTGTCTCACACACGGGACACTTGTGCGGCTTTTCACCTCTGTGCGATGCCACATGAAGTTTCAGAGAGGATCTATAAGCGAATCTGGCGGGGCAAAGATGGCACAGGTATAACTTCTTCTTCATGTGCAACTGCATGTGGCTCTGCAGAGCTTTCGTCTGCGTGAAGACCTTGCCACACTCCCGGCAGTGGAGCATCTCCACTCCACTTGCATGCAGCTGCTTGTGTCTGTTCCAAGCTTTCCAGAACCCGAATTTGGATGGGCATATCGGGCATGAATACACCGCCTCACCCTTATGCACACGCCTGTGTATATTTAAATCGGCTTTAACTGTAAACTTCTTGTCACAGAAGCGGCAAGAATAGGGCTCCTCGCCCGAGTGGACAAGCAGGTGTAGGAAGAGGCTTTCCCTAGTAGCGAACTGCTCGCCACAGAGAGTGCAGGAATACTGCTCCTCATCTGTGTGCGTGATCTCGTGCCTTTTCATGTCGTCCTTTGTTGTAAAGCACTGCCCACACATGGCACACTCGAGCAAGCCGTCGACACTGCATTCAAGCTTTTCTCGTGAATGTCCTGTAGCTCCTTCCGAGCATCTGTATATCAAGAGGAAAAAAATAATAAGCAATAATATTATTAATAAATAAGTAATAAAATAGACTGTAACCATGAATCAACCTGATTGGTTGTTGCATAAAAATGATACAGACTAAGAAGCATGCTGTTATAAACAGCACAATGTAGATGCTTGTCCTTCAGCTATGCCAGCACCTGTGTAACAGAGACTGATGGAAGCGAAATTTTGATTTTCGGGGCAGATTTTGGAGCAGAAAAAATGGTGCTTTGGAGCAGCTATTGGTGTTTTCGGAGCAGATGGCAAAAAATTTCAAACGACTCCTGGAGTTTAAATCATCATTTAAGCATCTCATAAATATTAATATTTATTGCACATATCATAATCACTTCAAATTGCAAGAAACAAATAATTAAGCAGATGGATGGTCACTGAACACAAATTAAGATGAGCAACATATATTTAAAATACCAGTACTTGTGGCAGAAGTGATATAAAAGCGATGAAGCTGGACACCAATTTACAAAAGTTGCCACAATCACATGTAACTATTGCCAAAGCAGCAATTTATAATCGGTACGAGTTCAATATGTCATTTTCATATTTCGCCAAAATAGCCAGCATTGAAAATTTAAAAAATAAAATAAGCTAAATGAGCTATACACTTGAAATGCCAGTTCTTGTGGCAGAAATGAGGTCAAAGCTGATAAAGTGCAAAATGTAATCAGTCACACATCAAAGTCATCACGGCAACAGTTAGTAATCGTTAAGATAATGAACTAATCTCATCCACATTTCACCAAAATAGTCTGCTTGTCAGGTACAAATATACAACTAAATCAGATATACAGGGTGTTTCAAGAAATGTGCCTGAAAATCTTCACAAATATGGAAAATCAGATATTTTCACGCTGCCTTCGTAATTACTTTTTCTGTGGGAGCAGGCATCTTAAGCTGAGTAGAGGCCTCAAATACAAGAGGAATTAAAGAAATGAAGTCAACTTTTTAATTAGAGGAGACGGGTGGTCGAGTCAAATGGGAAAATTGCAGCCCTTTCTGCGAAAAGCATGTTGCCGCTTTCAGATTTTACAAAAGCAACCGCTGGCAATTATTAGCGAGTAATAAACATGACAAATTTTGCCGTTGAAACCGAAACTTGGAAGAGTGAAACAGCCATACTCTTCCAAGACGTCTAGAATGAGCAAGCGTCGTTGTTTACACCCATTGATTGACTTCGCTTTGTGGCTGTGTAGGTTTCTTTTGCCATTAGACCACCTAGGGCGCACGTATGTTAACAAATGCAGAAGAACTAACATGCCTGTAATCACCGTCGTGAATAGTGACGTCATTCTGGTCGTCTGCTAGTTGCGCTCATCGGAGATTTGGTTTCGGTTTCGCCAGTGAATTTGGCTGAATCTCATTGCTCCGCAATAATTACCGGAGGCTGATTTCTCAAAATCTCAAAGCGGCAATGGCCCTTTCGCACGAAGGACAGCAATCCTCCCATTTCAACTGACCGCATGTCTCCGCTAACTAAGAAGTTATTTAAATTATTTTATTTTATTAATGTCATAATTACTGTCTGGTCATCTTAAGATGTCTCCCACCACAGAAAAAGTAAGTATGAAGGCAGTGAGCAAATATTCCATTTCCTCATTTTTGATGATTTTCGGACACATTTCTTGAAACACCCTGTACATCGACAATACCAGTACATGTAGCATTGTCAATGTGCTAGTGTGCAGCTAGTATACAAGCTGCATACTAGATGATAGTATACAGCTTATTTTTGTTTTCGTTTAGGCTCGCTGGATGGTCACACGGTTAAAGCTCATTGTTTCTAGTTCTCCAATGCCATTTTGGAGCAGGTTTGAAGCAGTTACTGACAAATATTACACTTTGGAGCAGCATGGAGCAGCATTTATCTTTTGGAGCAGTTTGGAGCAATTGGAGCAGCACTTTCATCACTGCGTTGAGCTATGGCACCAAACAAGTCCACCTACATCAAAATTACCAACTTCAGTGGCTTCAGATGCTCAAAGTGCTACTTGTAGATGTTATGATCTCTTTTCCAGCACATGCATGGTCGTGTTCCATTCTATGAGCATGGGCTGAGCTGCACTTTCCAGAAAGCCCTCCAGCAGCCCCATAGTCATACAGCCTGACCATAAGCATGCAAACATCTTTACAGTATGCCCCCACCTGAGTGTGAGAATATGACAATACGACCGTAATGACCGGGCTTCACAAAAAATTCATTCATGGGTTATTGATCAATCAACAACCACTATACAACTGTGGGAAAGGCGGTAGCACGGCATACCAGATTAATTTTTAAACCAGGGCTTCTTTTACATGCACCTAAATTTATGTACATGAGCGCTTTTTTTCTCATTTTGCTTGCACTGAAATCTGCAATCTAAACCAAGGCGGTACTGTGCTGTTGCCACTGCGCTGAAGCATATTTGTGCACATACTTATTTGTGAGTATTAGAAGTAAAAATGACAATAGTGTAGGATTCTTGTCATCCATGTAATAATTATAGTATATATTTCATAAAATGGTACCACCTATGTCCCTTCTAAGGGGCCCAGGCCCAACTCACCTTGTGTTGGTATTTGTAACAGCTGTGCTTCCTGGCATTTCAATACCGTTTGTTAATGATGCTATGGAGACAATCCTTGGCATAAGTACTGGAGACCCCGATGGTTCGTTTCTATCCATTTCCAGAGAGTCCTACGAAAACGCACACAGATTTTTATTTTTAATATGGCGTGCCACAACCTGTCAAAACGCATGTGCTTATATTCTTCCATGGTCTTGAACCCTTAAAATACTATTTAACGTGAAGTTTGGTACAACGAAAATCTTCTTTCCTTACTAATTCATATATTTCATCTCCATCTCTATGATACTTTACAGACAGTACCAACAGGCACATCAAAGGCACCCAGTTTGCGACAGGAAAGCACTGAAATTGGTGCATTGAAAAAAGAAAAGAAACAAGTGTGATGGCTATCACCACTGATGACAATACTATAATACTTATCTAGATGTATCACTTTTACAAATCATAACAAACTACAAAATGAGCTCGTCTAGATGCCTAAGCTACATATTTCGTAAAATTTCATTGCAGGAAAGACATAGAACACATGGAAGCACACATAAAGAGCACACATAACCAGCGGAATAACCAGCATGTATGTATTTCAACATACATGCTCTGACAAAGTTTCTATTCAACCTGGCATGGCCCAAGAATCAGTAAGTGGTCCACTTATAATTTTTTGCTCATAAACGACATCGTCAGTCATCAATATCAAACACCATGAAGATGAAACAATACGGATTGTACACGTTCCCTAGCAACTGCCCGTTGATGCATTAACACAATTCATTATTAATTAACACAAAGTCAGTGGCACAAAGGAGGCATATATTACAACGATGATGAGAATCCTCAAGCTTCAAACACTGCTTACACAAACATTCCATCTGTGCATGAATATGAGGATGATGAGCAGTAAGCATGATGCAGGCCCATATATAAGCAAGCACCAATGGGAACAGATTGTTAATCCATGCATAGTGCCACTTCTAACAAGGCCGTCACAACAACAATGCTCCAGTCAAACTTGCATGTGCATTTAATGCTGCACGAGTGTCAGGGGCAAGGTTACACCATACATATTCACTACTCATGGTGAGGAGATTGTTCTTCAACTTGAGATATCCTGTACAGCGCGTATCGGTAATCGTAACTAGGAAAATGAGAAGGATAAACAGGAATCAGGTAAGTGGAAAATGCTGCTATTGTACAAATAAGTTTACTGCCAATGGAACTACTGAAATATACTGTGTTTTCTTTCAATTCAGGCTATGAAAACTAAAGCCCACACAACATCGACACGATCGTGCTACGAAAGTAGAGGTCAGGCGAGGCCTCCAGTGGTGCCAAAATTAGGCTGGCACTGGTATAGAAGAAATACAACAAAGGTTAAAAGGGAGTGTGCCACAATTACAGAACGATATGTCGTCATTCTCTCAGATGTCATCACAGCTCCAACTAGGTGTCCTACAGTGCCATTGCCACTCACTAAAGTATGCTGAAGGCTACGAGTGACAACGTATGAACACACTGTGCCACCTTAAGCGAAAAATATCGATATTATCTCGCAAGCGCATTCCTGGGGAAATTCTGTGGGACATTCTCCTTCAACCAGAACTACAGCTTGTGGGAAATATCTGTGCATGAACATTTGGAAAGAACTTGTCGAAGTGCCATTTATCTAGCGTTAGCAGAACTAGAATAATGCTGCTTTGAAGCAGAATATGACAACTGCTTTTCTCTCTTTGGGTTGCACCGTGAATAAAAGAACTGCTAGTTCCACATTGAACTTCACTTACAGGAGGCTGCATGGAGAGAGGGCTACTTGGCATCTCCACCCTGCTCTCAGTGCTCGCCACGGTAGCCTTGACGTCAACGTGCCTTCTTCTTATGTGGCTCCTGAGGCTATCACGCCTGCTGAACTCTCTCTCGCACACGGCACACTTAAGCCTCTTTTCATTCGTGTGCATTATTGACACATGGTTCTTTAGATCATATCTTCTGGAATATTTAGCTGGGCAAAGATGGCACGAGTGGTGTGGCTTCTCCATCTTGTGCCACTTCACGTGGTTCTGCAGTGCTGTCACCTGCTTGAAGGTCTTGCCACACTCCGGGCAGTTGATCATCTCCACTCCAGTTGCATGTAGCTTCTTGTGCCTGTTGAAAGATCCTCTACTGCGGAATTTAGATGGGCACATCTGGCATGCATATGGCATCTCACCCGTCTGCGGACACTTGTGTCTATTCAAATAAGATATAAGTGAAAACCTCTTCTTGCACGAGGGGCAAGCATGGGGCTTCATGCCCTCGTGGGCAAAATGGTGTAGCAACAGACGTTTCCTGCTAGGAAATTGCTTGCTACAGAGTGTGCAGCAGTGCTTCTCAGCTGTGTGCAAGAGCCGATGCCTTTTTAAGCTGCTCTTTGTTGTAAGACACAGCCCACAAATGTCACACATGTGCAAGCTGTCGACCCTCCTGTTGCACTTTTTTGGTGAAGATTCTGTAGCTCCTTCCGAGATTCTGGACATGAAAAAAAAGTCATAATAAACAAAAATACTAATAGTAATTCAGGAAAACATACCATAACTATAATCAGTTGCATAATAATAACATAGAGAAAGTATGACAAACAGCACAACAACGACATTTGTTTTGCAGTAGCACCATTGCCACTGAGATGAAAGATTGAATGGTTGAGTTAGTTGTTCTTGCAATATGGCAGATGTAAGGTTGCACAAAAAATAAGGAAAACAGCACCAGAAAGGAGAGAAAGAGAAGAGCTGCTCACAACTGCATATAGAGAATGAAAAGAAAAAATACAAAGGTTTGCCAGAAGGAAGAAGCAGTCGATGCGATGCCTACCAACTGGAATATTATACAAATCAAGACTAGCAGCTTTACTGGCAATATGAACTGTAGCAAAAATGGCTTACTAAATTAGCAGGTGTATCGAGAGTGGATAGACCCGATTCAGAGCCTGAATGTCCAACGAGAATAAATGTCCAACGAGACGGAATGTCCAACCGAGACAGAATGTCCAACGAGACTGAATGTCCAACGAGTCTGAATGTCCAACTGAGACGAAATATCGAACGAGACGGAATGTTCAATTTACAAGAGAAGAACTTGTCCTAGTTCGAAATTTGTGAGAAAACCGATCCATTGCGTTAAGATACCTTAACAGAAGATCGCATTTTCTTTGTGTTTTGTGCTTACCATGGCGTCAGGCATCGTATTCTGGTTCCCTTATTAATTTGCTTTACTGCATTTATCATAATTTCAACTTTTGTTTGTTTTATTTTGCTTTTCTATATTTAGTTGTCATATGTATATTTCACGTGTTATTTTATTTTGTTTGATTACATACTTTGTGGGATGTCAGAAATCCGACATCGGACCGCCTTAACGAATTACGAAAGAGGGCGCTCCCTCGTCCACTTTGTGGGGTATTTATCTGTGTTTAGTCCCTGGGAGTGTCAGCCAGCGCTACTCGTAGCCAAGGTGGCAAGTGTGGAACACTTTTTGCCAGAGGGCGTCACGAAGCACGTGTTCTTTATACAAGGCGGCAGCTGACCTATAAACCCTCACATGCTGTATCACGTCTGCTGGAACGAAGCCCTCGCTATGAAAGTGCGAAATAAGGGGAATTGTTCGAGAGGCTCCTTTCTTTGTTAAAAAACCAACAGCCAATTAAGCCAAAGAAAACAGAGGAGCATTATTCGTTGTTTGTAACTGTAGTGTAAGGATACTACAGTGGAACCTCGTTAATGTGTACCTGCCGGGAACGCCGCATAACTACGCACTAAACGGTAGTACGCATTAACCACCAAGTAAGAATTTGCATCTCCTCGCGTATGCCATCGCCGCCAGCAAAGAAATAAATACAGTGCCACAGCAAATATTGCCTAAAGTACCCATTGCAAAGCCTTTTCTTTTCGCAGAGGGTGAATTGACGTTCTTGATGGCACTTGCTTTAATGCAAACTAATTGGTCAGAACGCACCGTACATGAAGTTATCATAAGCCTTCATTGCAACTAAACTTTGTATTCATTGCTTCGCAGATCGCTTTCAAGATAAGGCAAGCAAGGCCACACTACGCCGAGCACAGCTGTGTACTAGAAAAAAAAAAAACGGCTTTTGCGCCATCTTTTGGGAAGTTAGTGAACGAGCCACTGCAACTCTGAAGCGGCTTTTGCACTTCAGAAATGCTGGCTCATTGTCAACAGTAAAGAACATGTCTCAATAGCACATCACTTGCGCAGAGGAGCATGCGTGTGCTCTTTGCCAAGTTGTCTACAGTCTCATGCCACGAAGCAAAAGGTCGGTCGTTAGATGCCCTGGTCGAGCGACTCAAACAGACCTTTCTATAGTACACTATTTCTTAGTGACTTATCTATATATATCAATAAGTATATACGTATGGAACATCACGGTGATGTCGGAAATATGCCTAGAATGTCCATATGATTGTTATCGCAGTAAAAGAAGCGAGCACATCAAAGCAGCTACAGAAGAAGTCAAACTCGGACACAAGTAATGCAATTGACACAGCTCACATGTATATATATTATATATACCAAAACAACAAAGGGTTTCTAGGTCCGGTGAAATATTCACAGAAACATCAAACAGACGCGCGTGCGAAGCGATATTCATTTAATAATAATAATAATAATAATAACGTTTATTTCCACCAATACAAAGTTGATGGAGGGGGTGAGAATAAAAGCGACTGTCCGCTTGACTACGTTCTCACCCCCCTATACATCAGACAGAGGCGGTGGCGGCAACAGAACACATCTGACGAGGGTATACACAACATTCTAGAATGTAGCAATAACAGAAATTCAAAACAGCAGGCTGCGGTGCTGTTTCGTTCGGGGGGAGTCTGAGCTTCATCTGATGAAGCTCGGACCCCGAGTGAAACGTAAATGAAAATTGCTTCGCATGCGCGTCTGTTTGATGTTTCTGCGTGTTTAGGTTGAATTAGGTTGTGTTTGGTACGACCACAGTGTAGTGAAGTCAACTGTCTCTAAAACTGAACGAATGCTTATGAATGCTACACAAAGAAATATATCATTCAGCGTCTAGTTCGCATGTTTGCTCAATGCGCCTATCCAATCAATCACTAACAAGAGGGCATTTTAGAAATAGTTTTTCAGGAATAACTTGGGATGTCAAAGAATAACGATATGCGAACTCAAACCAAATAAGTCTAGCTGCAAAGCAGAACATTAGTTCGCTTACTGCAATGAGAACCTCAGGCACCACAATGCTATATTTTATTTCTACAGGTAAAAGGTAGGTAAAATACATGCGTATTTCGCATTGCAACAGACTCGTCATACACAACTAAACGAATGAGGATTGACTGTTGACCTAAAGAGATGAAGGTGAACCTTCACTGATTGACGAACAGGTAGCCTCACGCACAGGTGCCTGGTTGAAGTGTGTTGTGCCAAGAAGCTCAGTCGAACATGGTGGTGACCCATGGTGTGCAGCGTCTCGAGCAATTGCATCCAGCAGTACGATGAAACCTGTTTCTTTCTTTCTTTTTCTGATGATACCCCATCAACCGAATAATTACGATTAAATCATTAATCAAAAGATTGGAGAGCTTTAATTCACCTCCACACAGCACTACTGCATTAAAAAAGTCAACTCCAGTGCTTGTCAAATGGGTGCCGCAGTGCTACAGTTGACCTGCCGAGGGGGGGGGCTGAGCCCCTCCTTGAAAATTAGAGGGGGGGGCCGAGCCCCTCCTTGAAAATTAGAGGGGGGGGGCGCCCCCCCCCTTATCCCTGGGCCCCCCTGACTTTAAGCCCTGGTTATGATCGAGAAGCTGTTGAACGAAGAATGCTGCTTGAGCCTGCATTTTCTGGAGCCCTGTCCTATTCGCTGAGCATGTCCTCGTCACACTTACAAGAGGATAGGGTGTGCTTATACATGCCGGAATGTCAAACTGGTTATGGCAGTAAGTTGGGAAGCCTTGAGACGTAAGCAGGAATACACATGCTAAGAAGGAAAAACTACAAATAAAATAAAGGGAGAGAGAAGAGGGAATGATGTAGGTAGAGCTTTGCTTAAAATTCTCTTTCTTGCCAGAACAGGAAATGTTCCTTCCCTTGTAAGCCAGTGAAACTAGCGAAGCAGTTAGTGTAAGTTACATTTGAGTGTCAAGGTGAAACGAAGAATAATTGTACCAAAATGGCACAGTCTGATAACCAATGTTAGATACGTATATGGGATAACTCCAGTTTATAAAGCAATACAGAAATGGAAAGTTGGTGACAGGGACAAAGGTGCATTGCTAATCACATAAAAAAGGAAAAGCATGGGTGCTTAATTGCATGCTCTAACAATACTACTTCCTGACACGGCTCAGTTTGTATGCAATTGCTCATTCACTATTGAGACAGTTACAAAATTCACACAAGAGGCTTTTTGTCCTTTAAAGGGACACTAAAGAGAAACAATGAATTGGTTTAGATCGATAAATTGTGCTCTGAGAACTCTAACGTCGTTAATTTCGCCATCATAGGTTTATTAATAGAGGAGAAAATAAAGTTCAAAGTTTCATTTTCAAATATCACGCCAAAATCTCCCTGCCTGACGTCACGGATTTCAAAGTGTATGTATCGTATTTTGGCGCCATTGGCTCAACAAAATTACCCCAAACTTGGTAAGTTAAGTCTATGGGCCCCTCGGAGGACAATGTGCTTCATTTTTACGAATTAGGAACTACGTAGTCCCCAGTAGGCGCCGTCAAAACATGTGACGTCACGGCGAATGGTGCGGAAACTTCTAGGTGGCGTCGCTACCCACATTTTGTTTTTGCACGTTTTCTCGCTTACTAAGCGTCTTCTTGCAGCAAGCGTGGTGTTTTTGGCATCGTGAAAGAGTACTTTACTAATATGAGAAAAATTGTTTTGCTCTTTAGTGTCCCTTTAAGACATTCGGTGGGACATTTCACAAAAACATGCCACCCCTGAACCCCCTTGCAGGAACGACATAAATTTTCTATATTTCTGATGGTTACATATATAGCCTGGGCTACATGATTGACTGTGCAATAAAACACATTGACAATGTTCGTCCCGTTTTTCTGTTGCTTCATCTTCGTCTATCGATAATGCCTCAACCATATGCCAAAATAATCGAGTTGCCATTGGTGAAATTATGTCCTAAATAACATAAAGCAAGGCGTAAAGGTTATAAATGGGTTTGTAAGATGGCAAATGAACTTGTTGCTGGACAACCTCTTGCACCAGGATAAAAATCTATGCACCTCTCTGGAAAGAATTGATACAAACAGTTCTTTCAAATGTGTTTCACTGGACTCCAGTGAGCTCACCCTGGGCTGCTATCCATGCTGTCTTTTGAAGTTTCAGAGCTGTCACTTGCAAGTACTGCATCAGTTAGTGGTCCTTTTTCGTTGCTGTCAATGTATATCTACAGGAAAAAAAAAATGCACCTACTTTCAGAAGGACAGCCTGCTGGGCGAGTGGGTAACTCATCTTAGATCGGTGGTGCACAAAAGAACGGTATCACAGGAACGGTGTCCGCGTTTCTGTCAAGAACAGCGTCCAAGAACGGTGTCCGTGTCAAAGAACAGTGTATGTGTTCCTTCCTCCTGTGATACCGTTCTTTTGCGTACCACCGATCTAAGATATTTTCAAAAGTACTGCCAACAATCAACATAAGGCCATGGAAAGCGAGGGTTAAAATGAGTAACAATTCATAATAGTTCGTGCAAAGTGAGACAATAAAATGAACTTGACAGAGAAAACTTCAAAAATGCATGCAGACACACAATACACTGGAAGAAAGAAAATCATACTTGACTTCATTATGCAATGGCAATGTTTGACATGAACACTGTTGGACAAAGATAGCAAACCAGAAAGCATCCCGGCTGACACAAAATAAACTGCTGCACTGTTGATCTGTGTACGCCTGCCTCATAAAACCACAATCATTACAACACTATTGCTGACAAAGCTTCAAGGATACTACTGTCGTAAACGCTGGCTTGAAGTAAAGAGAATCAAAAGAAAACAAAATTCCCTTCACTTACAGGAAGTGGTGTAGACGGTGGGCTACTGGGCTCCACCTTGATGTCAACGCCCATCGCACCCTGAAAAAAAAAAAAAAGCCTTTATCTCTGATCCGAGTTGCAAAAGAACCGTGGACATTAAACACTGCACACATGCTCAAGAGAGCCTCACTCTACATCCTAGTTCAGCTTAGTGTACTTGCGCGACCGAATTTACAGTGTTATGTATTGCTGACAAAGCTTTGAGGATACTACTGGGGCTGTACTGGGGCTGGGGCTACTGGGGCTGGGGCTACTGGGGCTGTAGTGTTGTGGAAGAATGAGTGGCGGTTTGGATGAGTTGATGAAACCATATCGACATGATTGCAGAATACAAACTGAATGACAGCAGAGGAGGGGACACAACACAGGCGCTGGAACAAGGATAGAGGAGAGGACAGAGAACAGTTTCTGGAATGAGGACAAAGGAGAGGACACAGAACAGCCACTAGAACGAGGACAGAGGAGAGGGTACAGCACAGGTGCTGGAACGAGGAAAAGCAAGAGAACACACAAAGACAGTTGCTGGGAACGTGGACCGAGGACAGCAGACAGCACAGGTGTTGGAATGGGGACGGAAGAGAGGACACCACACAGGCACTGGAATGAGAACAGGAGAGGACAATGAACGGGAACTGCAACGAGGACCGAGGAAAGGAAACTGCAAAGGCACTGGAACAAGGACAGAGGAGAGGACGCTGCACAGACACTGGAATGAGGACGGAAGAGAGGACACGACACAGTTGCTCAAACAAGGGCAGAGGAGAGGCCATAGCACAGGCACTGGAATGAAGAACAAGGGAGAGGACACAGCAAAGACAGGCAGTGGAATGAAGAAAGAGGACAAAACACAGGTAGTGGACTGAGGACAAAGGAGAGCACACAGCACAGGCGCTGGAACGAGGACAGACAGCACACAAGCCTGGAACGAGGAAGGATAGGATAGCAAAGGTGCTGGAACGAGGACAGAGGAAAGCACATGGCACAGGCACTGAAACAAGGACAGGGGAGAGGACGCAGCGATGGTGCTGTGTTGTGTCCTCGCTTAATGGGCGCTGTGCAATCATGTTATAATGTCAGAAGCCAGAAAAAGATCCTGGTTACCACCAAATAAATAAGAACACTGTTGGGAATTGTCGAATGGCCCTCTCAGCCCAGAATCATCACAATATTTTTGACATGAGACAGGAGAACCAAATGAAGGCACTCCCTTTACTTACATAACACGGTGTGGCAGGAGGGTCAACAGCTGTCGTGCCCTGAAATAGATTTGTTTGCATTTAGTTCTGAGCTGAGGTGGGAAGGAACCGTGTACTCTAAACACTGCACACATGCTGAAGAGCCTCATACTCCATCAAAGTTCAGCTCAACGTACTAGTGAGAATTATTTCGCACTGTTAATTGTAAGAAGGCCGAAAGGATCCTGATTGCCACCAAACAAGCAAAAACGCTATTGGTCTGTGTCTGACTACCTTATCAATCCACAAACATCACAATGCTGCTCATATAAAACCAGAGAATCAATATGAAAAAATCCTTTACTTACATAAAGTAATGTGTAGGGAGGGCTGATCGACTCCATCTTCATGTCAACATCTGTCATGGCCTGAAATAGACATTTTTACTTGTTCCTGAGCTAAGTTGAAAAGGGAATTTGTACTCTAAACAACGCAGGCAGGCTGAAGAGCCTCATTCGCCAACCAAGTTTAGTTTAGTGTACTGGTGTGAACAATATTGCAGTGTTCACTGAAAGAAGAAAGCAAGGATCCTCGTCGCCACCACATAAACAGGAACACTGGTGGTTTATACCTATCTCATTAACCCGTAAATACAGCACGAATGCTAACACAAAACCAGATAATCTGCGTGAAAATAAGTAAGTACACTTACATGATGTAGTATGGTTATTGGGCTAGTTGGCTCAAACTTGATGTCAACACCAGTCATGTTCTAAAAAAAAAAACAAAGGCTTTTTAAATTCCTGAGAAGAGCTGGAAGCAAACCCTTTTGCACTACGTGTACATGTTAAGGAAAGGTTCTCACTCTCTTTTTAAATTCAGTAGAGATGACTAGAGTGAACCATTTCAGACTCTTGGTTATAAGAAGCTACCTCATTTAAAGTTTCAAGTCTTTACGCAGCAGTGGCTTTCTGCAAGTTTTAAAAAATGAGTTCAGGAATAAACTAATATAAGTCATCGTAAGTGTATTTTTCTAATATGAAGATATATTAGATAACACTACCTCTGAGAAACACAAAGACAACAACAAAAGAAAAGTGTACATCCCAAACGAAAGTACATCTCGTACGTTCCTTAATCAACTAATATTTAAATAAAGTCTTCTTAGCACCATCAGTCCAATGGTAGGTGCTGCCTGTTGTCTACCCCAAGTATACAGTCTGGGCTACAGTGTACATGTAGATGTCGTGCAGTCACCCAGAATGGCAATGAGCTAGAGGCACGCAGAGCTGGAGGTAAGAAGTGAAGTTGGCTATTGAGAACGAGGGTCTGGGTCCTCACTAGTTGGCAAGTTGGCATATTAAAGATAGAAATTCATAGAGGAACAGAAAGCACTCCTCTTTTTCCTTTTCCTCTGGCTGTTCATAGCTGTGCGAGTTACTTAGAATTCGGTCACACAAGAAGCCACGTGTAAAGAAAGTGACAAAATAAATGAAGTATTTTTTAATCACCCACTAGGTTATATTACAATGAAAAATACTTCTTGGAGTACCACTCAGCAAATTTAAAGTGAATTTAGGCGCTGTGCATTACCTTACATATGGGCCTTGGTACTGAGTTTTGGCCTCACGTGGACAACTTCAAGTTCCAAGAAACAAAATGTGTATCTTACTAGTACTTGCTGTCCAAATGTAGATTTTTTTCTTTTCACTATCATGGCTCAGAGGACCTCGGGAGGTCCATAGCAGAGAGCATTGTCCCCCAGCGCCTCGTTACGTAAAGGGTAAAAGACAACTGGTAAAGGAGGGAAAATGTTTGCACCGCATTTTACTTTCTCTTTCTTTTCAGTGATGTTGAATGAGCCTCCTTTGTATTTATATATAGTTGAACATTTACATCAATTATGTGCTAGTATACAACAACTCATTTGAAGTGTTGAACAAGCAAGTTTCCCACAGGGTACGTGTTGTTATAGCCAACTTGGGATACCCTTTAGACGAGCCTTTTTGAGGACGTCGGGCTAGTGCCTTTGACAGGCGGTGACGTCCTACATGCATCGACGAATTCGCCACACATTCCCTTCCTTCCTTTCCTCCTCTCTCTCTTACATCGTCTGTTTAACCTCCCTGCCTGACTGTTTCTTTCCTTCCGTGAAGCACCAAGTTAAAAGCACACGTGTACCATCTTACAGTAAGCATCAACCGACAATAAACTGGTGTCGTTTTGTTGCTGTTTTTTTTCCATGGAAGGGCAAAGAGAGAAAGCGTCTGTCGATTCGTCAATTGTTTCACCTAATTCACATCGCTTGCATCACGCATCAGTATAGTTGATGTTGAATTTTTCTTTTTGCACTTTTTCTTTCACGTGCTCATCTTGTCCAATATTAAAAATTGTTGCTTTAGACTGCAGAACACACAGAAGCACGACTCAGCGCTACAGAGAGGCAAGTACGGTAATAAAGGAACATAACAGAGCAAATGAGACTGAGCCAATGTACAGTACGGTCGACTCTTAGAGGAAATACGCGAACGCGTGGCTGGCACCCAGCGTGGCGCGAACTGGCGGCGAGATTAGTAAACGCGGCGCACACACATAAAGGCGTAAGGGCGGCTTGCCGCTGTTTGCCTGCTACTTTCCGCCCCTGCGCTTGGCGAGCGCTGCATCTTTCCGCTGTGCAATTCATGTAGCCACCACTCTGCTTGCGCCTCGTCGTGTAATCAGCAGGCAAAAAAAAAGGTGCTGTTTGTTTGTTGCTGTGGTTTCTGATGCGATGCGCTCCATGGCCACAGCAGCCGAATTTCAACTGGGGTCAATTTACAAAGGAAAGATGTGTGCTCATACTTAGGTGCACGTTAAGGAAACCCTTGTGGTTGAAATTAGTTGGTCTCCCCAAGCAGCATGACCCCTAATCATACTCTGGTTTCAGTTTTAACTCGCCTGGGTTTTTGATTCTGATAACGAAGCCAGTCACTTTGGTAACCTCGAATCAGTGCTCACTGAAAAGTCACTCGTAAGCTTTCCACATGCTGCTCACACCAGCTGGCCGGCTTTGATAATAGACAACAAAATTGATTCCTGATGCAGCGAGCACGGCACGCTTGTCCTTCCAACCATAGAAATATAGCATGTTGCTAGTGCGTGCCGAGCGCGGCGGTCGTGAAGTAGCAGACGACGAGGGGCACAAACTGCCCTTGTGATTCTACACGTATGCTCCACATTTCCAAATCTGGCCAGCAGTTAGCCCACCGTGCACTCGAGTATTTTCTCTAAATGTGGACCATACTGTACAGCGAGTGTCAACACATTTGCGATTTTGACTGGCCACTCTACGAAAGAATCGGTTGCAAAGTGGCACTGTATGTGTCCATACGATTTGCAATAAGTTGTTTTTTTTGTTGTGTTTCTTCTAAGTAGTCTAACTACAAACTCTGCCGAAACTGGCTTCCAGGAAACATTTCCGACCCATTAACAGAAGGAAGTGAATAGTGTTGCACCTAGATATAACGATAGCACTAGGTGAAGTTCGTTTAGCAATGTTACCAAAACAGATGCAACTTCTTCGACACTTTAAGTTGGCGCTTGGTGAAGTTCGTCCAGCAATTTTACCAAAACAGATGCGGCCTCTTCGACACTTCAGGTTTGGCACTTGGTGATAGCACATGATGCATTAAGTCCCAGCGTGTTAACAAGATAGATTCAGCATCTCAGACACTTCGGCTTTGGTGGAACGCATCGTGCAACGCTAGGGGTAATGGTGACGCTAGTTTGAATCATGTGACAGGAAAATGTCCACCTTTAGAAAGTTTAACGCCAAACATGCGCTTCGATGAACGCGTGAATGACCTTTCACTAAATGTGAAATGTGTCCAAGACACAGAGGAACGCTAGTAAAATGTTGAAAGACGCCATAACAACACCACTCAAGAACAAAGTTCTACGGAACTCCGCGACTATGGACGTCAGACTCTGGAGTTTTGCAAGAGCGTAGCGTCACCTGTCGGAACAGTATTAGGTAGTACAAAGACCGACTCCCATGCACAGTTTGCAGTGGGACTAGGTCCAACTAGCGAGTGTGAAACAACGATTGAGCTTAATATTGCTTGTGTTTGCACATTTAATACTCAGAATGAGAGCTGTGAATTTCTCTCTGCTAGTCGGACGCGCCACCAAACGACCAAACCGCCATGAAGTGCTTGATGGATCACTCGCTAGAACGACGGCGAAAACAACAGCAGACGAGACCGCTCCGCACGCTACGAAGAAACGCTGTAGTCGACGCTATTGTTGCATTGTGAATTGCCACGTACGTAAAGGACTGAATAACAACGTTCAGTTTTATTGATTTCCATAGCTGTCCTACGAAGCAGGAAGACGAGAGCGCTGGATACAGTTAGGAGTGCAAATCAGCACAACCGACAGGAGGGGACAGAAGAGAGGACACAGAATGCTGGTTGCGCTGATTCGCACTCATAATCATGTTGTAGCAACACGCACAATTCTACAGTCTTCTAAGCTGGATACGAGCTGCTGCGAGCGTGTTGGGGGTAAGCAAAGTATACCCGCGTTCTTTACGGCCGGTTGCATGAGAAAGTGTGATAATGTGGCTCTGCTGTTGTTATGCGTAGCCCTGACGGAGAACTGTGGTAACCTTGACTATGAAGCTCAGCAGAGGCTCTGACCGCGGTGCGTGCCATTTAACACAGAGTGAGAAGCACCGCGCAGGTACGTTTTGAACGCTCAGAGTTCCGTTTCTAACTAGCTAACACGTGTCATACAAGTAAATGGCAAAATGTAGGTTATGACCACGTTCAGGTATGTTTTGCCTGTGGCCTCCGCGATTGCCGTAGCTATCTCGGAGGCCACGGTTTTGCCTTTGGTTGTACCCCGCGAAAGTGTACACGTACGTGTCCCCATTTGCAGTATATACAAACAGAAGACAACCATCAAGAAACCATTTGAGGATGCGTAATAAAAAAGTCCAATGCACAGGAAGCGAGAGATGAAGGGAGAATGCAACTGAAAAGGCGAAAATCGCCAGGGCCATTCGTCCCTGATAAAGCAAGCTTTGTACCACTGATCGTAAGATGCATAGCTAAGTAAATTGATCGTGTATGTACTTCATCGTTTTGGCATTACGTATATACCCAATTTTAACGCATTAAGGCGCAAGAGAACGAACGTTGAAGGGCTTGCCTAGAACTCGGTGTCGTGCGATGCTCGCTTGTACTTGAGAGTTGCAGCGCGCTGGAATAGCTGGAACTTCTTTTGCATTGTACCTGCAGTTCGCTTTGATGAGCTTCCTACTTTTTTGAAGCGTGGATTGGCGGAAGAAGCTTTCCAGGTCCTTGATTTTCAGGAAACCACGTCTCAACACCACCGTTATTGTGGCCTATGCACATTCGCTTGCGGACGGCTCTCTTTGTACTACCCAGTTAGCGCATGGGTAGCATGGGCTGCGATGAAGGCACTGGTGGCGGTGTTATTCGCAGCGCCGCCTGGGCAGAGTCTGACGTCCATACATTTTCCTACAGGAAAACAGGATGCTCACGCATCACTAGACAACTCCCATGGGTGTAGCAAAACAGCCATTTGGGCTAGTTGGTAACGGTTCATATCTTAAAGCAAAAAAGGCGCACTGAGGGAACAAGGACATAAGAAGGGAGGAACCGACGACACAAAGCGCACCCATGGGTGGTTTCGCATGGATTTTTAAGTATTGCTTTAACCGTAACAGAACTGTTCCGAAGGAGCCTTAACATTCTTTTAAAGTAGGATCACATGGTGTCGCTGGCGGTCGCGCTAGCGCCTTCCACTGACGCAGCGCAACTGCTACAGGATGTTACAGCCCCCCCCCCCCCCTACACGGCCAACCGTTCACAATGGCAAGTCAAGTACGCACCGCAAACAATACTGGACGAAACTTCAGCAAGAGTTTACAGTATGAAGCTCTATCTATTGCTTATCGTTACGTCTGAGCAAGGCATTGGTCTGGGCGCAACGCTTGGACACAGCATTCGAAGAACTGAAGCGATCCACTTGTGTGAAATACACGTACGACAAGGGGCACGAGGAACATCATCGAGGGATGAGCAGTGGTATAAACGGCACTGGTGACTGTTACTAAGGCACGTCAAGCTACGCTCACGCGTACTTTTACACATCAAAAACGAAAGCCGATGCAGGTTACTTAAGTGCGTGACGCCATGTTTATTTACCAATTCAAACGGCTTGAGCTTGGCCTGGCTTAGCCGCTTAGCCTGGCTTAGCCAGCTTAGCTACAAACTCGCAACCGCACCAGAGAACACCGCAACGCTACTTTCCGACGTCTCAGTCGGCGGCTCGGTGTGCGTGTAGATTACCTTGATTTTACGTTAAAGGTGAACATTTGACAGCGTTTATCTGGTTTATCGCCATATCTGGGCCAAACTTGCTGGTGTGATGCGGCCGTGTGAAAACATGTAGGTTTCTCGTGGTTTCAGGCTCCCGGAACAAGTGCGAACTGGGAGGGATGTGACTACTCGGGAAGGAAATATGGCTTTGACAGCTGTTGGTCGTGTTCAGTGAGTCAGGTGCCAATATGCGAGGCGCGTACGCTAACGTGTACGCTAACCGCTTGCGGGCTCCCGTTAACTGACGGAAATAGCGGGCCGCAAACGTTAACGCAAACTTAGCGTACGCTATTCTAAAACTGCCTATTAATGCGAATTAGGCGGCAGGAAAATGTTCGCTCTCAGAAAATTTAACGCCAAACGGCATTTAGATGATCGGGCGAATGACGCTTCACTGGGCCGTTCTACACGCAGAGGAACGCTTAAAAAAAAAAAAAAGTTTAAAGACGCCATGACGATGCCACCCGAGAACAAAGTTCCAGGGAACTCTGCGGTGAGCGTGCTAGCGCGTGCCCTGTTGCAGGCCATGTTACCGGCCCTCCAGTCACACGGGCCAACAGCAACAACTGACCTTTCGGAGTCCTCTCACAAGTGCGAATACTCGAATCTCGAGATCCTCGAGCATGCTCAAGATCATATTTGTAAGGGCGCTTGTCGTTGAATGGTTGTATAACCACGCAGAGCCGGTGAACGCTGACGGAAGCGTTCGCTGGAGACGCCGGTGGATAGCTTTGTAAACAATTTTAGCCAAACCAAGCTATGCCATGCCAGGAGGCGTTGGCCACACTTTATTGGCCAAGCTGATGGGAGCTTTCAGTGGAGCACCTTTATTTGGTTTAGTGCGCTGCAGTCACGGGTGTTCTCTGCTGCAACCTACAGTGCAGTGCTTCGCAGTCTTTGCATGCTCAACCTCTTGAACGCGCGCTCGGGCACGTTTAGACCCGTACGCGTGCTTTGGCCGGCTCTGGAAGAAGCGACAGCAAGCGCCGAAGGCCTACTGCGGAAACTTCATGCAAACTTTTTATCGTTACACAAGTCTGGACGTAATGCTGCAGACAGCCTTTGCAGAATTGGAGCAATCCGCACGTGTGACATACAGTTACCACTGCCAGGAGGAAAGATTCCTTGATACAAACAGCACAGACGACAGCTCCAAAGGCACGTGAAGCCATGGTTACACATATTACATATCGTCCCACGGCACATATAACAGTGCAACTGCATTTTAAAATGAACAATTAAACGAGCTGGTTTGACTACAAAACCCACCCACTGGGCACCTAAACATCCCACCCATCTGTCTCTCACTTAATTTCTATACAGGCTCGAAGAACTCTTTCAGTTCTCTGCAAGATGTGCCGTACTAAACTGTCCCCTAGTTTTCTGTGGTGCAGTAAAAGCAAGAGCATATTTAGGTTTGTATGCAAGGCAAGGAGTCTCTTGCACATGGCACACTTGTGCGTCTTTTCACATGTGTGTGACTGCGTTATTCTGCAGAAAGTGCTTCCATGTAAATCTGGCAGGGCATTGGTGGCACGGCTTCTCCCTCTTGTGCCACTTCAAGCTGTCCAACATAGCTCTCATCCTGAAGGCCTTGCCACACACTGGCCAAGAGTGCAAGTCTATGCCACTTGCATGTGGCTGCTCTTGTCTACGTGAAGATTTCTTCCTGCAGAATCTGGACGCGTCACATCTGCCAAACATAAGGCATCTCCCCATTGCGTGAAATGGGCTTGAACTTACCAGCAACCTTTCTGCCTCAGACGAGGCAACTGCAGGGCTTTTCATTCGTGTGGACCAGCTAACGTTGAATAACATGTGACTTCGCAGCAAACTTCCTCCCACAGCCAGGGCATGCGTGCTGCTTCTCGCTCACGTGCGTGATCCGATCGACGCTTTACGAAATATTTCGGGTTTGCAAAGCTCCGCCTGCAAACGTTACGCTCGTGCCAGCTGCCAGCACTCATTTTAGTCTTTCTCGATGAGCCTTCCGTAGCAACTTCAAACATCCTGGACATGAACTCTTTCGCTCCCGCTAACAAGTATAGTCATGAGATTTTGTACCAAAATGACCGATCTCGTCATCACTCGCCTACACTCGTCGTCAACAAAAATTGGTCCCACGCTAGATGGCCACACTTGTCCATGTTGTGCAACTTGGTTCTCGGCTTTTGTTTTATTGCCATGCAGTGAAGCCACCTTCGAGTTCTTTTTTGCGCAATTAGTGAAATAAAGGAACCCTACTGAATTGAAAGAATGGTACTGTTTTATTTTACAAATTGAGTGAAAAGAAATTTTTAGTAAATTTGGTACAATTTGTCGTTTTTCACGCGAGCAAAAGGGTTAAAAAAAAATAGAGGCATAAACATAAATTTGGTTTGAGTGCTTTGGTTTGGGCAAGTTGGTGCAACATCTGCAAAGCTAAACAGCAAGAAAGATGAGGACAAAGAAAACACACACAGTGCCATTGTGTGCATCTTTTCAGGACTGGTGCTGTGCATGCATTGTTATCTTGTGTCCTCATCTTTTGTGCTGTTTAACTTTGCATAAGCATAAACTTATTTGTTTAATCGCTGGACAACTTTCTTAAGACACTACGATAAACTGCAGATTCGACATGCGCGTTTTCATTTTTGGTAGCTGCTATTGCAACTGACATGATGTGTCGCACAAAAGAGGTCAAACTTCCCCAAGATTTTTAACCTCAGTGGTTTATCTACATCAGCTGCATGAAGTACTACTTGAGGAAGTGATGAAAAAATTTGTGAACTGGGGAGGTCACTGGAGCCAACGTTTCAACAGTTATTATTGTCTTCATCAGGACAGTTGCTGCCACATTATTACTTCAAGTAATAATGTAATAATATAATAATTTGCAAATGTGATGATTTCTTATCGCATCGTTGTGCTCCATTCTATGAGCCTGGGCTCGACTGCACTTGTCGAAAAAACCTACAGCAACTGTAACACATTCTTTGCGAAGGCATAGAGCCGAGGAAAATTCCATATCCCGACAGCCTTAACATAAGTACACAATTATTTTTACACTCTTCGCCTATCCGAATGTGGGAATTACACTTGGGTTACTGGCCATCATCAATAATTATTTTATAAATATCATGCTACGCATGATATTTATATATAAATATTACACATGGTAGCATGGGATACCAGAATAATTTTGCTGCCCGAGTTTCGTTGACATACACGTATAGTTATGTACAGTGGGGATGGCAAGAAACGCGAGCAGTGCAGCATCTACATTCTCTGCTGTTTCACATTCCTTTTCAAGCACTTGTAGCCTGGACGTTCATAAAAAGCCAATGGAGTCATCCGTGGTGCAATCAAGAACCATTCTAACATCTTTTCATTGTCACCAAAGTCGGAACGCGATGAAAACAGCGCGTCATGCTTTTCGCGTTTCTTTCCATCTCCCCATGTACATGATGGCTTTTTTTTTTTTTTCGTTTTACCCACATTGAAATGCAGCCAAGCTCATCGATTAACGTGCGCAACTTTAAGCTAGGCAGTGCGGTGTGATTGCCACTGCGCAATGTTGTATGTGCTGGGTAACTTCCTTTATTGTGAGTATCGGAAGTACACATGAAAATAGTCTAGGCTGGTTTCCACAACCATCACAATGAAATGTGTTACATACACTGTGCCCTTCATCCCATCTCTGTTGAGCAGGCACAGTCGCTGTCGATGTTGTTACAAAATGATGCTTAGCAGTGGGTCTGGAGGATCATATCTTCCTTTGGTATCCATGTCCAGAGGGTCCTACAAAACAGCACAAACATCTTTAATTTTATAATTAAGTGCTCCCACAGAGTGTGCCAACATGTGGGGTTTAAGAGCACTGACCTGCAACACAATTTTTACTGCAGACAGTGCAAATGAACAAATGCTCATTTTATGCCAAAATGTCCTATCCATTTTAGTGACTATCTCAAACGTATCTGGAAAGAATCATGCTGACTTAAGGCATGGAAAACTGTGAATTGGTAATATTTCAGAGACAAAACAACTTTTGACCACATGAGAGCTTACCGAATTTCGCAGAATGTCGTCTGAGTGATCGCTCATCAGAAAATTTATGGCAGTATTGGTTTTTGCATCAATCCAAAATTTGGTTTACATGTTAAGCAAAGGCGTTTGTGTAAGGTGTCTGAAGCCCAATAATATTAGTACTGCAATTTTCTTGCCATGTACACCTCTAGAAATTTTGCCAATATGTTCTATGTTCGAATTTTTTCCCTGCAACATTGCGCTACGTATGATTATCTGAGAAATCAATACTTGCTCTATGAAAGATATATCATGATTTAGAAATACTTTGCGACAACTGAAGTGGGTAAATCTTTCAAAAAAATCCCAAATTTGTAAAAATCTTCATTTGGTCTACATTGAGATGCAATTTACATGACGTGGTGCTCCAATTAAACATCAGCTTTAAAGCTCAACTGAAAGCAAATAAACACTTTTTTTTTTATCGCAAGTTTTGTCATTACAGTTTTTGTTTTAAACAAAAAAAAACGTTTTTGAAAAATTGCCACTTTACTACAACAGGGAAGTTCAATGAGGAAGCTGCGCCATAGGAACAAATGGGAAGATAGCCATCAATGGGAAACTTCAAACGCTTTTTTCTTGCTTAAAACAAAAACCGTAATGGCAAAACTTCCTTTACAAGCCTTTATGCTGTTATCTTCTTGCCACTATACTGTCATTGAATGATAAGTGGTAATAGAAAGAAAATGCAGTAGGAATAGACATGACGTTAACTTGTACCAGCATTATAAAAATTTACTGACGCTGAGCGAGCAGGACTATAATACATATTGGTATTGAAAAACCTGAGGTCACAACTGCTCTATATACTGACTTTCAATAAAGAACCAAAACGGGAAAATGCACTTCTTTTACAGGAGGTGGCAGAGTTGAAGGGCTAGCTGTCTCCACCTTGATGTCAACATTCATCATAATCTAAAACATTTATAATCAGAATTTCCTTATCTGCAGTGACCACGAAGTCGTATGCACACAACATGTGCTGCAAACGGTGGGAGATGAGCATGACTGCAGTTCGTGTTTGTGCGCTGCAGTGTGCTGTGCATTCCTGCACTCCACGCGCATGCACCACGGCTCGAAATGTCCCGCTAGTTGCCGTGAATGCGGCGCCACTTCCCAGCATCCATACCGTTTACCTCCTAAGCAGTACAGAAAAGAGTGGGGATGGATAATAATATACATACTCCAAATGCGGGCACTAATTGTGGTGCGTGTAAAAGCATCAGACTACGTACAGCACACAAAATTACTTCTTGTGCAGCAACAAGGCTCTTGCGCCAGGCTGTGCGACATACCATTTTTTTTTTGTGACAGTTAAACACAAAAATACAATCCTACTCAAATCGTGAGAAGCATGCTTGAATCTGTCACAATAATTCACGGTCTTTTCATTTGCACCAGGATCTAATCACATGTTCTGACCAGCTGTTGGTCCCTTTAAACATACCAGTGTCAACAAGACAAGAGGATAAATGATAAGAAGCCACCTCACATTTACTTGAAGGTGCCACTGAAGAGCTAATAAGTGAAACACAGTCAGAATACTGGACACTATAGGCATTAGTTGAGAAAAGTATTGCATGGCAATGGCTGCGTGAAATTTTAATGAATGAGCCCAAGAACAATTTAATTCCAGTAATTTTGTCCTGTCTTTTCATACAATGAGGCCATACTGTGGCCAGCACGACTTTTTTAAGCACGAAAGCTGCACTTGCTGCAGCTTCACACAGTGTGCACGAGTTCTGTCAATCCTTTTAGCCATTCTTCTGGGCCGAAAAACGCCCAAGTCAACTTACTCAGGCTCAGACATACCCACGAGTTTGAGTAAGCCCAGCAGAGTATAATTAAGGTAAGCTTGAGCCAGATTCGAAAAACTCACGAGTCGATTAACTCACGCTCAGATATATCCATGAGTTTGAGTAAGCCTGGCAGAGTACAATTTAGGCGAGTTTGAGCCAGATTCGAGAAACTCACTCATAAGTCAACAAGCTCAGGCTCGCATATCTCCACGAGTGTGAGTAAGCACAGAAGAGCATAATTTAGGAGAGTTTGAGTATCAGTATACCTATCTGAGAATAAACTTGGCGAGCTTGAGTTGGAATACAATTTCAGGAAATTTGAGTAAGCTCAGCTAAGTAAAATTTGTGTTAGATTGCTTCAAGTTAGCTCAGACGAGTAAAACTGGTGAGACTGAGTATTAAGTTCGCCAGGCTCATATTCTGTTTTACAACTCGGTGAATTAAGGACATGTGCCTAATGAAAGGAGAGTCACCTTCACTGTGAAAAAACCGCTAGTGGCAATTGGGTAAATGGAAAATGCTGCCGTTGCAGAAAATAAGAGCCAATGGAATCGCTGAAGTCTTAGTGCCTTCTCTTTCATTTCAGGCTATCCAAACTTGCACCAAAGCGAGTATGAAACCTGCAACTATGAGTTCAGCAATGCAATGACTAAAGGCAGGTTGACAGCTATATGCGACAACTTATGCACACATGGCACCTCCTAAATAAAACAGTTTTCTCCCGTCTCACAGCTGTATCAACCTGAACAATGGGATGTGGGAAGGACCACAGCCTAACGATTCATAACATGTTTCTGAAACTTCCGTTTATCCACTGATAATAGTACTAAAATAATGTTCCTTTAAAGCAGAACGCACAATTCACTTTCTTATCGAATTGCAGTGTAAGTAAACACTGCACAGTTCCATGCTGCTCTTCACTTACACAGGCAGCAGAAGCATGATACTGCTCCCAGGGCTTGCCGCGGTGGCCTCGACTGCATCGTGCGTCTGACGCATATGAGCAGTGACGTGGTGACGCTTGGCAAATAGTCTCTCGCACATCGGACACTTGTACGACTTTTCACCTTTGTGCGATTCCAAATGAAGTTCCAGCTGGGATGCACATGTGAATCTGCTGGGGCAAAGAGGGCACAGGTGTGAGCTTTCTATCCCGTGCCACTTCAAGTGCCTCTGCAAAAATTTCGTCTGCGTGAAGGCCATGCCACACTCCGGGCAGTTGAACATCTCCACTCCACTTGCATGCAGCTTCTCGTGTTTGTCCATAGATTTCTTGCAGCGGAATTTGGACGGACATACCGGGCATGCATACACCACCTGAGGCTTATGCGCACACATGTGTACATCGAAATCAGCCTTCAGTGTAAAATTCCTGTAACAGAAGGGGCAAGCATAGGGCTTCTCCTCGCCCGAGTGAGCAAGCAGGTGTAGAATGAGACTTTCCCTGGTGGCAAACTGCTTACTACAGAGGGCGCAGGAATGCTGCTCCTCAGCTGTGTGCGCGATCTCATGCCTTTTCAAGTCGTCCTTTGTTGTAAAGCACTGCCCACACATGGCACACTTGAACAAGCTGTCGACACTGCATTCAAGCTTTTCTCGTGAATATCCTGTAGCTCCTTCCGAGCATCTGTACATCAGAAAGAAAAAAAATAACATGCAATAATATTAATAAATCAGTAAAAAAAATAAATAGCTTGTACCCATGAACGAACACGATTGGTCACTGCATCAAAATGATATACACTAAGAAGGATACTGTTATAAAATTACACCATTTCCCGCTAAAGGGGACCATGAGGCGATGCGAAGCCGGAGCACTTGCACGTTCGCGTTTCGTTGGCGTTCGTTGGGCATGCTACCGACCTCGCGTCGTGGAACGCGAAGAGGAACGCTACGCGCGTCTTGTCTTCCTCTAGCCTGGCCGTTAATTCTCACAGGGCGAGCGGGGAACACGGTCCATAGGCGTGCGAGAGGGGGGCAGCGTAGGAATGGAGAGAGAGGGGAGGGGACACGCATGCGCTGGTGCTCATCGCGGGGTTGCGCAGGAGAGAATTTCGGCATGTCTAGCCCGCGTTTCAGAGGGAGAGTGGAAAGGGGGAGGGGAGAGGGGAAAGGGAGAGAGTGTGGAGAGGGAGAAAGGGGAAGGGGAGGGTAAGTGGTGAGGGTATGCGCAGTAAGGGTGGTCACGCCGCACACCACCACCACCACCACCACCACCACCGGATTGAACTCCGCCATAAGATACTTCGCATCTAAAACAGCCCAATGTAGATACTTGCCCCTCAGCTATGCCAGCACCTCTGCAACTGAGTTGAGCTATGGCAACCAACAAGTCCAGATACACCAAAATGACCAACTTCAGTGGCTTATCTACTTCAGATGCTCGAAAGCCTAATTGCAGATGCTATGATCTCTTTCCCAGCACATGCATGGCCATGCTCCATTGTAAGAGCATGGGCTGGACTGAACTTTCTGTAAAGCCCTGCAGCAGCCCCATAGTCATACAGCCTGACCATAAGCACACAAATGTTTTTATACTATGCCCCTATCTAAATGTGAGAACATGATAATATGACCCTTACGACCGGGTGTCCAAAAATTCATTCATGGGTAATTGACCAATAACCACAATACAATTGTTGGAAACACGGTACCACGGTACACCAGATTAGTTTTTCAACCAGAGCTTCTTTTACGTGCACCCAAATTTATGTACATGAGCGCTTTTTTTCTAATTTTAACTGCACTGAAATGCAGCGACATGCATGAACTGAAATCAGCAACCTGAAGCAAGGCAGTACAGTACTATGTCATTGCCACTGCACTATAGTACATGCTGGGGGCCCCAGGTATTTCTAGCCAGAGTTTAAAAATATGCCGACGCACTCTATGACGATGCAACCAAATGCATGTTGCTGACTATTTCATGGAGTAAGTTAGACTATTTCTTGTTTTCTGCTTCATTGCCTAATTAGGCATGTTTAATTAATTAACATTTGAAACAACGAATGTGGCCAAAAAGTTCCAATGAGAAAGTTGTAGATAGGTTCGGAAAATGTCTCATTAGACAGTTTCTAACTTCCTATCTATTTAGTATTAGCGTTTTTCTGCTTACTACAGATGCCCGCAAAATACGAAAAAAGACCATGTGACATGCCCGCTTGTACACCTATGCACACCGTGATTGCCTTGTTCCCTAACTTTCTGCATGCAAATGACCATAGCATTTGACCAGGTGTGAGCGACGATGGTGGTGGCAGTGCGATGACGCACGTTTTGCTGGCGGCAACACAAACAATAACCGATGCGCCTGCTCATCGCTGTCATGAACCACCAAGAGGGAAGCATATCGTTTGCATGCGTTAGGGTGCACTAGAACGGAACGTTAGGGAGCACTAGAATCCTGACGTGTACAGATGCATAAGCGGGCATGTCACATCGTATTTTTTTTTGTATTTCATGGGCACCTGTAGTAAGCAGAAAAACGCAAATACTTGATAGACACAACATTAACAAACACAAAACTAACAAAGAAAATGAGCCCTTAGATCCGCTTCTTTCGTTCATTAATAGATAAGAAGCTACAAACTGTCTGTTCAGATGCTTTGAATCTACAAATTTCTCATTAGAATTTATCGCCCAGCTCTGTTGCTTCAAAAGTCAGTCAATTAAACATGTCTAATTAGGCAATTAAGCAGAAAACAAAAACTGGTGTGACGTACGCTATGGAACAGTCAGCAACATGCATTTGGTCAATTGTCATAGAGTGCGTCGGCGTATTTTTAAACTCTGGCTAGAGATAGCTGGGGCACCCTGTATATGCAGATACTTTAATGTAGGTACTGTAAGTACAAACGACGATACTCTAGGGCTGTAGTCATCCCTATAATAAATGTATTTCGACTGGTACCACCTTTATCTTTCACAGGGGACCAGGCACTGCTCACCCTTTGTTGCTGTCTGTTGTGGCTACACTTCCTGGTATTTGAGTACCGCTTGTTGATGATGCTGCGGTAAAAATCTTTGGCATAATTACTGGAGACTCAGATGGTTCCTTTGTATCCATTTCCAGAGGGTCCTACAAAACAGTAAGAAGATTTTTATTTTACAATGGCATGCTACCACAATCTGTCAAAACGCATGCACTTAATCCTCCATGGTGCTGAACCCTTTAAAAACTTTTTAACCTCTTGAGGGTTTTCGCCGTGCATGTACGGCAGAAGCTTCCTGGTACCAAAGGGTTTTCGTCGTACATGTACGGCATAGCGTTTATTTTAAAAACGCGCGCTTTTTTCGATCATTTCTTTTGATTGGCCTGTGCTGCCACACTTCGGGAATACGTGTAATAATTTTTTTTCATGCGCCTATGTCTCTCCGTTGTATTTTTTTTTTTTTTTTTTTTGCTTCGCAAAACGGCGCGCCGCTTATCGCTTGCCCATCCGAGCGCGTTCGCAGTGCAGCTGGTTTAAAGTGCGCACCTTTTTCGATCATTTCTCTTTCTTGGCATGTGCTGCCCCGCTTCGGGAATAAGTGAAATTTTTTTCATGCGCCGATGTCTCTCCGTTGCTGCTTTTTTTATGCTCCGCAAAACGGCGCGAACCGAGCGCGCCCGCGGCGCGTTTGGTTTCAAACGCATGCCTTCTCCCATTTCTCTTGCTTGGAATGTGCTGCCACGCTTCGGGAATACGTGGAACTTTTTAATGCTCCAATGTCTCTCCGTCTTTTTCCTTGCTTTCCAAAGAGGCGCGGTGGCTTGCAGTCACGCGCACGCGGTCCGTCTGGTTTCGGTTTCATCCTTCGGGTGGTTTTCACTTCTTGCGCCACAAAGCTGATGGCTGTTTGATTTCTAATCTCTCAAAGGGTGACTGCTTGTTACTCTCTCGTTTATTGCTCCCCGGCGCGCGATTACATCTGTTTCTGTGCGGCGCTAATTACACAAACGACGCCACCGTGATTGCGTTTCCTGTTTTGGGGTCTCGGAAAAACTAACTACGTCTTGTTGGCGATAAGACAAAGGATTACTGTAGCTTTTTCACTCGTTTTGCTTTCCGGACGGGCACAGAACCATAGTTATCTTCCGTGCGCTCACTGATGCAGTTCGCCTACACTATGGAATCGCGCGCCGGTTGCTCTGCTGCCAGTGAGTCGAGCAGCGATTCTTCCGATGCGGACTATTCCCCAAGTGCCGAATCAGAATCTGATTCATTGGATTTCAGTTTGTCAGACGAGGATTTTTTGACGAGTTCAGACTCCGATGACGATCAAGGAGCGACATCTGAAAAACGTGAGCGGCGAGCTATGCATCAAAGACTATCACACGCTGAAAAGTTTTTGGGTTAGAACACGAACATTTTTAACCGGAAAAGTACTCTGGTGCGCTTAATTTTGCATGTCTGTGAGCTATGTTTACTACAATGCATAATTTTTATTTATAAAAAACTGTTAAGTTTTGTTTTTTTAGGGTTTTGCTTGATTTTATTACGAATAAACCATGTGTATGTAACAACAAAAATGATTTTTTTTGTCACTTTAGGTCACGAAAAAAAATTTTAGACAATTTTTTTCTTAAATAATCGTCTGAAGAATTTATTTCAGCAATAAAAAAATTACACATTTTCAGACTGGATTTCACGAAAAAATTCGACCCTCAAAGGGTTAATGGTTTTAATGATTTGATTCACACATCGGCCATCATGCGTTCTTCTTCTCCTAATGCTGTCTTGTTACGTCGCTTTTTACCATGAAGCTAGGTTGGCACTGGTACCAAAGAAATAAAGGAAAGGTTAACTAGGATTACGCTACAGTTACAAAACAATGCCTTGTCATCACACATCACACTTCCAACTAGGCAGGCGCTCAGCTGTGCGGTGCCACTGCCACTCAATAAATAATAATAATAATAGTATAATAATTTTTATTTGCACAACAATGTGAGCCCTCCGGTGACGTGCGAGGCTAGACAGAAAGGAAATACCCTTACGCGCGTGCGTCTGCTAGCCGTCACCGGAAGGTGAAGGTGAAACCAGTATGGTGAAGGGTATGTGCGACAACCTATGAACACACCATACCACCTAAAATGAAGAGGTTCAATGCTATCCAGGGGCGTAGCCACGTTAGGGCACACCTGGGCCCGTGCCCCCCCCCCCGAAATTTTTTTTTGCCATAGCATACAGAGCAGAAAATGACACTCGACCACATCTGCCTGCTCGTCCCCACTACAGATCAAGGAGGTGCCCCCCCCGAAAAAAATTTCTGCCTACGCCCCTGATGCTATCCCATGCATTAGCATTTGGAAAGAACTTCTCGAACTGGCATTCATCTAGCGTAAACATGGCTAGAATAATGTTGCCTTGAAGCATTGGATCGCAACGTGAATAAAGAAACTGATCATTTCCACAATGCACTTCACTTACAGGAGGCTGCATGGAGAGGGGGCTACTTGGCATTTCCACCTTGCTGTCGGTGCTCGCCACGGCAGCCTTGACTCCAACATGTTGTTCGCTTATGTGTTCTTTGAGGTCATGACGCCTGGCAAAATCTCTCTCACACAGGGCACACTTATGCCTCTCTTGACTCGTGTGATTTAACACGTGTCTCTTTAGATGACACTTGAGAGCGTATTTGGCTGGGCAAAGATGGCATGAGTATGGCTTCTCTGTCTTGTGCCACTCCAAGTGCTTCTGTAGCGCTGTCGCCTGCTCGAAGGCCTGGCCACACTCCGGGCAGTTGACCATGTCCACTCCGGTTGCATGCAGGTGCTTGTGCCAGTCCAAAGATTCTTTAGAGCAGAATTTGGATGGGCATATCTGGCATGCATATGCCGACTCACTCTTATATGCACGCTGGTGTCTAAACAAATCAAATTTAAGTGTAAACTTCTTGTCACAGAAGGGGCAAGCATAGGGCTCCTCGCCCGAGTGGACAAGCAGGTGTTCAATCAGACTTTTCTTAGCTGCAAATTGCTGGTTACAGAGAGTGCAAGCGTGCTGTTTCTCATCTGTGTGCATGATCTCGTGCCTTTTCAAATCGTCCTTTCTTGTAAAGCACTGCCCACACATGCCACACTCGAGCAAGCTGTTGACACTCTCTTCAGGCTTTTTAGGTGGATATCCTCTAGGTCCCCCATCCGAGATTCTGCACATCAAAAAGAAAAGGATAATAAGCAATAACATTAATAAATCACTAAAAAATGAATAGATTGTAACGAAAAAGAACTTAATTGGTTGTTGCATAAAACTGACACAGACTTAATTAAAAGGATAGCGTGATAAACAGCATAATCAAGATACCAATGGTGGTCCAGCCAATTTAGGCTTTGGAGCAACTTTTGTAGCAGGAAAATAGCGGTTTAGCAGCAGATTTACAGCAAGAATAGCTGTGCTTTGGCACTAGTTTTGGAGCAGAAATAATACTTTCTGGAGCAGTCCTGGCGCAGAAAAACACTGGTGTCTGGGTCACTTAGAGCAAGTGTGTGACTATTTCGTGTAGATCCCTGTGCGAACAGCAAGTCTTGCTTTAACATGCACAAAGAAAGAAGGCCAAATGTCAGAGAACAGCATTTCTTCACATGGAGTAATGCGACATGTTGACTTCACAGCGATATACGGGAAGTGTATTTCGGTGAGGCATTAGTGACGAAGGCGAAGATGGCACGTACAGTTTTTGTGTGCGACAGGTGTCAAAACGCCATTACAAAGAGGACCTTTGTAACCTGAAGCCGTAAGTCTGAGTCTGAGTGAGTCCGGCTGTGTAATATGTTGGCGAGTTTGAGTCCGAGCTAGTCCGGTTGAGAAAAAGTTTAGTGAGTCTGACTGAGTCTGGTTCAGGAAGCTTTGGGTGAGTCTGAGTCCGAGTGAGCCCTCAGAGTAGAATATATTTGTTATGTGAGTCTGAGTGAGCGCCAACTTTTTTGCTGACCTATGGTACAGTGTGACACTTTTGATTCCCTCCCAAGCATATTCGGTGTTGAGCACTTTCTTCTGGTTTTCTGAATGTTAAAAAGAAGTCTTCTTAAGAGTTGAAATTGATGGTTTTGGTTCAAGCTAAGAATTAGGTTGCATACATATGATCTCGAATCATTACTTTATTTAAGATAATTGAGTTCATCCAAAGATTGCTTGTGAGTGGCTGGGATCAATGGGGTACCAGGGCAAGTAGATCTCAACCACGCACTTTTTTTTTTTTTAGGTTGCCACTTAGATACGCTTTGGCAAATGAGTACGAAATTGATGGTTCTTGTTGAAGTGAAGAGTTATATTTTACGGCTAAAGCCTTAAATGACTTAAGTTCGAACGAGGGAAGTGACTGTCAGCATCGACATTAACATGAATGATGCAAAAAGTCACATGGTCAGAGATTACTGTTTGATGACATTATGATGACATCGCAGATTACCATAATTGGTGACGCCATTTGTTACATCACTATGACCTCATATGATAATGACATCATCACATGGTTAAAGGTACGCTGATCCGGAGGCAGTGCAAAACTAGGTGAGGTGTAGAAAGCTTGCGATGCTTCCGATCCTGCAGTTAGTGCACAACCACGTTAGGTGCAGAAAGCTTTCAGGGGGTGGGGGGCAAGTATCAATACATCGACTGAGAAGAAAAATAAGAAGATGGCTCATAGTTAATTCCAAGTTTACCAATACAGTCAGTCGAGTGCCACTCTCAGACTAAGTCTTGCATTAGGGTAGCGTTACTTTTTATCGCGATAGCATTAAAGAGCTCGTTTTGCAGAAATTCCGGTGTCGGCGGCAGTGCTGACGGTCGTGAGTGAAAAATCAGCGTTGTCCGTGAGCAAAAATTTGAGATAGATGCTTAGACATTATTAAACTGCGCAAAAAGACGAGGACATGAGTATGGAACATACAGAACGATTGAAAGCTGGGCTAGTTGGTGATACGTAATGGGCAAAAACAGCGCGCAGACGGACGGGACGAAGAAAAGGATACACAGAACAAGCGCAGAAATGATCTGTGTATCCTTTTCTTCGTCCCGTCCGTCTGCGCGCTGTTTTTGCCCATTACATACAGAACACCACGAGCGCAGACTCTTGACTTCAATATCCTGGCTATTCTTCCTATGTGGCCCCAGGACGGAACCAGATGACCAAATAGTGCTTGCATTTACGGAGAGACTATCCTGCGCTTCAGGCAATAAGCCAAAACACTGGACAGGCAGACGGACACAGTGATCAGGTTCACAGAGGAAATTGCTGCCTCTTGCTTTGGTTGCGCACATATAAAGGAGCCCACAGGAGAATAAATGTACTTGAGTAGGACGTTCTGGCGGGCTAGTTGGTTCATAGCTTAGATGTTATTAAACTGCGCAAAGCAAAAGGCAGCAACTTCCTATGTGAACCTGATTGCGGTGTCCGTTCGCCAGTCCCATGTTTTGACTTATTGCCTGAAGTGCAGGACAGTCCCTCCGCAAGTGCAAGCACTATTTGGTCATCTGGTTCCATCCTGGGGCCACGTACGAAGAATAGCCAAGATATTGAAATCCGAGTCTGCGCTCGTGGTGTTCTGTATGTTCCTTACACATGTTGTCTTTTCGCGCAGTTCAATAATATCTAAACTATGAACCAACTAGCCCGCCAGAACGTATTACTCGAGATAGATGCAAATAAATAAATAATAAAGAATCTTTGGTCCGAGTGAGAATTGAACACAGGCCTTCTACGTGGCAAGCAAGTGTTCTACCACGGAGTTGCCAGTGCTGGAAACTGCTTCGTAAAAGAACACTATAAGAATGTCATGTAGTGGCAGAAGTCTCTTTAACACACGTAATATTGCGTGGTGGAATCATAGAATCGCCCCAGGCAGCAAAACACTTGAGTTATGCAACGAGTGGGTGGTTTAAAGGTGCCCCCCCATTACAAAGTGTGCAGGTGAATGTGGCACCTCACGGACGCACGGTGGGTACATTGCCAATTCGCAAAAGGAAGAACTGTGGCGTAGTGAGCACTTCGCAACTGTACTTGCAGTAGGCCTTTTAGGATAGTTTGAAACGGCCAATGTTACGCGCACATACGTTCCTTTCTTTGCAGCATGGTTGAAGGCAATGTGTATGGGGCTCAATTATGCTATCGCGTTCTACTCTTGAAGGCGAAGCACAAGCATCCTCCAAGTTTTTTTCTTTCTTTTTTTTGGCCGATAAACTGCCACAGATCTGAATTATGATTTGTGTAAGGACACTGTTTACAGCATGCAGTGCTCTCAATAAAGCGAAAGCCACATGGCCTTTCTGCACTACTTTACAGTGCCCCAAAAATTTGAGGTCGTTTGTCTTGGTATTAGCATGCGAGTTCCCCATCAACAGCACTAGCCTTCGAGACTAAAGATGACATGCGAAGATGTCAGTAGCGGAGCTCACAGGAATACGTGACGATCTGGATTCTCTGCGTATGTATGCTTTGATGAGAAAAAGTGCATTGGTGGAAAGAGGGCAACGGTATGTCACAATCTTAAAAAGCCCTCGCGGTTTTTTGAGCAAGACCAGGAATATTGCAGGCGACATACGCTCACATGAGCGGTGTGCAAGGCCTAAACAGTGAACTTTGGCGCAGTTGGCGCAACTTATACTGGGCTTGGTGTAGCGAGGTGCAGACAAATTGGATTGTAGCAAAATTGCACAAATGGCGCAGTTGGACCACATTTCAGTTGTGCCAGCACCTCTGAAACCGAGATAACATGAGGCACCAAACAAGCCCAGCTACAACAAAATTATCAACTTCAGTGGCTCATCTATTTAGGATGCTCGAAGTACTACTTGCAAATGCTATAATCTCTTCCCAGCAGATGCATGGTCGTGCTCCATCCTATGTGCACTTTCCGAAAAGCTCCGCAGCAACCCCATAATACAGCCTGACCATAAGCACACAAACATCTTTACAGTATGCCCCCATCCGAGTGTGAGAATATGACCGTTATGACCAGCTGTCACAAAAATTTCATTCATGGGTATTTATCAATAACCACGATACGACTGTGGGAAACATGGTAGCACGGTATACCAGATTAAACTTTTCTACCAGGGCTTCTTTTGAATGCACCGAACTTTATGCACACAAGCATTTTATTTTTTTCTCAGTTCACCTGCACTGAAATGCAGGCACGCACATGGACTGAAATATGCAACCTCAAGCAAGACACTACGACATCAATGCCACTGCGCTATAGCATATATATTTACATACTTTACTGTTACTATTGGAAGCATGAACAACCACAGTCTAAGGCTGTAGTCATCCCTATAATAATTAAATGTTTTGTCAACTGGTACCACCTTAATCCCTTCTCAGGGGACCAGGCACAGCTCACCCTTTGTTGCTGCCTGTAATGGCTGTGCTTCCTGCCGTTTCAATACTGCTTGTTGATGATGCTAGAGATACAATCCTTGGCATAAGTACTGGAGACTCAGATGTTTCCTTTACATCCATTTCCAGAGGGCCCTACAAAACAGTACGAAAATATTTATTTTTACAGTGGTATGCTACCACAACGTGTCAAAACGCATGCGCTTCATTTTTCATAGTCTTGAACCCTTCGAAATACTTTTTCATGTGCAGTTTGGCTCACACATCACCTGTTCTGTCATTCTTCTTTTCATATTGCTATCTTTTAGCACTGCTCTTACCATGAAGCTAGATTAGCACTAAGACCGAAGAAGTAAAGAAAAGGTTAACTCGGAATATGCTACAATTACAGAACAATGTCTTGCTGTCACTCTCTCACATGCGCTCTACACATCACAGTTCCAATTAGGTACTCGGCTATGCAATGCCATGGCCACTCAATAAAGTATAGCGAAGAGCATGTGCGACATCTTATGAACACACCGTGCCACCTCAAAAGAAAAGCTTCTATACTATCTTGCGATAGTATTCTCGACGAAATTCTTCGGGCCATTCTTCATCAACCTGAGCTACAGCTTGTCGGAAACATTCATGCATTAACATTCAGGAAGAACTTCCCAATTCCCGAAGTGCCATTTATCTACCGTTAACATGGCAAGAATAATGAGACTCTGAAGCAGAATACCACGATTCCTTTTCTTTTTGGATTGTATCGCGAATAAAGAAACTGCTCAATTCCACATTGCACTGCACTTACAGGAGGCTGCATGGAGAGGGGGCTACTCGGCATCTCCACCCTGCTGTCGGTGCTTGCCATGGCAGCCTTGACTCCAACATGCATAGTGGCCACGTGTCTTCTGAGGCATTCACGCCTGCTGTAGCCTCTCTCGCACACGGCACACTTATGCCTCTTTTCACTCGAGTGCGTCAACGCATGCATCTTTAAATGACATTCGTAAGTGAACTTGGCTGGGCAAAGATGGCACGAAAGTGGCCTCTCCTTTCTGTGCTGCCGCTTCAAGTGTGTCTGCAGCGCTTTCGCCCGCTTGAAGGTCTTGCCACACTCCGGACAGTGGACCATCTCCACTCCAGCTGCATGCAGCTGCTTGTGCCTCTCCAAAGCTCCTTTAGAGCAGAATTTGGATGGGCATATCTGGCATGCATATGGCATTTCACCCGTATGCAGACGCTTGTGTTTAATCAACCCAGCCTTAGATGAAGACTTCTTGCCACAAAAGGGGCAAGGATAGGGATTCTCGCCCGTGTGCTCAAACTTGTGTAGGAATAGCCTATAATTGTTAGGGAATTGCCTGCTACAGAGAGTGCACGAGTACTCCGGCTTCCTGGCTGTGTGCAAGGTCCGATGCCTTTTCAGGCTGCCCGTTCCTTTAAAGCACTTCCCACACACGTCACACTCGTACAAGCTGCCGACACTCCTGTCACACTTTCTTGGTGAAGATTCTGTAGCACCTTCCAAGATTCTGGACAAGAAAGAAAATAATAATAAAAAAATATTAATAGTAACTAAAGAAAGTATACCATAACTTATAGTCAACTGATCAGTCGCATAATAATAACGTAGACTTAGAAAGATACTATGACAAAGAGCACAAAGAAGACACTCACTTTTCAGTAGCACCGTTACAACTAAGACGACATTTAAAGGGACACTAAAGGCAAATATTAAGTCGACGTTGATTGTTGAAATAGCGGTCCAGAAACCTCGTAGTGCTGCTTTTGTGCCAAGGAAGTGCTTATTTTGAAATAAAATAACGTTTTAGTGGTCCGCATCGCGTTAGCGCGCTTCAAATCTCCCGCCTGAAAATACGACTCTCATACGTCACTGCTGCCGTGCCCAACGTTGCCCGCTTTTTCTGCGCGGCCGCCGACACTAGTAGCAGCCGAGCGGAAGTAGCGGGACCCACAGTAGCAACAACGGCGCTGCGGCAAAGACTTGCTCGGATGGGCACATTCAAAGCCGTCACCAAGTTGCGGTTGGTCTCGTAATCCTCAGTACGAAAGTGCAGCGAGCACACACGCAGAGGTTTTGACTGTTTAGCACACTGGCACAATGGCATGACACTAAGCCACTTCGAGCGTACGGGTTCATTCCGCGGCACCCAGTGAAAAGACACACCGGTTTCCTTGCTGCAGCACTAGCGTTGTGCACCATTCGGGCATCCGGCAATATCACACGCATGCGGCATTTTGTCGGACTTTCTGTCAGAGCGACTTTCACGAGCGCGCAAAACACGCACGGCAGTACGCGATCCCGAAACTACCACTGAGACGGGCGAGGCACAGTTCAGCGAAAACGGAACCTTTGAACCATGTTTGAACCACGCGCGCCGTTCCCCATGGCAACGCCACGGAGGTTTTGTTTTCCATGAATCAAGCGGAAACGAACAAACAGCATTTTATTACGTCTTTTGTTGCTCGGAATGTTCTTTTTTTACTGCTGCTAGTTTGATTACTAGTGATTTATTGTAGGCCGACTTCCCTACGTCATCGGGATCACTTCGAAAATGTCCCACTCGTGGCGCTCATCATGTGATACATTTAGCTTAATTTCTCGGTAAGTAGGGCACTGCTGTTGATAATATTGCCGTTTTAGAAGTTGTCATACATTGGGCTTTCACTCTGACATAAATTGTTATTTGCCTTTAGTGTCCCTTTAATGGTTGAGCCAGTTGGCCTGGCATTACGGAAGAGGCAAGCTTGCACAACAAATATAGATAACAGCACAAGAAAGGAGACAAAGAGAAGAGCTACCCACAACTGCACATAGAGAGAATGAAAAGAAAGAACATTAGGGCAGTTTCGCAATAAGGGTGTCAAGCCTGAAGGAAGGACGGAGCTGGGCGGCCTTCTTTGTTTCTCTTTCTTTCCTCTTCTGTTTCTTTCTTTTCTCTCATCTCTCTGTTTCTTCTACGTCTTTCTTGTCTCTGTTTATTTCTATTTCTTTCCACCTCTCTCCATGTACTTTGTTTTTCTCGCTCTTTCTATCTTTCTGTTTCTTGCCCTTCTTTCTCTATTTCTTGCTTCCTCTTTCTTTCTATCTGTTTCTCTCTCTCTCTCTTTATTTCGTTCTTTCTCACTAGTTCTCTGTTTCTTTCTATGCTATGCTTTCTCTCCCCTCCTCCTTTCCTTCCTCCTCACTTCCCTTTCTCGCCACCTTGCTGTACTATACTCTACAAGGCTATGCTATGCTCTGCTGGCGTGCCTGGATAGCCGAGTGGTTAGACCGCTCGCCTTCGGAGCGTGGGTATACGGGTTCGAATCACGCCTCGCCAAGAATTTCTCTCCCTCTCTCTCTTTCTTTCTCTCTCTCTGTACTCGTTCTCTCACCCATCAGAGTAATACCATCCCGTGCCGGAGAAATCGGCGCACGTGTTTTAGGAGCGAAGCAGAAAATGAAGACAGTGCATGCCGATTCATGATGACGATAGTTTCTGTTCGAACTACCCAGCGCAACGAAAAGCTTAAAGAGCTCCACTCTTAAAAATGCAAAGGTTTGCCAGAAGGACGAAGCAGTCGATGTGATGGCTACAAATTGGAATACTATTATACAAACCAAAGCTAGCAGCTATTCTGGCAATATGAACTGTAGTAAAAGTGGCTTGCTAAATAAGCAGGTGTGTCGTCGGGTGGAGAGACCCACACGAAGAGGAAGACTTGATGACCATGACATGCTGTGTGTAGCATGATGGTGTGGATGACAAGTGGCTACCATGGGCAGCACGTTCAGGTTGTAAAGCCTATATATATATATATATATATATATATATATATATATATAAGTTCCGTGCTGCCAGCCCGTGAAGCAGCACTAGAGGGGCGCACTGCTATACTGATGAAACACCGGTCAAGCGGAGATGCAGCAGCAGTAGGTGAATATGATGTTCCTGCTGGCACTTGCTTCAATACAAATTCAGCGGTGAGAACACACTGTACATGAAGTTATCAGCCATCACTGCAACTACACTTTGTACTTGTTGCTTCGCAGGTCACTTTCAAGATTCGCACAGCTGTGCTCTAGACAAAAACAGCTTTTACGCCATCTTCCGGGAAGCTAGTGAATGAGCCACTGCAACTCTGAGGTGGCTTTCGCAGTTCAGAGACGCTGGCTCAGTCTCAACTGTAAAGAATCTCCACAAATAGCATGTCACTTGCACATTGCCAAGTTGCCTAAAGTGTCATGCCACTAAGCAAAAGGTCAGTGGTTCTATTCCCTGCTCGAGCAACTCAAACAGAGCATCCTTTAGTACGGTATTTCTTAGCGAATTATCTATGTGTATCCATACATATACCAGGTGTTTCAAGAAATGTGTCCAAAATTCTCAAAAATCAGGGAAATGCGGTATTTGTTTGATGCCATCACAATTACTTCTTCTGTAGCCGCAGGCATCTTAAGGCTAGCATGACTAGGAGCCATGCCAGTCAAGTGAGGCTTTAAGTGATGATCGAGAAGCTGTCAAATGAAGAATGCTCCTTGATCCTGTATTTTGCGGAGCGCTGTCCTATTCGCTAAGCATGTCCTTGTCACGCTTACAAGAGGATAGTATGTGCTTATACATGCCGGAATGTCAAACTGGTTCTGGCAATAAGTTAGCAAGCTTTGAGACGTAAGCAGGAATATACATCCTAAAGTAATGGAGGAAAAACCAGGAACAAAATAAAGGGAGAAAGAAGGGGGAATGATGTAGGTAGAGCTTTTCTTAAAATTATCTTTCACAAGAAAATTTAAGAACAGGAAATCTTCCTTCCCTTGTAAGCCGGTGAAACTAACGAAGCAGTTAGTGCAAGTCGCACTTGAATATCAAGGTGCAAAGTACAATTGTAGCAGAATGACACAGTCTGATCAACACTGTTAGACACCTATGCAGGACAACTACAGTTTATATTAAGCAATACATAACGGAAAGCTGGTGACAGGGGCAAAGGCACATGGCTAATCACATAAAAAAGGGAAAGCATGGGCGCTTAATTGCATGCTGTATGCTCTAAGAATACTACTACCCGACATGGCTCATTTTATATGCAAGCTTACTTATTCACTACTGAGACAAAGAATTTGCACAAGAGGGCACATTGTCCTTTGAGAAAGTCAATAGGACATGCCACAAAAACATGCAGCTCCTAAACCATCCTTCAAGGAAAACATAGCTTTTCCAAATTTATAGTGATCCCATATACGATCTGGGCTAGATGACTCACTGTGCTCTAAAACATATTGACAAGGTTGACCCCATGCTTTCTGTTTCTTTGTCTATCAGTGACGCATCAAACATAAGCATAAAGCACAAAGCTGCCATTAGTGAATTTATGTCCCAAATAACATGTGTAACACATAAATAGGTTTGCATGATGGCAAATGAACTTTTTGCTGGACAACCTTTTGCACCAGGATAAAAATCTATTCACCTCCCCGGAAAGCATGATACAAACGGTGCTTTGAATTGTGTTTCACTGTACTGCAGTGAGCTCACCCAAGGCTGATATCCATGCTGTCTTTTGAAGTTTCAGTGCTGTCACTTGCAACTGTTGAATCAGCTGGTGGCCCTCCTTTGTTGGTGTCAACATATGTCTACAGAAGAAAAAAAACTATGCATTAATTTTCAGAAGCACTGCCAACAAGCAAAATAAGGCCATGGAGATTATAGGGCAGAACAAATACCGTATACACTCAACTAAGGGCTGCGCTCATGTAAGGGCCGCTCCCCCCCAACTTGGCAGTTCAAATTTCGAAAAAAAAAAAAATCTCGCCAGCAAACGGCAGCGTCGGCCCTTCCGCGAAAGGGCTACACCCCATCAAGATAGCAGAAAATAAGAATCAAAAGAAAAAAAAATTTCCTTCACTTACAGGAGGTGGTGTTGTTGGTGGGCTAGTGGGCTCTACCTTGATGTCAATGCCCATCTCATCCTGAAAAAAAAAAAAAAGCCTTTTTTTCTGATGTGAGTTGCAAAATGACCATGTACATTAAACAATGCACACATTTGCAAGAGAGTCTAACTCTATACACTCAAACACCGATATAACGAATACGGATGTAACGAATTATCGATTATAACGAAGTCAATAGAGATACAGTGTTACGAATAAACATTTATAACGAATTTTCGGATATAACAAAGTTATTTTCGTGGCTGATGTGACTTTGTTATAATGAGGTTTGAGTGTATTCTAGATCAGCTTAGTGCACTTGTGTGACTAATTTACATTGTTACGTATTGCTGACAAAGCTTTGAGGATACTACTGTCGTAAACACTGGCTTGAAGTAACAAGAATCAAAAGCAAACGAAATTCCCTTCACTTACAGGAGGTGGAGTAGTTGGTGGGCTACTGGGCTCTACCTTGATGTCAATGCCCATTACATCCTGAAAAAAAAAAAGCCCTTTTCTCTGATGCGAGTTGCAAAATGACCATGTACATTAAACAATGCACACATGCGCAGGAGAGCCTAACTCTATATTCTAGTTCAGCTTAGTGTACTTGCACGACCGAATTTACAGTGTTATGTATTGCTGACAAAGCTTTGAGGATACTACTGGGGCTGTATTCTCAAACGACCGCAGAAGTATCGCCTTTGGTGAGCACAGACTGGCTATTGAGCAAAACCGGAAAAGTGAGGGCGCCATCTAGTATTTCCATCGACGTGACGGTGCTCTACGGCACTCCTGACATGCCTGGAATAAATGAACACATCCTATCACCGCTGGTTGGTGGTGAAGTCTAGAATTTCAGTGACACAGATGGTAGCTTCTAGTATTCAATCCTCGGTGGATGTGCGCAGCATCTTTTACGCTGAAGCTTTCCGTGAGCATTACCTTGGCGTGCTTTCAGTACTCGTTCTTTGCCAGCACGTGTTTTTTTGTGGTATGAACGTTTCAGGAACATGAACTGAGCGTTGCTCGCATAGTTTATCGCATGCCGGCAACATGTTGAGATGATATCGCTGCGGTGGCACACTACAGCTGAACTCTCTGAGTACACCGTGTTAAACTCTCAACGAAAATAGATTTCACACCAAGGTGCATACTTTAAATATTATACGGTGCATTAAACAATTGCACAAAAAAACGCTGAAAGCACTTTCAACACGTCCTATATTTCAAGTAGCCGCAGCCAAGCCTGGCCACTGTGTAGAAGACAGCACCCGTTCGAAAAAGCTGCACTCCGGTCACTCTGCGCTCGTACGGTACGCTCACTTGTGTTGTGAGACATTTGTAACACCAACAGCCAGTGCAACAATGACGTCACAAACAAGTGTTTCTTCAGTTATTGAACGCATCAGATTCTACGTCACCCAAACGCGATACTATCGCACTTTCGCGATCGTTTGAGAACACGGGCCCTGTCGTAAACACTGGCTCGAAGTAACAAGAATAACAAGAAAACAAAATTCCCCTCACTTACAGGAGGTGTTGTAGTTGGTGGGCTAGTGGGCTCTACCTTGATGTCAAAGCCCATCTCATCCTGAGAAAAAAAAACACCTTTTTCTATGATGCAATGCAAAATGACCATGTACATTAAACAATGCACACATGCGCAAGAGAGCCTAACTCTATAGTCTAGTTCTGCTTAGTGTACTTGTGTGACCTAATTTACAGTGTTGTATTGCTGACAAAGCTTCGAGGATACTACTATCGCAAACACTGGCTCGAAGTAACAAGAATCAAAAGAAAAGAAAATCTCTTCACTTACCGGAAGTGGAGTAGTTGATGGGCTACTGGGCTCTACCTTGATGTCAATGCCCATCACATCCTGACGAAAAAAAAAAACTTTTCCGATGCGAGTTGCAAAATGACCATGTGCATTAAACAATGCACACATGTGCAAGAGAGCCTAACTCTATACACTCATTTCTCGATATAACGAATACGAATATAACAAATTATTGGTTATAACGAACTAAATGGAGAGATACAGTGTTACGAATAAATGTTTATAACAAATTTTTGGACATAACGAGGTTATTTTTGTGGCAGATGTGACTGTTAAATGAGGTTTGTTTGAGTGTATTCTAGTTTAGCTTAGTGCACTTGTGTGACCTAATTTACAGTGTTATGTATAGCTGACAAAGCTTTGAGAATACTACTGTCGTAAACGCTGGTTCGAAGTAACAAGAATCAAAAGAAAACAAAATTCCCTTCACTAACAGGGGGTGATTGAGTTGGTGGGCTACTAGGCTCTACTTTGATGTCAACGCCCACCACACCACGAAAAAAAAGAGAAAGCCTTTCTCTCTGATCTGAGTTGGAACAAAACCATGCAGATTAACAATTCACACATGCACAAGAGAGCCTAACTGTATTTTAGTTCAGCTTGTTGTACTTGTGAAACCTAATTTACATTGTTATGTAAGAATGGGTGGTGGCTTGAGAGAGTTGGTGATCCCATATCGACATGACTGCACAGCACAAATCGAACAAGCACAGAGGACAGAATACAACACAAGCACTAGAACGACATACGAGAGGACACAACACAGACACTGGAACAAGGACACAGGAGAATACAGCACTAGTGCTGCAACAAGCACATAGGACAGAACACAGCACAGTTGCTAGAATGAGGACAGAGGAAAGGACACAGCGCAGGAGCTGGAATGAGGACAGAGGAGAAAACACAGCATCGGCGCTGCAACGAGGACAAAGGAGAGAACACAGCACCAGCGTTGGAACGAGAACACAGGTTAGGCACTGGAACAAGAAAAGAGGAGAAAACACAGCAGAGGAGCTAGAACAAGGACAGAGGAGCGAACATAGCACAAGTGCTGGAACGAGGATAGAGGAGAGGACATAGCACAGGTGCTGGAATGAGGATAGAGGAGAGGACACAGGACAGGCGCTGGAACAAGGACAGAGTAGAGGACACAGCACAGGTGCTGAACGAGGACCAAGCAGACGACATAGGACAGGCACTGGAACAAGGACAGAGGAGAGGACACAGAACCGGCGCTGTGACAATAATAGAGAAGAGGACACAGCACAGGTGCTGGAACAAGTACAGAGGAGAGGACACAGCACAGGCGCTGTAACAAGGACAGAGGAGAGGACGCAGCACAGGCACTGCAATGAGGACAGAGGAGAGGACACAACACAGGAGCTGGAACGACGACAAAGGAGAGAACACAGCACCGGTGCTGGAACAAGCACATGGAAGAAGACACAGCACAGCTGCTGAAACGAGGACAGAGGAGAGGACACAGCACAAGCATTGCAACGAGGACAGAGGAGAGGGCACAGCACAGGCGCTACAACGAGGACAGAGGAGAGGACACAGCACAGGCGCTACAACGAGGACAGAGGAGAGGACACAGCACAAGCTCTGAAACGAGGATAGAAAGGACAGTGCACAGGCACTAAAACGAGGACAAAGGAGAAGACACAGCACAGGTTCCGGAATGATGACAGAAGAGAGGACATAGCAAAGGCGCTGTGTTGTCCTCATTTAATCTACGCTGTGCAATCATATAATTTAGTAAGAAGCGAGAAAAATCCCGCTTGCCACCAAATAAATAAGAACACTGCTAGTCTTTGTCTAATGGCCCAGACGCATCAGAATGTTTCTAACATGAAACAGGAGAATCAAATGGAGGCACTCCCTTTACTTACATCAGACAGTGTGGCAGGAGGGTTAATTGGCTCTACCTTTATGTCGACAGCTGCCGTGCCCTGAAATAGATTTGTTTTCATTTATTTCCGAGCTGAGGTGGGAAGGAACCATGTAGTCTAAACACTACACACATGTTGAAGAGCCTCATACTCCATCAAAGTTCAGCTTAACGTACTAGTGAGAACTATTTCACACTGTTAACTGTATGAAGGCAGAAAGGATCCCGAATGCCACTAAACTAGCAAGAACACCGTTGGTCCGTGTCTGACTACCTTATCAATCACACACATCCAAATATTGCTCATATAATAGCAAAAACAAAAAAATGAAAACATTTTTTTACGTACGTCAGGTAATGTGTTGGGAAGGATGATAGACTCTACCTCCATGTCAACATCTGTCATGGCCTGAAATAGACATTTTTACTTGTTTCTGAGCTGACTTGAAAAGCGAATTTGTACTCTAAACAACGTAGACATGCTAAAGAGCCTCATTCGCCAACCAAGTTCAGTTTAGTGTACTAGTGTGAACCATTTTACAGTGTTCACTGAAAGAGGCCAGCAAGGATCCTCGTTCTCACCAAATAAACAGGAACACTGGTGATCTGTGCCGACATTATTAACACGTAAACACCACAATAACACTAACACAAAACCAGCTAATCAACGTGAAAATATCTAAGTACACTTACATGAGGCAATGCAGAAATTGGGCTACTTGGCTCGATTTTTATGTCAACACCAGTCATGTTCTAAAAAGAAACACAAAGATTGAATTTCTGAGAAGAGTTGGAAGCAAACCTTACATTTTGCACTACATCCACGTTTTCACTCTCTCCTTAGGTTCAGATGACTAGTGTGAACCGGTTCAGACGTTTAACTGTAAGAAGCTACTTCATTTCACACTCAGTCCTTGCACAGCAGTGGTTTTCTGCAAGTGTTACCCAATAAGGTCAAGAATAAGTTAATTTAGGTCGTCGTATGCAGGTGTATTTTTCTGCTATGAAGCTATATTCAAAACAACGCTACTTCTGAGAAGCACACGGACAAGAAAAGAAGGTGCAGATTCCAAGTGACAGCACATCTCGTACATTCCTCTATCAGGTTTAACAAAAGTTTTCTTAGCATCTTCAATCACTTTGTAGGTGCTGCCTGTTGTCAACACAAATATACAATCTTGGCCACAGTGCACATGAACATTCTTGGGCAATCGCTGAGAATGGTAATGACCTCAAGAGACACGCAGAGCTGGAGGTAGGAAGTGACGTTGGCTATCGAGAACGAGGGTCTGGGTCCGCACTAGTTGGCAAGTTAGCATATTAAAGATGGAAAATCATACAGGAACAGAAAGCACTCTTCTTGCCCCTTCTCCTTTGGCTGTTCATATCTGTGAAATTCACCTAGACTTTGGACAAAGTAGAAGCAAAGTGTAGAGAAATAAGTGAAAAAAATAAAATGAAGTATATTTTAATCACCCACTAGCTTATATTACAATGAAAAAGGCTTCTTGAAGCAACCGTAGCAAACTTAAAGTGAATTTAGGCACTGTGTGTTACCTTACACACAAAGTTACACACACAAACTGAACTGTGTGTTCAGTTTGTGTGTGTAACTGGCGCTCAGTTTTAGCCTTAGTGATGATGCCTTACGTGGACGACTTCAAATTCCAAGAAACAAAATATGTATGTAACTCATTCTTACTGTCCAGATGTAGATTCCTTTCCTTTCAGTAATGTTTAATGAGCCTCCTTAGTATTCATATACAGTCGCATATTTACTTGAATTACGCACTATTATATTACAGCTCATTTGAAGTATTGAACTCCCAAGTTTCCCGTGGGGTGGGTGTCGCTATAGGCAACTTGGGATTCCTTCCAGGCGAGCCTTCTTAATGCCTTTGACTGGCGCTGACATTCTACATGCATCGGCGAATTTACCACACATTCCCTTCTTTCCCTTCCTTCTCTCTCTCTAGCATTTTCTGTTTAACCTCCCTGCCTGACTGTTTCCTTCCTTCTGTGAAGCACCAAGCACATGTGTACCATTTTATGGTGGGCATCTGGTGACATCACTCATGAGTTTCTTCTAGCTGTGGTGGATTCCCGACGACTTCAAGGACACTGCAAGGCAAACCAAGAGATGAGAACCTATAAGCAGTGTACCTGGTCATGGTACATTTCTAGTGCATAAAATATTCACAGGATTCTTGATGGTGCAGGCAATCGAAACCAGCACCTAATATGTTGCAGGTTGATCGTTTCCCATTTCCCCACTTCTGTCATACCATAGCACATGGTTTGACGTTAAATTTGCTTGCCACTCGGCAGGTTCTTACATCTCCCTGAATCAGTGTGTTCTAAACCTGTGTTGAAAGCACTCTTTGGTACGGACATGTCTAGATGACAAGTCAATTGTCACCAGTTGGCAAACCCAATTCCCAATTTCATAACATTTCCCCCCAGTTTTATTTTTCTTTTTTCGTGTATGCTTCTAGGTATTTTAGGTGGATTTTAACTAAGCATCATGAAAGACTCATTTGGCACTGCAGGAAGATTCCAGAAGCTTTAAAGAAACTTTATAAATTTGTGCAGTAAACTTAACCAACTTTGCTGAGCCCAGCCTACAGTCAGACTACTTAAAACACACCTGTGTTTTTCTCTCTCTATTGCTACAAGACAAGGAATTTAACTTTATTAATCGACTGTAAACACGCGCCTTGGTTGTTTGCCTCTCTTATGTCTCTTTACGACATGTGCGATTCAACTTCATTTTAGTACATATGCTTTTTCACAAGTGCATTACTTTCAGTTGTGAGTGAGCGCTTGTGGTGCGAGTTTCCTTGTCCCGCATTACTCTAGTTCATTTTTTTTCACTTGTTCATCTCGTACAATACTAAACGTTGGTGCCGTCGTCTGCAGCACATACGAGAGCACAGCTCAGCACTACAGGGAAGCAAGCGGGGTAACAAGGACACAGAAGCGCACAAATGAGATACGAGCCAACATACACAGTGTGTCAAAGCATTCGCCATTTTGATTGGCTATGCTATGAAAGACTGTAATAATTGGTTGCAATGTGGAACTTTCTGTTTCCATTCCCTAGCCAAGTAGTTGCTATATGTTTCTTCTAAGTACTTATAAAGTAATCAAACTACAAACTTTGCCGAAGCTGACTTCCAGGAAATATTTGCGGCCCATGTCAAGTGATACGGCCAGACTACTTGGTGATGTTCAGACACTCGGGGTTTGGCACTTGGTAATAGCACTTGGTGAATTAAGTTCCAGCACGTTAACAACATAGATGTAGCGTCTTAGACACTTCGGGTTTGGTGGAACGCATCGTGTAGCATTCGGGGTTGGGATTGCGTTAATTCGAATCATGCGGAAGGTCAATTCCAGCTTTACGAAAACTTGACACAAAACACACGTTTCGATAATCACGGGCGGGCCTTTCGTAGGGCCACCCCAGACACTGAAGAACGCTATAGTAGGGACCGTAGCTATAGAAAGTAAGTTGAAAGACGCCATGACGATGCCGCGCGAAAACAAAAGTTCCGGGGAACTCCGACGGGAGAACCCCACGCTCACGCATCACTTGACAACCCCCATTTGAAGTTTCGTGCGTATTTTTTTTTTTTATTATTATTAAGTGCTGCTTGAACATAACTGCTCCGAATGAGCCGTAATTTTTCTTCCCAAATTCATCACGTTGGTGTCAGCGATGCAGAAACCTATGTCACTGGCCACGCAGTGACACGGACCAACCAATGACTTTGTACGCACCGCGAACAACACAACGACCGTAACTTCAGCAACTGCCATAGAGTTTTACCTCTCGCAGCGATCCACATGAGTGAAATAGATGCCACTGCTATCATCGAGGAATGATGGTACAAACCAGCGCCTCAAAAATAGAGGAGGCGCTGGTACAAACCAAACGACCAAACCGACCAAACCACAGAACATCTACACAAAATGACCAAACGTTGACACTTCGACAAGTTTCGGTTTTGGAAATCGCCATGATTTTGGTAGCAAGAAAAAATTCAGCAACTTTTGCATATGTGGCTTTATATTTCCAATCTGCGCCTCAATAAAGTAAATTTATGCAATTACATGCAGAAATAAAATGTTTTCTTGTCTATTATTTTTTAACACCCTATATATTTATTTAGACGCCGTGTCCGTTGCGCCGAAGCGCGGCGCTTTCGCTCTTTTTTTTTTTTTTTTTTTGCTGCCATTCCGTTTGTCTGCTCTTGCCGCGCTTTTACCATGTGCATGCCTTGAAGGTCAGAATTTTGGTGTTCGGTGCACTCTCCAAATGTCACAAAACTACGAAAGAAGGCGTGCTGCGCTGCTGTGTGGTGCGACTTTTCCGCTTCGCAGCGGAACTTTTTATTCGGTCGTTACGAAGAAGCAAGCGCTATCCTTATCAAAAAAAGAAAAAAGAAAGCTACAGGGCAAATCGAACATTTTCCCGCTGTTACACTACAGTGAATTTCTTCATGTTAAAGAGACAGGGCGTGCAGACACAGACACAAGAGAGAAGTCACACACATTTTTTTTATTTATTTTTGTTTGGCACCACGAATTTTTTAGTAATGTTGTAAGCATGTAAAGCTATTTGTCGACAGTTTCTCGTGAGCCGATTGATGCCAGCTGACGCGCAGACGGAAATTTTGCTTGGTATCGGTCATGTTAGCGGTTGCTCTAAATTCTTTTCCACGAGGAGATTGCAAGTTTGTTTGCCGAATGTGCTTAAACGCATTCGATGAAGTGGTTTGGCTGTAGAGCATTCCGACGACCAGTTTCTTGTAGTGACATTACCACCTTTGTTCATTAAGACGAAAGAAGCCCCTAAAATCATTTGTAGCAGTGATCGCTTGCATTCCGTGTTACGAGAAGTTCAAGTTACCTGCGCGACAGCCGAGCTGCGCTTCGCTTCTCAACCTGTGCTAGGACACATTATTTTGTCTCTTCTCCGCACTCACAATATTTGTTTCGCTTTTACGTGTTGTATATATCCATATCCAGACTAAGTTATATTGAGAGTTGTAATTGATACCAGCTGAGTGTACATGTTTGTGTGATGCTTGTACTGCGTTAACTGAGAATATATTTTCTTTGTGTTATCAACACTTGGCTCTGACTCTGTCTTTGGACCACAACCGGCCTTCGCTGGTGCACTAAAAGGTTAAATTGTCCGCGCTTTCGTGGTGCGTTTCGGGGGGCCGATATGTCAGCCCTTGGAATCTGCCCGGCGATTGCCTCCCATTAATGGGATCGGTGACAGCCACTAGCACGTGTTTTATCTTCGGAACAATGACACAACAAAGCCAGTGCAGACACTGTAGTCAAAATCTCATCACATCACGCTTCAGTAGAAGAAATGAATGCCTCGGCGCATGATCATCACTTGGTGGCTGCTCGTAACTACAACAAGGCGTCGTGGAGACTCCAGTACGATTCCACGACAAACGTCGCGCACTCAGAAATCGCTAGGCATTCATGACCTGCAAAGGAAGGATAGATAACTTAATTAGTATGTCAGCATAGTTATGATCAAGCTGTAACAACAGTCGGCCAGTGACGTTATAACATATCTAAACACAAAATATTGTCGATGCAATCATTCAAGCGAGCAACGTCTTGGCTATAGTGCCTTTATAACATAACTTTACAGAATTTCATAACATCTAAACACAAATTATTGGTGATGCAATCATTCTAGCGAGCAACATCACAAGCTGTGACAGTCTTTCCATATCGGGAGTCTGTGTTCATTCCATATGCGAGAGTCCGTGCAGACCTCGAATTCGAGCATTGTGAACAACCAAAATAGTGATTCAACGAAAAAATCGTCCGTTATATATATGTGAAAGACGGGGGAGGGCAGTCAAAATGTCCATATTTGGCCATTTCGCCCGCCGAAACGCTCTTATATGATGCGGGCGAATTGATGGGGAGCGTGACTGACGGGACGCCACGTGACGTGATGCGTGTGACGTCAACGCGCCACGTGCCAAGCCAGCCGAGCGCGCGTCAACAACGTGCGTTGAAATGCCCATATTCGGTCATTTCACCCGCCGAAATGCCCTTATTTGGTGCGTTCTGTCTCGGCCACCCTTCCCCGCCTTTCACATAGTGACCCTTATAAAAATGCCGTAACGTTAGTAACGCAATGAACATTGGACAGATTTAGTTGAGCGTCCGCAACAGCTTTACGGACGCAGCCTGCCATAGGAAATGGCTGGCAGGCTGCGTCCACAGAGTTGCTGCGGACGCCCAACTAAATCTGTCTATTTTCCCCAGTTAGGAAACATTTCGTCATGGCCACAGGCCCCAGATACCATATTAAACTCTATGCCAGATACTGAGCGCCAGTTTCAGTTTCAAGGAACATGCGCGCTCGTAGCGGTTGCCGGGCATCCTAAGATCTGGTTGAACGAAATTAGGTTGATGTGGATGTTCGCGTTTATTGTCCTTCGCGAGTTTTTACAAATAAACAAATTTGATCGAACTTTAAAGAACTCTTCTATTGTTTATTTTGTCTTTTTTATTCCTTATTTTGTGAATTTTAAATCAGGCAAAGCGCGGGAACTGGTCGGCTTGTGTTCGTAGCGCTTCCCTCCGCTCATCCTTGCCACTCGCTCAGCGATATATCACGAGTTGAATGGCCCCCGATTATCTCGCTCGGTTGGCGTGCCAACTATGAATACGGGAAAGATAAGACATTTGATGTGACGCACAGCGAACGGAAGCCGCAATGAGCCACGTCGAGCAGGTGAGCCATGCATTAGACGAAGATGGCTAAGTCGGGGCATCACATGTTTTGCGCAGCTCTGTAACCCAGGGATTTCCAGTTCCACGAAGGTTTTTCAGGTTTCCTAGTGACGTGTGAGCACAAGTATTTTGGTCCAGTATTTGAGCAGGTATTCATTTTGCACGAGTACACGAGTAAACCCAGTTCTCTGAAAGCCTAACTGGACTGACATATGCGCAGTGTCGCTAGACTGATTCGTCATGACGACAGCCTACTGCTGCCGGCAAAATACGCTTAATGAAAGGCTTGAATGCGTGTTGGATCGGCTACACAGTGTGTTCATCTTTTACTTTGGCATGTAGTTCAAATGATGTGAAGCAATTATAGGCTCCTTCCTGTTTATGGAAATGCCTATAGCCAGTTTGAAACTTTGTGGGCCTTTACTTCTAATACTGTCACTGAATTACATGTAATGAACTCACCGATGCTTTGAGAAATCGTTGACCAGGGAATGTCGCTGGAGCCAACGTTCTGACAAGTATACACCAGAGCACGCCTGTCTCGCACCCAGGCTGCTGGCGAGCCGAGCGGATACTCTCGCACCCATACGCCGGGCTGACCGGGGCTGCCAAGGCGCGTGCGGGCTGCACCAAGTAAACAGGGCAAGCTGCAGTTCTGAGGCTTTAAAGTGCGAAAAAGTACCCGTTCACGCCGCTTCAGCGTATAAGAGCTCGTCTGGGCACTACTGCGTCGTCTTCGGATGCCAAAACAAGCTGCGCAACAAGAGGATATTAGCGTTGTCTACGACGATTACGACGCGCCACGGAAATAGTGCCGGTGCGGTGTTTTCAGCTTCGCCGCGAGTGGATAACTGTGATTCAAGCAAAAAAAACTAGGAGCCGAGTGAAAATGCGCGAGTAAGTACACTAACAGCGTGTATTCTGCAGTGTGATGCCCACCTATTTTATTTTGCGAACCTATTTTGCCTGACACACAGCTGGGTTGAAGGCAGGCGTGATCTTTGTGTGGGGGTGCACTTCATACCTTTGAGCGTTTCCTTTGACGAAAATCTAGTGCAAGGTAGTGCTCTCAAGCATAAGCAATCAGCATGCTTTGCCACTTTCAACGCAGTATTAAGCTTTAGTGCTTTTGATGGCATCCACGCCTTCGAGATTGGCACGGTGCTCCTCAACAGCTGGCCAGAATTTCGTGCTTTCATTTCAGTGTTTGATGCCCCCAAATTTATTTGGACACGAGGCATCCAGCTGCACATAATACATATATTGGCACGTAAGTAAACAGTACTCGCGCCAGTGTCCTTTACGTCGCAGGCGTAGCTAACCGGCTTAACTAAGAGTAGCACAGTTTCGCTTGTAAAGCACCATCGTTACAAGAATAAAATAGCGCAGGTAGCTTCCAGAAGGGATCGCTGAACGTTACTTCAGGTTATACTCTCTGATAGCACGCTTTTGTGAGCAAGACGCATTATTGTAAGAGCGCCCGTGAAACAAAAATTACGTTCCGCGAAACTACCCGTAAAGCGTACTCTAATTATTACGCGATGCATGCTGAAATGATGAGCTTTCACAAAACTTTGTGCACAACTTGTAATATGGGGCAACAAAACATCGTTTCACTCTTTTGCGAGCTGCACTGCAATTACGATTCACGCCTACTACAGCGAGAACCTTTTTTTTTACAAATGTAACAGCGTACGTATCTGACGTGGTTGCTTCCGCAGCCCACTTAGCACGTACTGTATACATTGTGGACTTGCATGAGGAAGATGTTCTTGGTGTTCCAATAAAATCAGCGAAAATGTCCAGGCTAGAAAAGACGCGAAACACGCTCTCCGACGGGCTGAGTTTCGGAAGTTTCACGTTTGCTCTGTGTATCGTCTGCTGGCGTGGCAGCCCGCGCGTGTTGTTTCGTCGCGTGTGCGATAGATGGCGCGACGCGCGATGCAAACATGGCGATGCGCATGGAATTCGCTGTGTTCTGGTCTATATATACAGCCTTTTCTTCGTCAAGGCAATGTTGCTGCCTTGACAAAGACAAGTCAACTTTCCGAAACATTGTCTCCAGCAGCATTCGCGATTCGGCGTGGTTTTTGAGAGCCGTACTCAAATAGAACTTAAAGAGCATAAGGTTAGCAGTTGAGAATAATAAGAAGCAACTCACTCAAGGCAGTCTGGAAGATGGCATCAAGAGCTCCTGTGACAAGCAGTATTAGGAATAAGATCCAGCTGATAATAAACAATGTCCACTGGATTAAATCAGTGTCCTGTTAGGGCAGAACCAAAAACAAAGAAGCATATATAAACTCCGGCAAAAATATTTTGCTTTGCAAGCTGTGAACTTCTCACAACTAAAGTGCCTTAAATTGAAGTGTTGGTATGTCACGAAAATAGCACTTATTACTTATTCTAAATGTGAAGCAAAGGCAGTTTGACGGAATACATCTACCTTTCTGTCTATCTCTCTGTAATATACGTCAGGAGACCTTATCCCCAACAGGTATGGCCCAGACCCACATACCACGACCCACCTGGGTATGCTGGTTTGCGTCACACGTGATGAAATGCTCTCTTTACTTTGTATTAAACCAAGATCAGTGAAAATAGACATAGAAAAGTACGTAAGAACACACTTTACATGAGTTACACAATAATAATAATAATAACATCTGTGGTTTTATAAGCCGAAACCATGATATGATTATGACGCCCGTGTACTTAGTAGGGATGGGCAAATAGTAAATTTGAGGTTCGAAGCGAATCCGAAACGAATAGTGATTTAGTCGAATAATTTTGAATCGAATAGTTCGAATAGTATTCACCACATGTTAAGAAAAATTAGCATTTTCGTCATGACCCTTGCACAATATTTTTAAAAATTCGAACTAGGTATGAGTGAATGTCACTTTTTTGGTTTGAAATGAAGTGGAAGAAGCCTTGAATGGTATCAAAACTTGAATAGCAGTAGGGTGCGAGTTATAAGTGGCACAATACATTACAAGTTAAAAATTACTAAACTTAGCGCACATAAGCCCATATAAAAAATGTACATTTAACTTTGAAGTGTGGCTTCGCGGCAGTGCAGGTTTTCCCCTGGATGGGTGGTTTCACGGCACAGCAACCAAAGGCTGCAGTGAAACCACCTTTACAGGGAGTTATGTGTGGTCAAATATATACATATTGTAAGCACATCTATCGTACTTCATCGTTCTCACTTGTACATAACCATCATCGTCGCCATTGGGTTCGTTGGTTGCTGTTCTGAGCCGAGGCAGACATTGCGGAATAAACGCTGCTGCTGGCCCTGCCTGGTGAAGTCTTCCTGTGTCTTTCAGAGTGGTGGAGGTGCTGGGTATATTCGTTCATTTCGAATACTTCGAAATTTCGAATAATCTTAATTCGTATCGAAACGAATTCGAATACTTTAATATTCGTTCGAATATTTGAAACGCCCGAATATTCGCCCATCCCTATACTTAAGTTTAGGTGCATGTTAAAGAACCCCAGGTGGTCAAAATTTCCGGAGCCCTCCACTACGGCGACTCTCATAATCATATCGTGGTTTTGGGACGTTAAACCCCAGATATTATTATGAGGCAAGCCGTAATGAAGTGCTTTGAAAACTTCGTCCACCTGGGGTTGTTTAACATGCACTTACACCTAAGTGCATGGGCCTCTTGCATTTCACCTCCATAGAAATGGGACCGCCGCGGCCGGAATGAAATCGGCAATTTTCATGCCGAGCACCATAACCACTGTACCACCATAACGGTGTAAGTTAAACAACAGAAAAACTCCAGGTTTCTTATATAGCAGGCGATATAATTGTAGACATCACACAAGGAGACAAATGCAAACAAACATCTACGACAGCCATTAACAACCAGCCACGCAGTAGAGAAAGTAGGTAAATGTGCTGCATCAGCAGTTGTGGTGATGGTGTCTAACACCGTGGTTGCGGTGTCGGCTGTCCAGTCTTAAAACAACAATGCAGTAAACATTGTATACCTACTACTGTGCCTCAGCAAGCTATGGCCTGGTGTTGCTCAAACCGTCATCAATAGGTCAACAAACGCTGCTTATGAAATGCACATCAGCGCACCCTGTAGGATGCGTTTCTCCTCAATGTAACGGACATCTGTGCTCTAACGTGAGCACTGACGTTGTGCCCAGTGGCGTAGCTAGGGGGGGGGCACACCAGGCCCGTGCCCCCCCCACCCCGAAATTTTTTTTCCCATGGGCTACAGAGCCCGAAATGACAATCGACATCACTTATTTGCCCAGACCCAAAGTCTGATCAAGGATCGAGGTGCACCCACCGAAAAAAATTTCTGCCTACACCACTGGTTGTGCCGTACCATAAGCTACCCTTTAAGCATCACAGTGTATTCGACATGCCTGGTAAACCCACATTCTGTACACAACCACTGAATTTACACTTGCCCGCCTTGTAATGCTGGGCAAAACGACAAACAATGGGGCATAGGCACATTCTTGCTGAATGCTTCCCAAGACATCGATTCACACAATGCCTGGGTTTTGCTGGAATCCTTCATCAATGTCGAGCATTCTTAGGTGCCCTGAATAAGAATGGCAATGTGGGCGAGTTGGTTTATGTAAATTTCAAAGAATCTCAATGCAAGAACGCAAGCACTGAATGAAAGATGACGCAATATAGGAAGGAATGCTAAAAGGGTCTCCGACACTCCATCGCCTTCTTTTCAGTACTTAAGTACTTGCGCTGCAGATTCTTTAAAATGTACACTCTTAATAATTCTGCTCAGTCTTGTTAATGCAAGAGCTTTCTCTGTAACGATGCGAAAGAGATTTCTACACGGCTAGCCAGGGAGCTGCAGCGAGCTTATTTCACAGCGCTGCTACCACGGCAAGTAATAGAACTGGACACCTCATGCTAAGCGGCAGCCGTGTAGAAGCTACAGTGAACGCTTTCTTTAGCTTTTCTAATGCTACGTGAACAGATCTGAACAAAGAGACATCCCTGCATTGAGGAAAAAATAAAACTTCTTTCATTTCAGCGCAGCCACATAGCTCTCTCCCTCATCCACACATTTTATCTCCACCGTGCTGGAAGTGATCTCAACTTTCTGCATATTTCAGTTGCCTTGAATAAACTCTATTACATTACCAACGTCATCCATCTATACTTGTGTGGCAGCTTACAGACTGGTTTTAAGTCATATCAGCCATTCTTGAAATGGGCAGTTAGTACCTTTGATTTCATATGAATGGTCAGGTTTTAATAAAAATGATGAGTTTTGCAAAATTATGTTATGTTTTCCATGATGCTCAATGTCGAAAATTTGCCAATGCATGATGCATAAGCACTTTCTCAAGCGGGAATGTGGCATTCTATAAACCAAGTGCCCTGAGAATACTCACCGTGAGCTGGTTGGTTGCCCAGTAAGCCTCACTCAAAAACTTCAGTCTGTTTATCATAGAAATTATGCCATAAACTACAACAAAAGTGGCATGTCCACTTGCTGTCATCTCAGATGTTACTATAGGAATCGCTGTCAGATAAATATCCTCAGTCTTCATCAGAGACGACCAAGACTCCACAAATTGTATGAAGGCCTGTCTCCGGACTGCGGGTACTTGAGCAGCTCTTGCTTGTGCTCTGTCCGATAGAATAGCATATATCTGCTGTTTAGCGTTTGCACAGCAAACACGATGACGAAAGGTATTTCCAAACCAGTCCTTCCAGAGTATGATGATACGGTTCGGAAAGCGACATCCCTCTGCAAAGGAGGATAAAAATGGGTGAGTGAAAGGAGGACATCAGGTCCCATTCACTGTGGGCATCGGTGTAAACGAAGCTTTGATGAAACTACAATGCAAAATGGCACACTATATATGATAAGAAGCGCACGGCCATATTGGGCCAAGAATGCGACCAACTCATCTGTAACAACCCACAACGCAAGTGTCAACCAGAAAGGAGTCGAGATCAGAGACACCCATCCTTAAAGGGACACTAAATGCAAATATTAAGTCGATGTTGATTGTTGAAATAGCGTTCCAGAAACCTCGTAGTGCTTGTTTCGTGCCAAGGAAATGTTAATTTGAAAGGAAATCACGTTTTAGTGGTCCGCACGGCGTTAGCGCACTTCAAATCATCCACCTGAACGGGCCTTCTGACGTAGCAGTTTCCATGCACAACGTCGCCCGCCTTTACTGCCCGGCCGCCGACGCTGCGGTTTCTGATGCAAAAGCGGCCATCAACTTTGCCAAGATGCAGCCATGGGCCACTCCGAAACTGTATAGTTCACTGTAATGGAGCTTAGCTTGGCTAGCGGCAGCAGTAGTATCAACAGTGCGAAAATAGCGAGAGCCAAGCACATGCAGCAGTACACGATATCGAAACTACCACTGAAACGCGCAGCTCGGCGAAAATGGAACTTTTGAGCCCCTTGCACCGTTCCTCATGGCAACGCCAAGATGTTCTTTTTTCCACGAACCAAACAGAAACGAACAAGCAGCACTTTATTACGTTTTGGGATGTACGAAGGTTCTTTATCGCAACTAGTTTGATTACCAGTGGTTAATTGACATCATCAGGATAATTTCCAAAAATGTCCCACTCCTGCCACACATCGTGTCCTACATTTACATCAATTTCGCGATTACTAGAGCACTGATGTGGATACTATTGCCGTTTTAGACATTCTCACACACTGACCTTTCATTGTGACATAAATTATTTGCCTTTAGTGTCCCTTTCAGTATTTAGTAGTATTTTTAAGCACTTGTGTCGTTCACTCACTGGTGCTTGTCCCAGTTCACGCTTGAAATATTGTTTGTAGCTTGCATACGCCAGCAAGTCCACTATATTTTAGCTTCGCCAGACATACGTGGGGCCGGTAGGTCTGTTGACATCACGTAGTCAGATAATGCTTCCTTAAATATCTTTCTCAGTAACGTCTTGGAAAGTAAGTCTCCGATTAGCTGTGCCATAGACGTTTCTCCTACAGCTGTTTGTTCTAAGCTTTGTCAGAGTACCGTGGGAGGACGGCAAAAACAAAGTTTATAATGAGCAAAAAAGATAACATAAAAAAACGTTAAAGACACTGAATAATTCAAACCAAAACCTATTTACATTTTCCAAAAATCTCAGTTCATATCCAGAACTGCAACTAGCTAAACAATGCGTTCTAGCTAGGCTTAGACCCGTCACATCAACTCAGTGTGGCCGCCCACTATGGGCCTTGCGGTAATGGAATGTTCTTACAGCTCGTCGCGACGACTCGATGTTTCCGTCGCGTCAATCTCTCGTAGAGACCGTCGCCGACGTCCTCAATAGGCCTCCAAGTTCATCGTCGGTCGCCTTCGTCCAGCCTACCGCTTGCTCTCGTCGGTTAGGCCTAACTGGGCCTTCGTCCCTTGCTTCAAGACTCCACAGGTGACGGGCACCTCCTTGACTGAACTGTGGTCGGCAGCCGTCCTGCCGAGAAGAGAAGGGCTGCTGGCGATCCCGGAACTGCCGTATTGAGGGGCGACGTGTCCGGGCAGCCTCGCTTGGAGCCTTCCAAGGTCGACGGCCACTCCCCGGGCCTTGAGTGCCACCACCTCCAGAACCGAGTACCAGCCGCTTTCGCCGCGGGTGCGACGCTTGCTCCTTCCTCGATCTTCTCCGTCCGGCGCCCCACAGCACAGTGCCACGATCATCCTTCGTCGTTCACCATCACGGCTCGGGTCGCATGCCACGAGCCCCTATCTGGCCAATCCTCTGCGTCGACGTGGCTGGTGCGCGTGCCATCGGGTGACTTTCTGCTTCTCGCGCACCGTCGTCGCGCTTCCACGTTCGGCACGCGCCTCGTGCCCCTCCTTTATTCATCACAAACTCAGGCGTGGCACTGAGCCACGAATTGGCAAAGAGCATTTTCAGAGGTTTGACTACCCACATTTGGAACACATAGCAACAATTTTTACGCAAAGCACGGGTCAGATGAGATGACACAACCACATCTTATAGCAGCGCACATCAAAAGCAAGGCCGAAACAGACACATAATTAAGGATAGATAAATATATTGACACCAGCGCTTACGTCTTCGTCTGTCCTGATGTGTCTGTTTCATCCTTGCTTTTGATGCGTGCTGCCAAACGCTACCAACTAGCCCACCAGTACGTGTTAAGCAAGACACAACTATAAAAAAAAAAAAAAAAAAAAACGTTGACCTGTGCAAGCTCGACAATTTATCTGCACCAGAAAAGTATGTGTTATGCAAATGGCTGCCAATGAGAATTGCAATCCTATCGGATAGTTGGGTGTGCAATGAAATAAAGACACAAAAGTAGCAGAAATAAGAAATACATATGGTGAATGGAATACAATGGCTTTCTATTACATGCCATGTCTAAAGTGAAAGTCGGGAGGATGTCATGTGCAAGTTAGATTACGACCTTCCCACTATAATTATCTATGTCAGCCGCTTCAAATTGAGACGTGTAAGCTATCAGCCAACTTTGTTTACCTAAGAATTTGAGTTTTCTACACTTGAGCTATCATTTTCAGCGATACTCATTTTCAAAACCAGCCGTCTTCACTCCCTTGAAGCCCTGCGTAACGTACGCGGCCAGACAAACTATACCCGACGACTGTGTGTACACGTATTGTGCGTCCATCCGTGTTGCTCACTGGCTGGGTAATGGATAATTTCTCCCACCCTTTACACTTCCTTCTTTTCAGACTCGCTGCAGCCTTGCATCTGATGCGTACTACCATAAAACCATGGGACACAGCAGCTTACAAAGACACGTGCCTCACGGAAAGCGTTGGTTCTGCAGCAGCTCAACCTCGCCATTCCCTTCCAACAGCCAGCAGTTGCAAAATTGGCCAATACACCACCTGCCCACCAATCTCATCAAAGACTGAATCGATGAGGTAGAGACACTACTCTGCTGTAGAAGTGTGGAAGCATTTCAGCGAGAGAGAATGATCGAAGCTCTGGCTCTAGGCCTACGGGAACGCTGGCGCTCACAATAAGCTAAACCTCAAAAACAAAACATAAGTACTTACGCTGCCGTCTCCGACTCTGAAGAAATCCCTGATTTTGCAGGCTTGTAGGTGTGCGTATATCAGCAACAATGCGAACACAATCCTTATTACGCTGCTAACTACAAAATGAAATAAAGCCATTTTGCTTCTCTTTCATCTACGGGTATGATTCAACCCACTACGGAGAATCTGTCGCGAGTATGTTTGTTTGTTTGCCTTAAGGAGACTGGCTCATACCCACAAGGGGGATTGGCCACATGCACTTACAATTACATAGGGAAATGTAAACCGTATGAAACTTCAAAAAAAAAGATAGAGCACGAAACGCGATGTAAATAAAAATGAGAGTAAAGAAGTTAACAAAGCCATAGGATAACGATTGAAAAAAAAATATATATAATAATAATAAAGGAAAAAAAAAAATTGGTTTCCGTGGTCGGTATCACTAGCAGCGTATTCTTCCTGTTGCTTGAATGAACTTGTGTAGCGCAGTTATAATAGCACTGCGGCTTGCCCCAAACTGATTCGCTCCAAAAGTCAACAGGCTAGAAGTAGTAAATTGTAAACCAAGCCTACCAGTCGGCATTTCCAGAAACATTCTACGGAGTGAGGTGAAACGGTGGCATGATAGAAAAAAGTGATCTATTGTTTCTGGTTCATCGCAAACTGCACAGAGATTTGTTAAGGAAAAGCCAGATTTATGCGTGCTGCACTAGAATTTGTGAAAAAAAGAAAAAGCAAATGCTAGAAAGATAATTTGTAGACGTGCAAAAATATTAGAGTGATTACTTTGGCTTCTTCGTTGAATGTTAAGAAATCTCTGTTGACTAATCTGTAGTTAATTTTAAAATATAATGTAATAGTAGAGCTGTGCGAATAGCAAAATTTTGGGTGCGAAGCGAATTCGAATATTGAAGTGTGAGTGCGAATCGAATATTTTTCAAATAATTATCGAATATTTTTCGAATACTTTGAAGCGAAATTGCAGAAAAGAATTTTAGAGAAGATTCCTAAGCATATTATGAGATAGCAACATGAAAGTGTTTCTTTTCGCTTGGTTGATGAAGTGCTGGCAGGGTGGTGCTTCATAGTTGTCTAATCAAGAATGAGGCAATGCAGAGGCCAAATTGTATTTATGTACATAATTTTGTGCAACCAAAGTGTTGCCGACAACACTTTACACGTGATAGGCAAAGATGCCATTTCCTCAGTCTCCCCCCCTCTTTCAACTTCTGTGGAAGCCTAACTGATGTGGCGGACAAGGGTGTGCTCTCTTCAAGTTCGGAGTTCCAAATCTGCCTCGTAGACGTCAATATATAAGAACATCTGAAATTTTGGATGTTAAAAAGCTTCGGCGTCCGATTCTTTGAACTTGCTGCCCAAATTTCAGGTCCAAAACAGCATTAATTGAGCCCCCACCTCTGCCACATCTTTTATCTCCATGCTTTCAATCAGCGTTTTCTTGAGTTAATACATTTGCGACCGTAGCAGAGCTTGAAAGGCAGCTTTGCCGCAATACCGGGGTGTGATGAGGTGAAGCATATTGAAAATCTAGGGACCAGTTCCAATCGGACGTTGACTGTGTCTTAGCAAAGTTCGACCGTAACGAAGCTTGAAGGCAGCTTTGCCGCAATACGAGAGTGTAATGGGGTGAAGCATATTAAAAATCTGAAGGGGTCACTTTCAATCGGACATTGACTGTATTTGTCTTTGGGAAGTTCGAATAGTTCGAATAATAAAATTCCAGTGCGAATCGAATCGAATAGCAAACACTATTCGAAAAATATTCGAAATTTCGAATATTCGCACACCCCTATATAATAGTAATAAATGAATAAAAACAAGGTGTATAAATAACCAAAGAATGAAATAATAATAATAGAAAGAGACTTATATTATTAGCATGGCAGTCTCTTTGATCCCTTTATAATATTAATTATGTAATCATATATGCCCCTGTTGCAGTGCCCCAGTGCGACAACCCCAGGGAGAGTAATGCCGATATAGAAGGCTGAGTCCCTAATTTTCGAGGACGTTTGAGAAATCTTTGCCCTTGATTTTCATATCCACGATATTCTCTGAAAAAGTGCTCTATGCTTAGTGCTTAATTACATGATTACAATGGTAATTTTGAGGGGAAGGAACGAAACCAGGTATGTGCAAATAAAAATTTACTGAAGGTATTCTGCATCACAGTTTAGTTAAAGCAACTTAAAAGTGCCTTGTGCTACACCATGTGCTATACCACGAAATCCCAAGGTGCTGAAAATCAGTACCATTTGGCACAGAACATTTGGTCTCTTTCACGCTGTTGTTGTTCTGATTGGCCTCTGATCATGGCTCATACCCAATATGGGAGATTGGCCGAGTATAGTGGGTAGATTTTTCCATAATTTTCTATAAGGTAACATTCCTAGATGTCGTAGTTAATATATTCATTTCAATATCAAATTACGAGTAGTAAAGTACTTAAAGCCGGCAGAATTTACAAGATTCTTTTAGTCTCAATGATATTTTCCTCAATGGCGAAGAAAGCATCCCTTTGGCTGTATCCTAGAGTAGTGGCCCCAAAAGAAAGAATAACTGGTTCTGTTAATTCCGGATCCAGCTTCACGCAACTATCTCGTAACTCACAAACACCTGGTAAAAGCTGATAGGATTGCCATTCTCAATGGCAGCCATTTGCATAACACATACCTTTCTGGTGCAGATAAATTGTCAAGCTTGCAAAGGTAAACTTTTATTGTGCGTTTTGCTTAAGACATACTGGTGGGCTAGTTGGTTTGTGATAGCTTATGGCGGAGTGCATCAAAAAGAAGGACAAAATGGACACATAACGATAGACAAAGACACTGATGCTTACATCTTTGTCCATCTTTATGTGTGTGTTTTGTCCTTGCTTTTGATATGTGCTGCCATAAGCTATAGTTGTGTTATCTGGCCAGTGTACTGCAAAAAATTGTTGCTATGTGTTCTAAATACGGGTAGTCGAACCTATGAGGATGCTGTTTGCCAGTTTATGACTCACCACAGCACCTAAGTTCGAGTTAGAGCATAGATTAAACTTCCAAAGAGTACCCCTTTGAAAGTATAAAAGACGGAGTTAAATTCGAACAAAGCTTAAAATAAACAGCTATAGGAGAAATGTCTACGGCACCAGTGGCGTAGCCAAAAATTTTTTTCACATATATATATGTGAACACAGATATATCAAACACACATGTGTGTGTGTGTAAACCCTCGAATAGCAATTCGGCTAACACTTCAGAAGCATATGCTGAACAGTGGCTAACTATACAAAAGTTCAAAAGTAAATAAAAACTGGCATACGAATGACCAGGCGACGGTTGTATGTCCCGAGAGCCAAGGAGTAAGTCACAGTCCCGCAGAGTGCTCGCGAGTCTTCTTATGTTGGATGGGATTGCAGAGCAGTTTTACCCTAGCGTCTAGTTTTGCCACCTATGCAGGTGGCACTTTCAGTATTCGTACACCGGCAACAAATGAGCGGAGATCGACCAGTGCAACACACGTCCTTGTAAACGTCCGCCAGGGGGCCACGGTTGTTGTTGCAACCGTGTTCGGAATAACTCATAGGCCACCAGCATGTGCATTGCTGCATCGCACTGCGTGCACCTTCTTGGTAGCCTGCCCGTGCTTCGCTTTAAAAGAAATACATTATTTCAACATAATCTGAAAGGAGGAAACCGGGCGGGGAAACTGCCGACAAATCTCGCAACGCTAGACCCGTTGGCAACCTGCAATGTCCTCATCATCGTCATCATCCACTTAAAAGCCTGACTTGGTATAAGTGAACCTACGTCCAAGGAAATGCAGTCTGCTTTGAAGACAACCACTTTCAATAGAACAGTCATCAGTTCCCCCTTACTGAAAGCACATTCAAACATTTGCTTCAATAGTATTTCATGAGTCACCACTGAACTAATCCTAGTCCTAGTTAGCTATCGACTATGCCTCTCGAATTTTCAGTGCTGCTTGTCTGGAGTGTTACAGTCATGGCCCTGCCTCAGCTGGTTCTTTTTTTATTACAAGACAATGAACACAATTTAACAACAAAGCTGTTATTTTTTTTTACTTTGTTAAGTGCAGCATGGCTTCTACTGGCACAAGAATGAGGTCTATGAGTACCAGTGCAATATTTTGAATAGCGAGCAAATTTTTCACAGGGAATCACTAGATTTGAGCCAACCCTTCATTTTAAACACTTAAGCACTGTCGCAAGTTATCAACAAACCTTTGCCCCATTTGTACAATCAACACATTCTCATGGTCGTGCGAGCGAGCAATTCTTTTCGGGGGGTTCAATCACCCTTTATGTATTTTCATGCACATGTATGTGCATGTGTATATATTCACACATAATACTTAAAAATTTTGGGGCCGGGGACTCAACCCCTCTCTGGCTATACCAATGGTCATAGTGGTCATAGTATCTGATTTGTGACAGGTTCCGTGCACAGAACACACTGATTCTCAAACTTAGCTTTAAGGCATTTCCTTTAAGGACCTCCAGACTAGGTTATTATAAATGCTGTGTCAGCATTGCAAGAGAAAAACACAAGCTAGACGATAAGTCACTTCACCACTTTTAAAAGTGTGATGAAAACTAAAATAAGTAATGGTTTTTTACATGCCAAAGCATCAAACTCGTAATGAGGCATGCCATTATGAGGGAATGTCACGAGTGAGTGCCAGGTGACCAAAAGACGACGACGGCGAAGTTCTCAAAACATTCGAAGCGGCACGAGCGCGTGCACGGAAGATTCGACAGAGCTCGAGGCACGCGACCGAGCCATGAAGGAGGACGAAGAGCAATGAGCTGGCATTGTCTTCGTGGGCTCGGCGAAGGAAGGTCGCATCGCCAGCAGACGCACTGGCGACGGCAGCGACGGGCGTTTGAGTCTGCGGACGGTGACGCGGGCGTCCCGAGGTGAGGCCGGCGACATCGACGACGTTCGAGCAAGGCACCTCGGTGACGCAGTGGCCGCGCCCTCAAGTACGGACGTTCCCGGCGCAAGACCCCTCCCGAAGCAGGCCACCGAGGGCAATCAACGGAGGGCCACGTCAGCGGTGGAACGCCAGGCTTGGCGAAGGAGCCGACAACGACGTTAGGCCTAGCGGGCCTAGCCGTCAGGAGAGCGGAGTGCCTGCTTGTGACCAGGCAACGACGGTTGGAGCATTGCGCTACGGCGTGGACCATGTCAAGTTAAATGACCGGACGACGTAGACACCAGACGGGACTTTGGCTCTGCACCAAGTCACCAGAAATGACAAGTAAGGCCGCTCCGACGTGTTAGTTGTTATAAGACTGGAGCAGGATAGGGGTAGGACGATTTAGTTATGTACTGAGTTGAGAGGTTGAAGTTTGTAGCGACTGTATTTTGTACATTTGTATATTTTAGAGTGCCAAGTTTTCCTTGTTTTTTGTTTGATAAATGTTTGCTGTGCTATGCCACGAGTCTAGACTGAGTCCATTGCACCGGGCTACCCGAAATTCGTGACAGGGAATTAGGTAGAACACATGATGTTCTTTAAGAAGCATCTAAATCTATGTTAGTGGGCATTTTTGTATTTGACCGGTGCTGAAATCTGCAGTAAAGTGAGTATTGAAGTTGCAATTCTGCACTCGGCAGAACAGCACCGTGGTCACTCATTAAAATACCGTGATGGCAATGCATGACAACTAGTGAACACAAGGTGCTACCTCAAATGAAAACATTTCTTACAGTTTAACAGTGGCATCACAGGCAGAGATAATGCGGCACAAATTTCGCATAAATCTGAAGAACAGGAACTGGGAAATAATCGTGCCACAACATTGGGATTACCCAGCAAGAACGTGGCCAGAATAATGACCCCTTGAAACAGAATGCAGCAATTTCTTTTCCATTTGGACTGCACCTTAAATATTTTTTAAAAAATGCACAATTCTGCATTGCATTTCACTTGCAGGAAACACCTTGTCGGAGGGTTACTTGGCGCTGCAATCTCCACCGTGCATCCAGCGCATGTGCACATTTAGGGTGAACGTAAGGCAAGGAGTGTCTTGCGAACGGAACGCTTATGTGTCACTGCACGAGTTTCCAGACAGTGTTTCCATGCAAATCTGGCAGGCCACAAGTGGCACAGGCACAACTTGTTCCTCTTGTACCAGTTCAAGTGCTCCAACATAGCTCTCATCCCGAAGGCCTTGCCACACACTGGCCAAAAGTACAAGTCTACTCCGCTTGTATGCAGCTGCTCGTGCCGGTGTGAAGGCTTCTTCCTGCAGAATCTGGAAGGGCACATCTGGCACACATATGGCCTATCTCCCTCGCGCAAAGTGAGCTTGAACTTACGAGAAAACTACCTGCCACAGACTAGGCAAGCGTACGGCTTCCCATTCTCATGAATCAGCGGGTGTTGAATACCTCGCAACAAACTTCCAGCCACAGGCAGGGAACTTGTGCTCCTTCTCATTGTGTGCCAAATGCAACCCTTTACAATATCAAAGCTCCGTCTGCACAGTTACGCTTGTGCCAGCTGACAAACACTCATTTTGTGAAGATCCCATGGCAACTTCAGAGATCCTGGACATAAAAAAACAAAGGCATAAGAGTAAATTTGGTTTAGGAGTTCTTTGGTTTGGGCAAGTTGGTGCGACATCTGCAAAGTTAAAGAGCACGAAAGACGAGGACACATGAAAATATGCATGCACGGGACAAGTGTTGGTTCAATTTTTACCTTCACAAATCTGGTTTCTCATTAACTAACCTCTGTACAGCCCTGCAATCAACCGAAAACAACAGATCACGTTTTCTGTCATGCCACCAACTCCACAGAATGTTTCTTGAAATGCTGAGTGGTAAGCTGGGTTCAACATTCACTACTACTAACCTGTTGTTGTTTGGAGCCCAATCAGTTTACTGCAAGCCACAGTGCTATTCTGACTGCGCTGCACAAATTTACGCTGCTAAGATTACGCTGCTAGTGCGACCGACCACTGGAAACAATTTTTTTCGTTTTCCTTTTTTCAATCTTATATCTCTTCCACTTTTTATTTACATTGCATTTCGTCCTCTTTTTTTTTATGTTACATAGCATTTACTATTGCTTTAGTTAATGCTTTTTACTCATTTCTCTTAATAATGGACAGTGTGGCCAGTCTTCTTAGTAGGTATGAGCTGTTTTCCCCTTGGCGACAAGTCAAAACAAAACCAGTGTCCTCTGTGTGCATGTTTTCAGCACTCGTCCTGAGTGTGCTGGATCAGCACTGGTGCTGTGTGTCTGTGTTTTCTCTTGTTCTCGTCTTTCATGCCGTCTAACTTTGCATGAGCATAAATTTATACATTTGGTCACTGAATAACGTCGATACAGACATCTTGAGACACTATGACAAACCGCAGAATGAAGACATCCGCGTTTTAATTTGTGGTAGCTGCTACTGCAACTCACATGATGTGTAGCACAATAGAAGTCAGGCTACCCCAAGATTAATAACTTCAGTGGTTTATCTACTTCAGCTGCACAAAGCACTGCTTGCGAAAGTGATGAAAAAATTCTTGAATACGGAAGGCAGCTGGAGCTAACGTTTCGACAAGTAGTCTTCGTCAAGCCAGATGCTGCCTTATTATTATTACAGTCGAACCCACTTATAACTATACCGGTTTTAACAATATAATGGTTATAACAATGAGAAGCTGCAGCATCGTCAACACTGGTATGTTTCCTATGGTGAAATAACCCACTTGCAGCAATGCCCACATGCCGCATTATCGGTTGTAACAATGAATTCTGTCTGTTGGGTGTCCGTGCTGAAAGGTAATGGATCATGAAATCCTTGGAGAAAGCGAAGAAAACGAGAAATTCAAGCTGCTGAACCCCCGCCCACAACCCCACTGCCCCAGCGCCCCTTCAGACTCGCAGTATGCTTCACCGCATAGCGTTGTGGCATTGCGGCAAAGCTGACTTTTGAAAACCACTACAGCGGGGAGTGGTGGTGGCTTCTGTTAATGCACAACATGCAACTTAAGTAAAATGTTGAGACTTGGATGAGTTTGAGCGTCTGAATTTTCAAGCATGTCCGAAAAATTGGCAGCTTTGTCATCCTTATCACTAATGTCTGTTGGCATATCCCATCTGATATTATGGTTTTCTCACAGCAGCCTGCCGTCCCTCTATATTGCTTTTTTTTTTGTGCTCTAATTATCGATTAAAACTATGAAATTTTCATGGCACTTGAGTACTGCTATAAGTGGGTTCGACTGTATTACTTGAAGTAATAATGTAATAATATTGTAATAATTTACATGTGATCACTTTTGATCGCATCTTTGTGCTGCTCCATTCTATGAGCCTGAGCTGGACTGCACTTGTTGAAAAAGCCTACAGCAACTGTAACACATGCTTTGCAGAGGCTTAGAGATAAAGAAAATCCCATATCCTAACAGCCTTAACATAAGTACACAAATACACTCTTGTCCTATCCGAATGTGAGAATGTGACTTGTGCGAGTGGGCATCGTCAAAAACTAGTTCACAAATATTAGTGAAAAAATTGATACCATCGAGGGGCACGCGGTAGCATAGGATACCAGATTAATTTTGCTGCCAGAGATACTTTGACATGCACCTATAATTATGTGTATGAGGGCCCTTGTTCTTCTTTATTTTACCCGCACCAAAATGCAGCCAAGCTCACATATTGAAATATGCAACCTTGAGCTAGGCAGCGCGATGTGATTGCCACTGCACAATGTTGTAGATGTTGGGTAACCTTATTGTGAGTATTGGAAGTACACATGACAACAGTCTAGGCTGGTTGCTATAACCATCACAATGAAATGTGTTCCATCAACTATGTCCTTCATCCAGTCTCTGTTGACTAGGCACAGTCGCTGTGTGTAACGGCTGCGCTTCCTGAAGTTTCCACGCTGTCTGTCGATGTGGTCACAGAAACGATCCTTGGCAGTGGGACTGGAGGCTCAGATTTTCCTTTTCTATCCACGTCTGGAGGGTCCTACAAAACAGTACAAACTTCTTTACTTCTACAAGTGAAAGCTAGCACGGAGTGTGCCAACACGCGTGCTTTAGGAGCACTCACTTGCAACACAATTCTTACTGCATACAGTGCAAATGCATAAAAGGTCATTCCATGTCAAATGTCCCATCCATTTTAACAACTATCTCAAGTGTATTCAGAAAAAAATCACGCTGATTTAATGCATTGGAAACCGAGTTTCTCCGAGATAAAATCATTTTTGGCCACGTGGGAGCCTTCCAATTTTCGCAGAATGTCGTCTGAGCGATGTTCGTCAGAAATTTTATTATGAGAGCATTGTTCCTTGTATCAATACCAAATCTGGCTTACACATTAAGCAAAGGCACTTGTGTAAAGTGTTCAAAGCTCTGAAATATTACTGCCATATACGCCTCTAGAAATTTTTCCAGAATGTTCTATGCTTGGATTTTTTTCCCTGTACTATGTATGATTATACGAGTAATCAGTACTCACTCTATGAAAGATATATTTGAGTTAAAGATACTTTCCGACCACTGAATTTTTAGATATTTTGAGAAAAAAATCACAAATTTTATAAAATCCTCATTTTGGTCTACATTGAGACCCAATTTACACAATGGGGTGCTTCAATTAAAAAACAGTGTTAACCTCAATCCAAAGCAAATAAACACTTATTTTTAGGGATGGGCGAATAGTGAATTTGAGGTTCGAAGCGAATCCGAAGCGAATAGTGATTTAGTCGAATAATTTCGAATCGAATAGTTCGAATAGTATTTCTGCATATTATTAAGAAAAATGAGCATTTTTGTCATGACCTTTGCAAAGTATTTTTAAGAATTGGAACTAGGTATGAGTGAATGTCACTTTTTTGGTTTGAAATGAAGTGGAAGCAGCCTTGAATAGTATCAAGATTTGAATAGCAGTAGGGTGCAAGTTATAAGTGGTGCAATACGTTACAATTTAAAGATTACTACACTTAGCGCATATAAGCCCATATAACACGCTTTTAAACTTAAAAAATATGTACATTTCACCTTGAAGTGTGGCTTCGCGGTAGTGCAGATGTTTCCTCGATGGGTTGTTTCACGGCAAAGCAACCAGACGCTGCAGTGAAACCACCTTTACAGGGGGTTATGTGCGATCAAATACATATATTCGTCTATTTCGAATACTTCGAAATTTCGAATAATCTAAATTTGTATCGAAGCGAATTCGAATACTGTAATATTCGTTCGAATATTCGAAACGCCCGAATATTCGTCCATCCCTACTTATTTTGATACAGCAAGTTTTGTCACTACATTTCTTGTTTTAAGCAAGGAAAAAAATTTTTGAAGTTTCCCACTGACAGCAAAGGGAAAGTTCAGTGAGGAAGGTGCGCTTTAGGAACAATGGGAATATAGCCGTCAATGAAAAACTTCAAATTTTTTTTCTTGCTTAAAACAAAAAAAATGTAATGGTAAAACTTGCCTTACAAGCCTTTACGCAGTCACTATCTTGTTGAGTAAGAATCTGTTTCGCTACACTAAATGTCATTGAACGACAAGTGGTAAAAGAAAGAACGTGCAGTGGGAATTCACGTGATGTTAATTAACAACAGGAGTACTGACATGATTTTGAGGTATCGCAAAAGAGACATCTTTTGTTTCCTTGGCATGCAGTGTTAATGCCCTGCACACACTGGAGCCAGGACACATCTAGCAAAATTTAGTTTTAATGTTTTCGTCACTGAGCATCTGCAGGCCAACCTCACAGCAATGGACATTATCATGACCATTCAGCATAGTTTGCTGGATTTGCAAACTCTGTGTCCTGGATGCGGCCGAAATTGCTGTTGGAACCCCTGGACGCAACTCACTCTTCACTGTTTACGTACATGTACAACTGACAGCGGACTACAGAGTGTTGCTAGTATGTCAAGAGTTGCTGTTGCGACATGACTTCACACTGCGACATCACACTGCATTTATCTGTCACTGTGATAAAGTGAGCCTAGATGAGCATAAGTTGGGCAAGTTTTAATCAGATGGAGTCCAGCTTTGTAAAACTTAGTGTATTTGAGTCGGAGTGGACGTTGCCAAGTATATAATTTCGGAAAAAATTGAGGGAGCTTGGCCAAGCAAAATTTTGGTTAGAGTGGTTCAAGTTGGCTCAGACGAGTAAAAATGGTGACACTGAGTCCTACTGTACGTGTTAGCTTACGATTCCCTGTTGATACTCTCATTCAAACAGTGCGAGTGGCACAAAGGAGGCACATGTCAAATTAATGATAAGAATCCTCAAGCTTCAAACATTTCTTACACAAGCATTGCATGGAAATGATCCCAATGGGCAGTAAGCATGATGCAGACCCATTTATAAGGAAGTAACGATGGGGACACATTTGGCAAAGAAATGTCAAGCCATATACGTCAAACTACGCGGTGAGACAGGACACGAAGAAGGGAGTGAAACAAAAAGACACTGAGACAAACAACGCCTTCTTCGTGTCCCGTCCCATCGTGCAGTTTGACCAAGATGAACCTTTACCAAATTGCCCAACTTTCTACGCTGCTCACATCAAGCCATGCATAGTGCCACTTACTTCTAAAGAGTTCGTCAGAACAACGCCACACACCGACTTGCATGTGCATTTAATGCTGCACAATTCTCATTGGGAGGGTTATACCATACATCTGCACTGCACATGCTGAGGAGATTGCTTAACTTGAGATGTCATGTATAGTGGGTATGGGTTATCTTCAGTGGCAAAATAAAAACTGTGATGGCAATCGGGTAGATGGAAAATACTGGTGTTGCAGTAAATAAGCTCACTGCCAAAGCAATTACCGAAGTCTACTGTATTCTTTCCATTCAGTCTACCAAAACCTGCACCAAAGTAGGCAACTATAGCCCTTGCGACATAAACACGACTGCGCTATGAAAGAAGAAGTCAAGTGAGACCTCAAATGGCACAGAAATTAGGCTGGCACTGGGGCCAAAGAAACAGAGGAAAGGTCAACTAGGAATGCGCTACAGTTACAGAACAATGTGTTGTCACTCTCCCACATGTGCTCTACACATCACACCTCGAACTAGGTGCCCAGCTACAAAGTGCCACTGCCACTCAATAAAGTATGGTGAAGGGTATGCATGACGACATATGAACACACAGTGCTACCTCAAACGAAAAACTTCTATACTATCTCACAACAGTATTCCTGGCGAAATTTTTCGGGCCATTCTGCATCAACCTGAGCTCGTAAGAAAGATCCGTGCACTAACATTTGGAAAGAACTTCTCGAACCGCCATTTATCTAGCGTTAATTTGACTAGAATAATGCTGCTTTGAAGCAGAAAACCACAATTACTTTTCTTTTTGGATTGTACCGTGAATAAAGAAACTGCTCAGTTCCATATTGTGCTTCACTTACGGCAGGCTGCATGGAGAGGGGGCTACTTGGCATCTCCACCCTGCTGTTGGTGCTTGCCACGGCAACCTTGACTCCAACATGTATAGTGGCCATGTGTCTTTTGAGGTCATTTTGCCTCTTAAAGTCTCTCTCGCACACAGCACACTTATGCCTTTTTTCACTCGTGTGCGTTAACACATGGCCATTTAGATGATGTTCGGTGGCAAACTTCGCTGGGCAAAGATGACACGAGTGTGGCTTCTCCACTCTGTGCCAATTCAGGTGCTCCCGCAGATATCTTTCCTGCTTGAAGGCCTTGCCACACTCCGGGCAGTTGAGCATCTCCACTCCAGCTGCGTGCAGCTGCTCGTGTCTGTCCAAAGATTCCTTAGTGCAGTATTTAGATGGGCATATCCGGCATGCATATGGCACCTCGCCTGTATGCACACGCTTGTGTTTAGTGAAATCAGCTATATAAAAAAACTTCATGTCACAAAAGGTGCAAGCAAAGGGCTTCTCGGTTGTGTGGGTAAACTGGTGTACAGTCAGACTTTTCTCGCAAGGAAATCGCCTGCTACAGAGAGTGCAGAAGTGCTGCTTCCCAGAGGTGTGCAAGGTCTGCTGCCTTTTCAAGTACTCTGCTCTTGCGAAGCACCGGCCACACAGGTCACACTTGTGAGTGCTGAAGTGTTCCTCCCCAGATGCGTGCACGATCTGATGCCTTTTCAAATGGTCTGCTCTAGAAAAGCACCGCCCACACAGGTCACACTTGTTAAAGTTGTTCACACTCTGTTTAGGCTTCTTCGGTGAAGGCTCCGCGGTACCTTCCAAGATTCTGGACACAAAGAAATAAGGTAATTGTAAGTAATAATGTCATGCATAAATTAAAGAAATAATAATATAATAAAATAACCACAAAGCAGCTTGATCAGTTGTTGCATAAACTGACACAGCTTCTGAAAGATACCGTAATAAACGGCACGAAGAAGACACTCACTTTTTCGTTGGAGCAGCACCATTGGAACTGAGATGAGAAGAATTAATTGTTGGGCTAATTGCTCTTGCATTATGACAACGGTAAGGTGGCACAAAAAGTAAAGATAGTAACACGAGAAAGGAATCAAAGAGAAGCACAACTCATAACTGCACGTCAAGAATGAAAAGAAAAAACATACAGCGCTGATGGAAGGCCAAAGCAAATAATGTGATGGCACCACACTGAAATATTATACAAAGCAAAACTAGCAGCTTTATTGGCATTACAAAATGCAGTAAACATGAGCTTGCCAAGTAAGCAGGTGTGCCGTTGGGTAGCATTGACAGCTCACACATTGATCTCTTTTCTTTTGGTTAAAAAAGCTTCCACTGCAATTTGGAAAGAACTTTTACGCTCCTGCCTGTGAAAATAGGATATCACATCCACATACAGCAATCTGGACAACCATAAGTGCACCCTTGTCCTCTTCCTTACTTTTTTTGTGCATGCTCCCTTGAGCGGATGTGCACGAATGTTTGGTTCAGCCAATGTACAAATACCACAAGACAAAGAGGTTGCATAGACCACGCCTCTGGAGAACATCACAGGGGGCTTCTCATGCACTCTGTGAAGGGGGAAAGAAGTAGGTAGAGCTTTTCCTAAAATTATTTCTTTCTTGCTGGACCAAGAAAATTTCGGAACAGGGATGTTCTTTCTTTAGTAAGCCGGCAAAACTAGCTAGGCAGTTACTGCGCGTTGCAGTTGCGTATCAGAGTGCAGAGAAGCAGAATAGTAGCAAAATGGCCCAGTTTTACCACCACTCCTAGACACGCATCCAGGATCACTCCAGTTTATTAAAGGGCCAGTAAACAATCCTCAGGTCGAAAATTTGTGATGAAGAGATAACTGCGTGCTTGTATGTTTTGAACATGCTGCCGCAAAAATTTTGCTAATAAGTGCTGTAATCAAGGAGTCAGAGAATAGAACAGCCACTTTGGCTGGTTTTGGTTTCTTACTCTGGGTCCCTATCCTTCTCAGTCGTGCAGAAGGGTAGGTGTTGCTTGTCATTGCAACTGTGGCCACATTGGCAACGTAACACGACATCGGTGATTACATCATCGACGTGCAGCCAATGACCGAGCAAGGCTTCCTCCTAGTGTCACTTGAGTCAGATACAGGCGGCGCGGTGTTAGGGATTGACAAGGTAAACAAATATGTGAAATGCACAACAACTGCGCGGCCAGGTCTGCATCCCAAAAGGGCCAAGGTGCAGTTTCATAGTGCATAGGACCAACTTATGAGCTCAATGGTATGTAATTTGCCCATGGGCAACATTACATCACTTTGCGGGCAAAAAGAAATGGACAGGCACTGGAAAGAGGTGTGGGAATTCTTTCCTAAAATGGAGTGTCTGTGTGGCGCTGTTATAGTCATGAAATGTGATTGCCGTGGCATTCTGACAAATCAGCAAGCTTGTTAGGGAGGTGTAGGCAAGCTGTTAGTGTCAGCGGTCCTTTAAGCAATACACCTATGGAAAGTTTGTGACAAGGAAATTCCTAATCATACAAAAAAGAGAGAGCGTGATTGCTTAATTGCATGCTGCATGCTCAAACAATGGCACTACTTGATATGGCTCATTTTGTATAAAGCTTACTAATATACTCTTGAGAGAGCACTTTGCTGTTTAAGAAATTTAATGGGACATGCCACAAAAATATGCCTCCCCCCGGCCCCCTTGCAGGGAAAACATAACTTTTCTATATTTCTTTTGGTGGTCACATATATGACTTGGGCAAGATGATTGTGCAATAAAACACACATTAACGGTGCTGACGTATTTCAGCGCTGCATCAAACATGTGGCATAAAAAACCGAGCCAGTTAAAAGTCACTGTCAGTCCCTTTAAAGTATTGAGCTACCAAAAGTGAATGTATCTCATAAACTACATAAAGAAAAATGTAGAAGATGTAAACAACAGGCTTGGATGAAGGGAAAGACTTCATCCTGGAGAACCTTCTGCACCACGATGCAAATGTATTCACCTCACTGGAAAGCATGATACAGAAGACTTTGAATAGTGTTTCACGGGACTCAAGTGAACTCACCCTTGGCTGCTATCCATGCTGTCTTCCGAAGTTTCAGAGCTGTAACTTCCAAGTATTCCCTCAGCTGGCACTTCTTTTTCACTGGTGTCAACGTATATCTACAGAAAAAAAAAATATGAATTTATTTTCAGAAGTACTACCAACAATCAACATCGGACCATTGGGAAGAGAGGGTAGAAAAAAAGAAGTGAAACAAAAAATGCATGCTGATACACAAAACAAAACAAATAATATTCGACTCATTTATGCAATGGCAATGTTCAACAAGAACGACTGCTGTTGGATAGAGATAGCATGCCAGAAAGAATCCCAGTTCCCACCAAATAAATAGTTACATTATTATTCTTTGTATGGCTGCCTCATAAACTCACAATTATGACAAAACTTTTGCCAACAAAGCCTGAAGGTTACTACTGTCGTAAATGCTAGCTTGAAGTCACAACATTCCAAAGAAGACAGAATCCACTTCACTCACAGGAGGTGGTGTGGTTGGTGGGCAACTCAGCTAACTCACAATCATGACAAAACGTTTGCCGACAAAGCCTGAAGGTTACTACTGTCGTAAATGCTAGCTTGAAGTAACAAGATTCCAAAGGAGACAGGATTCACTTCACTAACAGGAGGTGGTGTGGTTGGTGGGCTACTCGGCTAACTCACAATCATGACAAAACTTTTGCCAACAAAGCCTGAAGGTTACTACTGTCGTAAATGCTAGCTTGAAGTTACAAGATTCTAAAGAAGACAGAATCCACTTCACTCACAGGAGGTGGTGTGGTTGGTGGGCTACTGGGCTAACTCGCAATCATGACAAAACTTTTGTCAACAAAGCCTGAACGTTACTACTATCGTAAATGCTAGCTTGAAGCAACAAGATTCCAAAGAAGACAGAATCCACTTCACTCACAGGAGGTGGTGTGGTTGGCGGGCTACAGGGCTCTACCTTGACTTCCACGTCCATCACACCCTGAGAAAAAAATGCCCTTTTTTAGATCGGGGTTGAGAGAGAGCCGTAAACTCAGAACAATGCACACATGCTGAAGAGAGCCTCATCCTGTATCCTAGATCAGCTTAGTGTACTCGTGTGAATGAATTTCCAGAGTGAGAAGAATGGGTGGTGGCTTGGGAGAGTTGATGATTCAATATCATCATGACTGCATGGAACAAATTGAATGAGGACACAGGAGAGGACACGGCACAGGTGCTGACACGGGGGAGGACAGAGGAGAGGACACGGCACAGGCACTGCAACGAGGAAAGAGGGAGGACACAACACATGCGCTTGTACAAGGACAGAGGAGAGGGCACAAAGCTGGTGGTGGGAAAAACCGTGTACTCTAAACACCACACACATTCTGAAGAACTTTATACTCCATCAAAGTTCGGCTTAGCATAGTAGTCTCAACTATTTCGCACTGTTAGTTGTAAGAAGGCAGAAAGGATCCTGGGTCACAAAACAAACAAGAATGCTGCTGATGTCTTTATAAAGGCTTGATTATCAACTCATAAACACCACAATGACACTTACAGAAAACCAGATAATCAAGGTGAAAAAAAACTGCACTTACATGAGGTAGTGTAAAAATTGGGCTGCTTGGTTATATCTTGATATCAACACCCGTTGCGTTCTAAAGAAATATATTTTTTAGATTTTTTTAGAAGAGTTGGAAGCCAACCCTATATTTTGCACCACATGCACATGCTGAGGAAATGTTCTCTCTCTCCATTTAAGTTCAGTTGAGATGACTAGTGTGAACTCCTCTACTATTAACTGTAAGAAGCTACCTCATTTTAGGCTTGAAGTCTTTGCACAACGGTACATTTTCATTAATTAAGTTTTAACCAATGAGCACAACAATAATTCCTTTAGGTCGTACATAAGTGCGTTCTTCTACTATCAAACTATATTAAAGCGAACACAACTTTTGAGAAGCACACAGACAACGAAAGGAAGCGTACATTCCGAACCACAGTATATATCGCACATTCCTAGATCAGGTGAATAACGAAAGTTTTCTTAGCATCTTGAATGACTTTTTAGGTACTGTCTGTTGTCTACCCAAGTATACAATCTTGGCCACAGCGCACATGAACATTGTCGGGCAATCACTGAGAATGGCAATGAGCTCGGGAGGCACGCAGGGCTGGAGGCAAGAAGCGAAGTCGGCTACCGAGAACTAGGCTCTGGTTCCACGCTAGTTGGTAAGCCGACATATTAAGCCTGGCAAAGTCCCAGTTTTCATTTGGCTGTCAGTATCTCTGCCATTTACCTGAATTTGGACAGAAACGAAACCAGGCATGTAGAAAGAAGGGAAAAAAAAAGATTCTGCCAATTGCACGCCGTGAAAACCATTGAGCAGCGAAGCTGTAACCCATGAAACACAAAACCTCTAACGTTTTATAGAGGTTTCGTGGTAAGTGCGTGAGTGTATGTGAGGGTAGATTAACGCAGCTTAGTCTCATTTCAATTATCATCATTTGATTTTTTTATTCACTACTCTGGACTACTACTACTACTACTACTACTACTACTACTACTACTACTACTACTATTACTACTACTAAAAGGGTGATGATGACGGCACAGGGTAGCCTAAGGCAACTCCACTGCAATAAAGTCAAATACGCACCGCAAACAACACACTGGACGTAACTAAAGCAACTGCCATAGAGTTTGTAGTACGAAGGCCTATGGCAACTGCTTGTCGTTACATCTGGACTATAAAAAGAAATTCAGTGTAATCTGGACGCAATGCTTGGACACAGCCTTCGCGGAATCTGAGCGATCAAGATGAGAGAAATACATATGCCACTGCCGACGAGTGATTTTTGGTCAAAACGGCACTGATGACAGTTTCCAAGGCACGCAAAGTTACGCTCACACGTACTTTTACAAATCTTATTAAACGCAAGTCGACGCAGGTCGCTTCGCGATACACATATCTACATATCTAAACGCGTGATGCCAAACGCGGCGGGCCCTACTGCGACCCTCGTGAAAATAGCGCTTCGTTATTCTGACACATGCGCTTCGCCGGAGTCTGGGCTCTCTCGCGAACAATAGATGACGTCACTGCTACGTCACTCACGTGTGACGTCACTTGAAGACTTTTTTTCCCTAAGTTGGTTTTAACTTTTCCCCGTGTCGCCACGGAGTGCCTAGTATGTCACGTGCTTCATGAATTTCGTCCCGTTGCTTGCGTCATTGGCAATTGTTATCGACCCCCCGACAGCAATTCAGAGTTTCCAGAACTTCTTGGTGACGCCATTGAACAAGTTACACAGAAATTTCCTAATTCGCTTTTATTCTTAGGTGGTGACATTAATTATCCAGAAATAGATTGGTCCACTCTGTCTGCCCTTGTCAAACTGTCTGTTCGGATGCTTTGAATCTACAAACTGTCTGTTCGGATGCTTTGAATCTACAAATTTCTCATTAGAATTTATCGCCCAGCTCTGTTGCTTCAAAAGTCAGTCAATTAAACATGTCTAATCAGGCAATTAAGCAGAAAACAAGAACTGGTGTGACGTACGCTATGGAACAGTCGGCAACATGCATTTGGTCGCATTGTCATAGAGTGTGTCGGCGTATTTTTAAACTCTGGCTAGAGATAGCTGGGGCACCCTGCATATGCAGATACTTTAATGTGGGTATTGTAAGTACAAACGACGATACTCTAGGGCTGTAGTCATCCCTATAATAATGAAATGTATTTCGACTGGTACCACCTTTATCCTTTCACAGGGGACCAGGCGCTGCTCACCCTTTGTTGCTGTCTGTTGTGGCTACACTTCCTGGCATTTGAGTACCGCTTGTTGATGATGCTGCGGTAAAAATCTTTGGCATAATTACTGGAGACTCAGATGGTTCCTTTGTATCCATTTCAAGAGGGTCCTACAAAACAGTAAGAAGACTTTTATTTTACAATGGCATGCTACCACAATCTGTCAAAACGCATGCACTTTATCTTCCATGGTGCTGAACCCTCTAAAACCTTTTTAACCTCTTGAGGGTTTTCGCCGTATATGTACGGCAGAAGCTTCCTGGCACCAAAGGGTTTTCGTCGTACATGTACGGCATAGCGTTTATTTTTAAAACACGTGCTTTCTTCGATCATTTGTTTTGTTTGGCCTGTGCTGCCACACTTCGGGAATACGTAAAATTTTTTTTCATGCACCGATGACTCTCCATTGTTGCTTTTTTTATGCTTCGCAAAACAGCGCGCCACCTATCGCTTGCCCATCCGAGCGCGTTCGCGGTGCAGCTGGTTTAAAGTGCGCACCTTTTTCGATCATTTCTCTTGCTTGGCATGTGCTACCACGCTTCGGGAATACGTGAAATTTCTTTCATGCACCGATGTCTCTCCGTTGTTGCTTTTTTTATGCTTCGCAAAACGGCGCGAACCGAGCGCGCCCGTGGCGCGTTTGGTTTCAAACGCGCGCCCGGAGCCTCAGCAGTTCTTTTTCAAGAGCGTCATGCCTGCCAGTTGCTGGGCAACAAACAAACAAAGAGTGAGGCCAGTGCAGCCAGTGGCCAGTGCGGCTGCGCGTCGGCAGGCAGCGCGGCTAGGGGGCTAGGGACTTCACGGCCTACCTAGGGAAATCACGGGTTCCAGCGCAAACATGGCGGGGCGGCTGCATTTCGCGGGGGCTTTGAAAAGGCGGTGTGCAGCTATTGCACAAATAACTTTTTTTTTCTTAGTTACTTAGTCGGAAAAGGCGAACGGGTACGGTTTTTATACAAGATTTTATGGTATATAATGTGCGTATGTAGCAGGAACTGCTTGAAGAACAGCAGGCGCGGCAGTTGAACGCCATAGGTGCGGTGCTTTTGGTCGCTTTGATCGCGAATATAGGTCGAGATTCTTTGGTCACGAATATAGGTCGATAGCTGATTATGGGCAACATTTTTGGGAAAAAAAGGTCGACCTATATTCGAATAAATACGGTACTCAGCACTGCACACAGAAAAATGTTTACGGTGTTTTCTACATTACCATGATTACACACTGACCGGTAAGCCTAATTCTGTTGCACCAAAGAAAATAGGTATACCATATGAAATGGTTGTCAGTCCCTTTAAGGACTACGTCGCATGCAATGAAATGGAAAATGATAGGCATAACATAAAGAGATAGGAAGTCAGTAGTGTTGATCCGAGGACGAACAGGGATAGCCAGCATTATAGCTGACAGCAAGAGATCAAAATGGAACTGGGCAGGCAATGTATCACGTAGGACGGATAACTGGTGATCTGTTATCTCTCCGTGATTTGTCATAGCATTATAATATGGATGAGCTAGCAAGTGTACTGTTGGCTGTCTTGGCTGGTGGATGTCAGCACCAAGGTGTGACGTGTTTTTTTCTTATGGCTGCTTAAAGATGCTGCTCATGTTGTAAAGCCAACAAATGCAGGAAGTGAAGGAAGTTATCGTTAAGCGAAACCCAAGCATTAAATGGCATAGAGAAAGTTAAGAACTGTGGGAAGTTCGCTTGATGCCTCGTAACATATTGCCATTGCACTCTTGCTAAATGAATGTGCACCCTGTATTTGTAGGAACTACGTGACTCGAACGACAAAGGCCAGCAGCCCTTTAGCCATGCATCATCTCTTTAACCTCCAGACGAACAGCGCCGAGTCTACAAATGATAAAATCACCACACATACTATCCCAGGGTGAGATTTCTAACTCATCTGTAATTAGAGTGAATGTCATCTTACATATCTAATAAGAAGGTCAAAGTGCCAATTGGTACAATCAACTTGGTAGTTCGCATGCTTTTCGTATAAAGTGTATCTAGTTTTATGGTTAATGTCTTGTTGGTAGTGCCATTCCAGATGTCAGATGTCTGGGATGCTGAGCCCAAGCAATAAATAGCGATATAGCAAATGCATCGCAAGCTGCAAATCCAACATAAGTGCAACCAGAAATCAATATGGTTGGTCTGCAAGGTGTCAATCACATGGCTAGTTTAAATATATAAAAAACAAAGAACTTTGCATAGCTTTTTTGTCATGATAATGATGAATTGCAGTTGTGCCTTTTGGATGATGATGACTTCTTGTGGAATCCACTTTGAATCCTGGCTGCAACATAGGGCCGCCAAGCTTGCTTGAACTAACAGCACATCTAGTACAGATTTGCCATTTTGGCTGTCTCTGCATATTTTTTTTTTTTTCTTTCAGTAAACCCCCAACTCCACTTCTCAAGTGACCTACGCCTGTTACAATATCAGCTCTTCATTCCTTTTACCATTGTATTCACCAATTCTCTATATGTATCTTGCTTACCTTTGCCACTGGCTAGTGGTAGTCTTATAAAATTTGAACCTCAGCATATAAAAGTGGCTGTTTGTTAGGGTGAATATTTTGGCTCGTTTCTTAGGGCTAGGTGAATATTTTGGCGTTCCATCTCATGCTAAATCGTCAAAACTCGTTTCTTGCTAATAGTACTGTGATACATATTGGAAGGCTTCCATGTGAGCTATGTAGAATAAGTTGAGCATAAATTAAGCGCAGAAGTTGACCACAGAAACACCTCAACCACGTTGTGCCACCCTAGAGTTCAAATCACAAGAGTACCAAACAAGGCACAGTTGACGGCCTTTTTTTCTTATTTTTCAGCCATTCTGGTAATTAAAGGGAACGCTAAAGTGACTCTGCACAATGAATCAACAGCATTATGATTATTGATTCAAAAAAATTGCCACGAAGTTGTAGCTCCGTGTATCCAATGACACTCCTCTGACATATGTACTTGCCATCATTTGTGTTGAATACGAGTACCAAATGCATGCTTGTCAATACATCAGTGCTGATGGGCACATCACTGATGATCTATGGAGCATGCACATGTTATGCTCTGGTGCACGGCAGTGCCACCCTGGCGCCAGCCGTTTGTTCGATAACATCATCGAATGACTGGATGTCAAGGCTAGTATACTAGTTCTCCTTTACGAAATGAAAGGACCCAGTGCTATAAGTCTTGGAGTAACTGGACTCTTAAATGGCCTTTACTACCCTTTTGCAAGTAGTGACACACCGCCTCTTTCGCTGCTCCTTCAATCACCGATCTACTTTGTACCCACTTCATTGTCATTCAAATCTGTGTGCTTTCACGCATTATGGTCCTCTTACCTAAATTTATTGTTGTACAGTACCGAAGCAGCTCAAGCAGACGTGTACATCTTTTCAGTGTGCAGAATCCCCTGGTGGAACTTTCATCTCCCCCTTGACGCTGTTCAGCGAGAGCACTGACGTCAACGAATCTCACAAGTGGAATGCGCGATGCGTCGTTTCATATACATGGTTGAAAGACAGCATGTTTGCCTCATCTGCTAGTGAATGTTCGTTAAGAAGCACTCAACCGCTGCCGTCCAGCTCGTGCACTCTGGTGGGAAACTGTCATGTGGATGCACCTGTCCAGGTACCAGCATTTCTGACAGCCTGTTACAGTGCTGCCAATGACTGGCGGTTTGAGCAAGCACTCGGACATTGCGTACTTACGTGCAACATATTAGAGTAAAATGCTGCATGAGTGGAACCATGGTGGCCAAACAGTTCGAACAAAAGTGAGCGTTAGTTGAGTACCACCGCACTTACATTGCGTAAAGCAGTACAAGGCATTTTGCTTCCATTGAAATGCAACCACCACGGCTGGGATTGAACCCGCGACCTTCAAGTAAGCAGCCGAGCTCCGTGACCACTGTACCACTGAGGCGGGCAAAGAAGTACAAGTTCAAGATGTGCCCATCTGCATTCTAGTACAAGGGACGAATAAAAAGGCACGAAGAACTGCATCCAATAGGTGTGGACCTTTTCGGCTGCGACCATTGTGGTAAGGTATTTGCTTGGAAGAAGAGCCTACAACAGCATCTCAAGTGGAGCAAAACTTATATACCATGTGTGTACCACTTGTGCACTGGTAAATTCATGCATCAGGCATGAGAATTCTATATATACAAGTGTTCCATGTGTGAAAAGTGATTTTCCGGGCCTTTTGACTGGAAAGCAGCATCTTACAGTAATGGACAACGGCTACAGAGTGACTCTTTCTCCTCCGAATTGCAAGTCCAATGCATCATATCTTGAATGAACCGGCAAAGCGCTTACTAGTATGATGGATGATCTGATTACAGCTGATGTGCATTTGTGCTTAGGTGATACTGTATGTTCTACTTTATTAAAGAGGTACGGCATAATTAAGATGTACTGCCCCCTGTAAATGCATATGAGAACATGCTTTGAAATGACGCTGTGTTTAAGAGGAAGTTTTAATGAATATGCCTGCCATATCATGTACGGCATGATTTACATGACATGGTCTTGGGGCGCCGTTTCACTAAATGGATATATACCAAAACTGGTAGGGCGTGACATTACTGTATCACGAACATCATTGACAGCTTGTAACATGCAAATCATGGCATGAATGTCATATACAGAATGATTTACATGATACGATCTTGGGGCGCTCACAGCTGTTTCGTTAACTGGATATATACCAGTATTGGTTTGACATGACGTGAGTGTATGACGAACATAAATGACAGGTCTTCGCATCAAAATAATGACATGCATGTCATTCACATCATGATTTACATGACATGGTCATGGTGAACCCGTGGCCACTTCATCAACTTGATATATGTGAAAATTGGTATGGGAGGACATGAATGTACGAAGAACATAAATGACAGGTCAAGCAAATTTGTATATACCAGAATGTATGTTTCATTAGCATCCATTAGAATGAACAGACATTCAAGCCAAGGAAAGTATAGGGGATGTTATTTGTAGTAATTATGTTATAAATGAGAAGAAATTAGGGTGGATGAAAGGACAATTTGCCACCAGCAGGGACCGAACCTGCAACCTTCGAATAACGTGTCCGATGCTCTACAAATTTAGCTACTGCGGCGGTCGTCTTCACGTTCACTTTATTGGGTTTATCTGTGTTTTTAAACCTGGGAGTGTTAGGCAGTGCCGCTCGTGACGGTGAGTGTGAATGAATGAACAAACTTTATTAAAGGTCCAGCAGTTTCCTCCGTGCGAGGCGGGGGGAAGAGGGGATTAACCCGAGTGTGGAACACATTTTTTTTGCCTGTTGGCATCATATAGTACATGATCTTTCCATGAGCTGGCAGATGACCTACCTGAAGGCATGAAGTCTACCAGAATGAGACCCTCGCTATGAATGAACGAAAGAAGGGGAATTTTAGGGCCTCGTTTTTCTTTGTTAGACACAACATTAATTAGGACCAACATGCAATCAAGCCAAAGAAAGTATAGCTCAATTGGTAGAGCATTGGAGGTGTTATTGGGAGGTTGCAGGTTTGGTCCCTGTTGGCAGCTAGTTCTTTTCATCCACTTTAATTTCTTTTAATTTAAACATAGTTACTACAAATAAGGTCCCCTATACTTTCCTTGGCTTGATTGTCTGTTGGTTCTAATTAATATTGTGTCTAACAATGAGCCCTTAAGATTCCCCTGCTTTCATTTGATTAGCATGTTACAGACCACATTGTACATGCATGCATGCATGCATGACAAACATGCAATAGTGAATGACCTTTCATGACATGAATGCCTTGATCGCCTCAAGGACAAACAATGCGGTGTATGCAGCTCCTAGATGACTGCTTCGGATTACATTGATTCCCACAGTATGTGAAATCTGCCAGTTTTCTTCATTCAGGTAAACAATTAATTCGATTAACATAAGTGTTACCTTGTTCCCGGCATTGTCATGGCTCCCTCGTTGCATGAACAACGCATGAAGCATTGGGAAGTTATTGCAGAACAAAGTTTAAAAACCAGCACCTCGCGCCTGAAATGCTGAACTATGGTGCGTGCATAGCATCCACCTCCATCCATCTATATCGCTGCAATATTTTCAAGAAAACATACACAGGAATATGCATATTTATGCAAAGTTGTCTTTTCGCCCACTTTATTTTCTTCACATCTATGCAACAATTACTACAATGCGCTTAAAACAGTACAATTAATGTCCCCTATACTTCATTGGTTTTATTATATGCTATAAACAAAAGAAATGAACCCTCAGAATTTCCTTCCTGCATTCATAGTTATGCACGTGCATCAAAACTAAGATGTTCTTCAGAGCAAACTAAAACAAGAACAGATCCTCAACGCATCGCTATGGACTAAGGAGCTTGTATTTCGCGCTTTTTTTTATGCGTCTTGTCTTCAGACTGCTCCCTGAATAAAAATACAGATCTTGGAGCCTTCTGCTGGCTACGTGCGGCGGAAGAAATTTTAGGCAACGTTTAGGAGCCTGAAATGTTGCAATCTCGGAGGCCATGTTTCGACACGCATATGATGCGGTCACTGACTTAATTTGTACTATTGACCTCGCAAGTATAAAATTCTCTACATATTGCAAAGATTCTACTGTTTTCTTTACGCAAACATTACAGTGAAGCCATCACGTCGCACTGACTTTTTACGTAAATTTAGCGAAAAACAGACAACCCATGTAAGCAACAATGTCGCAAACGTCGCGTCCTCTCGCGGCCAGATTTTTTGTTTTTGTTTGGTTTAGTCATTGGTTTATCGCTCGCATGTCTCTTGCATGTGTTTTTTACCTCGTACGTCATCGCGCTCCGTCGGTTTCGCCTTTGTGCCGTGCGCAGCTGACTCCGCTGACAGCTAAATGCGAACTCTACGATCCCGCGGACGGACGGACAGATAACCGCAATCAGCCGAGCCCCCGAAGTCCGTGTTTATCGCATCGAAAAGCCATGCCAGTCCTCCTCGTGACTGCGAAGGACTAGAAATCGCGAGGAAGCAGCTGGCGACTTCACTCGCGCCTGAAAGCAGCGGCGGTCGCGTTTATGACATCCAGCGATCCGATGGCGTCGACGGGGGCCCCGCTGGGACTTCGGCTACTTCAGCTGACATTCCGTAAGTGCTGTGATTCCATTACGGCCGAAAGGAGGCTCGCTTACTACCGCGGCTTCGTGCTCGTGGCCACTTTCTTGGCCTACACTTGCTACCACATGACGCGGCGGCCCCTGAGCATCGTCAAGTCCGTGCTGCACCAGGACTGTCGGTACGCCACGCCCGACGCCTCGATCGTCGTTACCGAGAACAACAGCCAGACGTGGTGCAACTGGGCCCCTTTCGACGGTGACGACGCTCCGCGCCTCTTCTCCTACCTCGACTCCATCTACCTCTTCACGTACGCCGCGTGCATGTTCGTGAGCGGCTTTGTCGCGGAGAGAATGCACCTGCGCTACTTCCTCGGGCTGGGCATGCTCCTGAGCGCGCTCACCACGCACATATTCGGCATGGGCTACAGCCTGGGCATCCACTCGTTCGCCTTCTACTTTGTCGTGCAACTGCTGGGCGGCGCCTTCCAGAGCACCGGCTGGCCCAGCGTGGTGACGTGCGTCGGCAACTGGTTCGGAAAGAAGAAGCGCGGTCTCATCTTCGGCGTCTGGAACGCGCACACGTCGGTCGGGAACATACTGGGCGCCTACATCGCCGGTGCGTTCGTCAACCGCGACTGGGGCCTCTCGTTCGTCGTGCCGGCTGCCATATGCGGTCTCGTCGGCGTCTTCGTGGTGCTCTTCCTCACGCCTTACCCTGAAGAGGTCGGATGCGACACGCCGCGGCGCAGTTCGGCGTCGTTGCAGACGTCCCTCTCGTCCGCGGTCGTTCGGCCGGAAGACGTGCCCAGCGATGACGGAGAAGACGAAAACTACGCGAGCGGCACCCTGAACGAGGACGAACAGCGGTATCTGCTGGAGAGGAGACTCAAAAAGGAAAGCGAGAAGAAAGCCGTGACGTTTGTCCAGGCACTGGCCATCCCCGGAGTACTCGACTTTTCGCTGGCACTGTTCTTCGCCAAGCTGGTCAGCTACACGTTCCTCTTCTGGCTACCCTTCTACATCCACGCCTCCACGACGTCAGTTTCCTCGAGCTCGGCGTTCATATCGACCGCGTTCGACTTCGGAGGCATCGTGGGGGGCATTCTGGCCGGCTACCTGTCCGATCGAAGTGGTGCCAGCGCCATCACCTGCGTCGTCTTCCTAATGGCCGCCGTCCCCATGATGTTTGTTTTCGAGCACTACGGAAGCGTCAGCCTCACCATGACCTGGTCCTCCAGAGTTAGCGGGCCTTTTAATTAACGGCCCGTACGCGCTCATCACAACCGCCGTCTCGGCGGAGCTCGGCACCCACCCGACGGTGACTGGCAGTGCCAAGGCGCTGGCAACGGTCACGGCCATCATCGACGGCACGGGTTCCATAGGAGCTGCAGTGGGCCCTCTCATAGCGGGACTCGTTCTGCAGTACGGCTGGAACACCGTGTTCTACATGGTCATGGTGTCCGATGTTCTTGCTGTGTTGTGTCTGCTCAGGGTCACCAAGTACGAGTTCCTTCGACTCAGATCTCGGAAGACAACTCGAATGTCTCTAAACTAGTCATTATTATTGTTTTTTTATGGACGACTGACTGCCTGCCTGTTGTTTGGGGCTGGTGAGACTTGCCCCAAAATGTTTTAGAACTTCCATGCTCACGATAATCGTGCTTTAGACGAATTTACAGGTTGTCAAGCAGCTTGCATTTTATCGCAAGCGAGACAAAGGGCTACCAGAGGAGTGCCAAGGTATATGTACAGGGTTGACCACATCTTACAGGAACACATCATTAGTATTCAAACTGGTAAAACAGTGTTTATCCTACTTCACGACGGCAATGTCCATCATATGACGTCTGATCACGGTGTCGACAAACGCCAGTAATGATTTTCCTAATCATGTATTAAACATCAATTTCTGTGAGGTTTTGAATACTAATGAGGTGTTCACCTTAGATGTGGACAACCCTGTACATTAGGATCACCTGAGGATTGTACATACATATACATAGTATACATAATGTGCTTATGCACACTTATACACCAGTGTTTGTTTTATGTGCAAGTGACTACATTTTTGTTGTCCAGCGATCATTCGTCATCTTCATTTGCACATTCCAAATGACGCAAGTTGTTCTTGCATGTTGTTTCACCTAATGTGAACTAACCTCTACTGCATACACATTTACTGTGCACTTGTGAAAACCTGAGTGGTTGCATCATCGTATACAGCAAACAAATTAACCATGTAAAGAACCAAATGGTGAAAGTGACAGAGAGCAGTGTGGCATTTCACCGTAAATCTGTGCACTTGTTCATCGTTCTCATATGGGCAGCAGATTTCAAAGATATAGAAAGAAAATTTCACTATGTAGTGCTTTTGTGTAAGCGTGACTGCTTCTAAACAGTACTTTTAACCACGGTTGTGTACAGGAATGACCAGGAGAGCTTTCATATGTACTACCTGAAGGAGGGAACTTTTCTGAACCACCCGCAAAAAATCAGGCAGGGTACATTCCAGAAATTGTGCATTTTCATTAGGACGGGCATTAGGAAATGTGTATGTGTTTTGAGCAATAATGTGTTTGAGGGATGGGCTTTTCCAGGCTCTGGAGTACGCATGCGGCCAGCAGTAGTGTTGGTCACAGAAGTTCATTGTAATATAAGGACCTGTCTTCCGGTGACTGCCGAGACTGCACCGCCATTTCACTGCCATTAGGCAGACCAAGTGTTTATGTGATGTACTGACACTCCGATACAGCACGGGAACAAAAGATCTGAAAGGCAGTGTTGTGAGTGCTGTATACAAGGTGATTGTTGCAGGTCGATTCCACGAAAGATCGAAAAAGGGTGTATATTTGATGTTTCCGATTTTCCTGATAATTTTGTATGTTGTGCACATATGACTGCGCAGCACGAAATCGCAGTTCGTTTTCAAATAAAAATTTTTTTCAACACAGGAAAATTCGACAAGTGTCGCCGGTTGACGACGACCATTTTACGAAGACTGCGTTTTCGTAAATTCGCAATCATGCTGGCAGCCACTGAAGCTATATATTACAAATATCTTTTTTTTTTGGCGGAAGTAGAAGTAAAGAGGAATAGCTCTTATCATTTCATGGAATTCTGAGTAAATTATGTATTTTTAAAAATTCACGAAAAACGCTGCGTTTTTGAAAATCAGTCAAATTTGGGACGCTATGGCTACTTCTGTGAACATCTTAGCTTGTTCATATTTGCAGTATGAATAGGCCTTTATGTGAATAATGAACCTCTGCATTTGTATTTCTCTAATAATTTTCAAAGTAGTAAATTTTCCATGCTCGAAACACCAAAAAGAGAAAAGTGCTCCTTCATTCAAAAATCTATAATAAAAAAAACCCAATCTCAATTTTGTTCAAAGTCCCCCAAAATGTTCTCAAGGACTGCAGAATGATATTATGAAAAACATGTTGCATCATTTTTATTACAACAAAAGCAGAAAAATGTCAAACATTGTGTTTTCAGAGCGTGGTGGCTACTGCGCAAAGGACATCTCTAGTAACAAGAAAATACAGTAACACGTCTTTTTTCTTTTCTGAGCTTCGCTAAACAACAGTAATGATCTATGGTCGGAAATTGGGAACTGTTTTGTAAAGAAAAAGGACCGTTCCAATTAAATGCATTCGCGTGGTTTGCGACTTCACGCCAGTGTTAGACATCCCTCAGTCCACAGTATGCACTTTCAGTTGTAGCCTCCTTTTCTTCATCTATTTCAGTTGAGTATAATTCATATCTTGAGTGCTAAAGATCGCATTCCCTCCATGCGTCTCTTATGATGATGTGCTGTGCCAGAATTGAGAGATTGGTATAAAAGCCAAGGTCTCTTCATGAATGGAAATGAATTTCTGGAGAGCGGTCGCCAAGAGGTGTGGTTTTTGTTGGCCCAATGTGTACGTTGTCAAACCTTATGTGATCAATGCAGAGTTTAAAAAGAATCGATTACGTGAAGATTGGTGGCAGCAGTTCTGGCCACGGACAAAACACGTTTTGTTTGCATTGCATCTGCTTTGTTTTGCATATCCTTCTTCTCTTGAAGGAGTGCTGGCAGATCTGGTTTCCCTCTTGAATTGAGCGCGCATCCTGCTTCATGACCCTCCGCAAAAGAGTCTCGATCCGATATCTTCTACGTAACGAAAATTCTGCGGCAGCGGAATTTTCTTTTTGTGCACCATGAGGCAGTCCGTACAAATCTCGGCCATGGCTATAACGCCTACCCATAGCCGCCTTCAGAGCGTAGGATAGTGATCGCATCAAAGTGAAGCACAATTGGATGCTTAACTTCTATCTCAGGTGGTGTTTGGCTTACTGGCACAGCCGTACTCGTTGCTGTCGTCTGCTCAGGCGGGCGTCCATCGCGCCGTACTTTGCACCTGTCCGCCTAACGCATGCTACCCCGTTTACACGAGTGCTTGTAGCGCGGGCCACACGATTCGCACTGTGCGGATCCAGAGACCGGGCGGGAGAGCGACGAGCGGTGAAAAATGTATCGTGTAACCAACGCAATCGACACCCCAGCTTTTTCTCGTGCATAGCGACAAAGCCCGGCAAACAATGTGTCGCTGCTGTGCTTAGGTTGCACTGCGGTACTCGCCGTTCACCACTGCCGCCATTGCGATTTCTCACATTCTTACAATGCATGATCGACTCAGCTACACATATTTCGCGTTTAGCTTCGTTACTTTTATATAAGCGCATTTACTAAAAAAAAAATTATCCAGAGGAATGAAAATGTCCGTGCTGCCCGTCAACGAGGAATGTAAGTGGTGTCGCAAATGCATTTAATTGGAACGATCTTTTTTTTCTTTACAAAACAGTTCCCACTTTCCAACAATAGATCATTACTGCTGTTTAGCGAAGCTCAGAGAAGAAAAATGACGTGTTACTGTATTTTCTTGTTACTAGAGATGTCCTTTACGCAGTGGCCACCACGCTCTGGAAACACAATGTTTGACATTTTCTGCTTTTGTTCTAATAAAAATGATGCAACATGTTTTTTCATAATATCATTCTGCAGTCCTTTGAGAACATTTTGGGGGACTTTGAACAAAATTGAGATTGGGTTTTTTTTATTATAGATTTTTTAATCGAGGAGCACTTTTCTCTTTTTCGTGTTTCGAGCATGAAAATTTACTACTTTGAAAATTATTAGAGAAATAGAAATGCAGAGGTTCATTATTCACATAAAGGCCTATTCATACTGCAAATATGAACAAGCTAAGATGTTCACAGAAGTAGCCATAGCGTCCCAAATTTGACTGATTTTCAAAAAACGCAGCGTTTTTCGTGAATTTTTAAAAATACATCATTTACTCAGAATTTCATGAAATGATAAGAGTGATTTCCTCTTTACTTCTACTTCCGCCAAAAAGAAAGTTATTTGTAATATATAGCTTCAGTGGCTGCCAGCATGATTGCGAATTTACGAAAACGCATTCTTCGTAAAATGGTCGTCGTCAACCGGCGACACTTGTCGAATTTTGCTGTGTTGAAAAAAATTTTTATTTGAAAACGAACTGCGATTTGTGCTGTGCAATCATATGTGCACAACATACAAAATTATCAGGAAAATCGGAAACATCAAATATACACCCTTTTTCGATCTTTCGTGGAATCGACCTGCAGTTATTAAAATACTTCAGCGCATGGTGTCACTTCTGTGCATTTTGACTGATGTGGCAGCAGATTTGCTGACCCTGACACATGTAAAATAAGATACGACAAGAAACAAGTGAACTTTGCTTAAACTGATAATATCACTGTTTTTTTTACGACTCTAGGCTGTTGTGTGGCCTTACTGCAGTCAAGTTCCGCGCAGAACGATAATTTGAAGATTGACCGGTCCAGGAGTAACGCTTCGTGAATGTGAGAGTACAGATGCACTTTGACTTAGATTCCTGTTTGAGTTTATGCCATTGATACAGCCTCCACTGTGCTGTGTGTCGCTATAGCGCAGTGTCAAAGACTTGCGGAGGCTACATGAAGCCAGTTAGTAACAATGCCATGTGGCTCAGACTTTTCTCAAAATGAATGTTAAGCCTTGTGCCACGACTCCGCGCGGCACCCCGTTTTTCTCTAGGCCATGAAATGTCATCAGTCAATCAGCACTACACTAGCGGTACATCTAAAACGCGTACGAGCAGCACATATTGGTCGAATAACGCGCTCTGCTGCTAGAGCTTTTGTTCATGGGTTTGATAGATTTGACTGCATCGCTGTGACTATTCGCCTGCGTGATTAAGGGTTCCATTGTTCGTGAAAGAACTTCAGGCGATCAATCCAAATTTGTCGGAAGACCTCCCAGCCAAACTATAGGAGCGAGCCTGAAGCGTAAAACTCGATACGTATCATCAACGCTAGCGAGGAAAGAGCATCCATTTTTTCCGTTGAAGTGCTGCGGCGGTGCATTGTTCACGAGGACGCCGTTATCTTTTGTGCTTCGCAATGTCGCGTCCTCCATGTCTGCAATCGCATCCTTCCGCAGCGGCGAGATAGGGGCTCAATTGAAGTGCATGACGCTTGTGAAAGGTGCAACAATTAACCGTTGACCACTGAGCTTATCTTATGCATGCGCATACGCGCGTGGGGAACGTAGGGATGGCGCGTGTGCGCGACCCTGAACATTTCAGCGCTGTACGTTTCGGACGCGGTAGCACTTACAAACATGCACATCTTCGCAATTTATTATGTAACTGAGCGGCGCGAGTTTTACGGCAGGCAACAACAGCTCGAGCCGCGCGAGCTTTGTTTAAAGTTCCGTTAATTGCCCTTAGCTCTTCAAACACCACAAGTGCCGGAAACAAACAGCACTTCACCTCAAATAGTACTAGTTCAAAGATAGCAAGGACGTAGCAAGGATTATATTTATTTATTCGGGAGTATTGCGAAGATATACATCCATGCACGAAGTTATCATTGAAATGTTGATGCCTTTTTTTTTCCTTTTTTTACAACAGGCGTGTGCCCCTTTGTGCCATGACACAGTAACAGTTAGCCATATTTGTTGATAAGATGAGTAAACAGCGGAGAAAGCTGGTAATGATTCATTTTGGTCAAACTGCGTGGTGGACAAACAAGCGCAGACTAACAACCCAGTTGTTAGTCGGCGCTTGTTTGTCTCACTTCTTTCCTCGTGTCCCGTCCCACCAGGCAGTTTGACCAAAGTTAATTGTTAAAAAGATGGCCGCCGAGTTCGGTAGACGAGTTGACGACGCATGGTGAATCATTGCATACGGTCCGGACAATCTTGTCTGGGGCCCGCCCCGCACCCTGATATCGACAGCGTCTTATCAGACAAGACAAGGAGCTTACGTTCAGCCTTTGCTGTCAGCGAACCACTTTCGCGCGGCTTCAAACACAAGGCAAAAGCTAGGCTGATTGCCCGCGGCGAGGACTGTTGTCTGCAGCATCAAGTCATATCAAATCAAGTTTATTGGGGAGTACGCTTCGGAACCCTGAGCGACACTTTAGGGTGCGCGCCGCTAAACAGTAGTAATACATATCGCACTTGTAGCAAAGAAGAAATGGTGACAGTCTGCGAGTAGGTGTGTGCGAATAGTGAAATTTAATCTCGAATCGAGTTCGAATAGAATAGTGCCGAATAGTGGCCAAAAATATCGAATCGAATATCGAATAGTATATTTACACGAAATGTGTACCGCCAGTTAAGGCAAGACAAAGGAAAAATCAGGGACGCTACGGCGTGGTGACAGCTTCATTACGCACTTGTTCGGGAGTGGTTTTTGTTTCAGCTTTTACGGGCGAGCAGGCATGTTGATAGAAGAGCCGCCATTCCAGTCAGCAGCGCCACTCCTAACAGAGGGGAGTACGGTAGCTAGTTTTCTTTCCCTATGGTGGAGCAATAAGGCTCATCTGCAACAACGGTAATGTTATGCTTCATCGCCATGGGTGCTCCAGGCCCGAAAGTCTTCGGGCGCCAGTTCACAGCAGCATTTTAACTGCGCGCCGGAACGATGAGAGTTTCTGAACTAATGGGTGCGGTGCGGCAGTGGCGACTGCCCAGTGGGAACAAATTTTTACATGCAAAGCCAATCACCGAGGGTTTTGCAGGCCAAAGTCAGGTCGTTTTATGGCGCTTGCGGCATATGCAACCGAACTACGCAAGAAGTCCATGCCTTCGTTTCGGGAGCGAAGTTGTGAAGGACTTGACAGTTTTCTCATGTGTTTTTCCACGTGTGTAAATGACATAATCTCCTTTAAGATCAACATGCGCTCACTTTTGAACCAAGTAGAAAACAGCGCTACGAGACGGGACGAAGAAAGGGCACAAACACGGCGCTGACTATCAACCAAATGTGCTTTTATTCCACCAGTCCGCATATTTATACTCCACCATGACTAAAGAAAGCAAACAAAAAACCAGAAAAAACCGGTCAGCCTGCGCAAAGGCAAGAAAATTTTTAACTCGACAGAAATGTTATCTCCTTCGGAAGCAGTGAAATCGAGGGGAGGCTAACACATGCCTCGCCGCCTTTACAAATGTGATATGCAACCAGTTGTAGTCATCCCGTATGTGCACCAGGTGGCACATAATCTTAAAAAGGTGGTCAGTAGGGCTGGGGTAAGGTTGTTATTCTCTGCCAAAAATAAACTTGGTAGCCTGTGTCAGCAGGTAAACAGAGAAACCAAGACGGAAAGATGTAGTAAGAAGCACCGGCAAAAGTTTGTTGAATGTTGCGATTCTGTTGTGTACAAGATTCCTCTTTCCTGCGGGCGTTACTATGTTGGTCAAACTGGCCGGTGTGCTAATGACCGCTGCGCGAGCACGCGAACAAGATCTCTAAACAAGCAAAATACAGTCAAACTGTCCATTCATTGCAATGAATGCGGCTGCCAGCCATCTTTTTAAAGATACGAGTTTCCTATCAAAGTACTATGACGAACGGCGCGTCTCGTTTCTGAAGCGTATCACATTTGTAAAGGCGGCGAGGCAGTGTTAGCCTCCCGCGATTTCACTGCTTCCGAAGGAGATAAACATTTCTGTCGAGTTAAAAATTTTCTTGCCTTTGCGCAGGCTGACCGGTTTTTTTCTGGTTTTTTGTTATGCTTTCTTAGTCATGTGGAGTATAAATATCGGACTGGTGGAATAAAAGCAATTTGGTTGATAGTCAGCGCCGTGGTTTGTGCCCTTTCTTCGTCCGTCTCGTAGCGCTGTTTTCTACTTGAAGTCATGCCAACCAGCCCAAATCCGTACCCTACTGCAGTTCTTTTGAACCAGGATGTCAGAGAAATTTTAACGAATGGCGACGTTAGCTTTAGTTTTAGCCGCCGTATACCGTAACAGTTGCACCATTGGCCTTTGTCGCGTTTTAGACATTCGTCTTGTCGAATTATTCAAAACTTCGAATATTAGCTATTCGAAATTCGAATCGAATTATTCGATTAGGAACTATTCGATTCGAAACTCGAATATTCGCACACCCCTATCTGCGAGCGCTTTTTCCGAAGATGTAGATCTTTCGAAGATGTAGATGTGGGGGAGGTAGCCGCCCCCTTCGATGATTAAAGGGGTGGCTACCCCCCCCCCCCCCCCACTCCTCTCTTCTCTGTGCGCACGCATATGCCTGGTTGTCATCCATTTGAAACCAGTGCGAAAAAGTAACCGCATACGTGCTTATGAGCCACACCTGCGTCTAGCACAGGTCGCGCGACCATTTGCGACCGGCGACCAAAAAGCGTCCCGCCCGACGCAACCGACGTTCACACCTGCGTGCGACTTATATCCGTCGACATACAGAGTTCACGTCTGCTCACATTGCCATTGCCCCGTAAAATAAGCTGACGTCCTGTTCCTGTGCATCTGATTTGTTCAGAGGTTTGCGACTGCAGTCGCGCGACTGAAAAATCAAGCAGCGAGCGGCCGAGCCACGACAGTCGCTTTACGACCAAAGCGGCCATTTGCGACCGTTTGCGACCAGTCGCTTTTCGTTCGGTCTCTGCCGTATAGGTCGCATTGTCCCAACAAGAGCCGCAAGGACCATGCACTATAGGAAGCCATAGCTGTTGGATTGCCCCGAGTGTCAATTTCTTTCTAAATATGGCCTCTTATTTGGGAGAAGTTCGGGGGAGGATGGAAGCTTGAAGGGATGAAAAATTCGTCAGCACGGGGTGTCGCTGGACCCGACGTTTCGACAAGCGGACTTGTCTTCTTCGAGGCTGCAACTGCTGCAGCCTTGAAGAATACAAGTCCGCCTGTCGAAACGTCGGGTCACTGTTGCAGCCTTGAAGAAGACAAGTCCGCTTGTGGAAGCGTCGGGTCCAGCGATACCCCGTGCTGACGAATTCTTTTTTGCCTCTTCTTTGGGAAGCTACACGATGCAGGTTAGATCACCAGCAGCGTGCAGTAATTTTTTCAAGTGCGTTGAGCCGACGGCAACCGAAGGCATATATCGCACTACCACGTGCCGTCAGAGTTCAAACTATATTGTGGCTATGAAATCTTTTCCGTTCTTTTCAGTATGCGGTAGAATGCTGTCTTATCTTCTTCACTGTCACGCCTCTTCAATCATCACGCTTATATTACTACCGCCGGCATAAAAAAAAAAGGGGGGTGGGGTGGGGCGCTTCTGATGTAATTACGTACAATCTTCCTGTCATCTCAGCCATTAAACTTTGTTATCACAAATTTTCATTGTTTTAAATACAGACCCCGAAAGATCGATATCCTGTGGCACGCGTGCAATCGGAAATGGTGTGCAGCTTCGCTGATAAGAATATATTGGCTTTTGCACACAGAGAAGGCCTGTGTATCAGTATATTACGTTGGATGATAATGCGACAAGCACTTGCCCGCAGCGACGTAGCCAGGGGTTGGCACACCGGGCACCCTCGCGCACCGGGAAAATATATTTATGGCTCGACTGACTTACACGACCTCCCCCTAGATGCTCTTTTATGTATTTTGTTCTTTTTTGTTTACATTGCTGTGATTTTTCACGGATTCTGTTAACAGTGAAAATGAGTGGCTGGTGCTATATAAAAGCGCTGGCATCTTCTAAGCAGCGGAGCTGTTTGTCTCGGGCTGCGCGTTGTTCCGTGGCGCGTGAACTGAAATGATCATAATCACGAACCGGCACGCGCTACCTATGTCCTCGATCTCCCTCGTCTTCATCTTCTGCTTCGCTCCCAGACTACATACTCCAATTTGTCCGGAGCGGGATGCAATAACTGATGGGCGAGAGTAGAAGCACATAGAGAAAGAGAGAGACAGAAATAAAGGAAAAGATAGGAAGAAAGAGAAAGAGAAGTTCTTTAGGAAAAAATTTCATGGCGAGGCGGGATTCGAACCTGCGTACCCACGATATGAAGGCGAGCGTATTAACCACTCGGCTATCCAGGCACGCTAACCAGAGCATAGCATAGCCTTGTATAGTGAAGGGGGTGGGAAAGGGAAGTGAGGATGAAAGATGTGAGGGTTAGGAGGAGGGGAAAGAGCGAAACATAACATAGAAATAATGAGAGAAATAGAGAAAGCAAGGCAGAAAGAAAGATTTAAAGAAAGAGGAAACAAGCGAGAAATAGAGAGAAATATATAATATAAATAAATATAGATAAAAAGGGCATAGAAAAAACAGAGAGGAGAGAAAAAGAAAGAAAGAGAGCAAGAAAGAAAGAGAAAACTGAAGAGAAACAAAGAAGGTCGTCCAGCTCCTCACTTCCTTCAGGCTTGACATCACTAGTGCGAATCTGCCGTAATTAAAAAAATATATATATCGCGTTCTAGCGCGTACCCCCACCCCCCAAAAAAGTAATTAAAATGTGCCATGAGCGAAGCGTCGCGGCTGTATGGGCAGCCCGAGACAAAGAGCGGTTTTAATCACCTAAGCTCTAATATCGCGCGTTAGTGAGCGCACGTCCCTTTGAAAATGGAACGAGGAAACAAGAACGCCGCGATAACGCCGTGTATAGATGGTCCGAAGGTCTATGCTACGTTACCTACATTTTGTTAGAGTTTTTCTCATATCTTATATATGGGTCGTTTATGAAGGGGATTCGACGTCAGGTTTCGAGAAACTTATCGATACTGATCGCCACAATGACCGAAATGTGGACGCCGATTCTGAGATATAGTTTTTGTTCCGCGGTCATGTTTCAACACATGGCGACCGCATGGGACGCCTCACCAAAAGAATGCTTGATAGCAGCCGCGTCTCTGTTGCTCACGAACATATTAAGAAAACAAGAATATGGGACGAAGACAGTCATGTGTGGTCCGGGCCGCGTGTTTGAGACCCCTGCTTTAGTTGAATACCTCGTCGGAGACTTGGCTGCGGACATGTCCGTTTTGTGTGTCCAAGTAAGGTGCACGTATGTGTGACAGGGAGCCGCCAAATTTAATCCACACACCCTTGCTCAGTATCCATATCCATCCGTGACGGTACCTAATTTGAGGTCACGGGTTCGACTCCCGGCAGCTGTGGCATCTCAGTAATGGGGCTAGGGAGTGCAGGGACAACGGTGCACCTAAAGCCCCTCCATGCGTTTTCCGCCGGGTAGACGCGATGGAGGGGCTTTAGGTGCACCGTTCCTCGCGTTAAACGACATCAGGTGGTCGAAAATCAGTCCGTAAACTTCCAGTAAAGCGACGACTGAGGTCTGCGGCCGTCTTTAATTGCGCGATGAAAACTCCGGTATGTGCGCATCACCCGTTGTCCTCTCTATCCATCTAAATAGCTTTATTTGGTCCTGGCGATGGCTCCCTACGGGGCCTCGTCTGCGGGCCGCGCCCACGACGGGACCGGGAGTTGAAACTCGACGGCCAGGTCGTGAGCCCTCTGGACGGCCCGAAGTTGGTCGTTCTCGTGGAGACTTGTGAGCAGGGTGTCGGAACGAAATGTTTTTCGTTTCGGTTTTAGTTTCGTTCCACTGCAAAAAGTTCCGTTCCGTTTCTGTTCCGGAACGAAAAAAAAAAACGTTCCGTAACGGTTCGTAACGGTTTTTTTCTTTTGTATGAAAACAATTGAAGGCAAGGCAATCATAAAAAAAAAAACATTAGATTTGTGATGTAGTTACTTGCCCTCCTTTTAAGAAAGTGGGACAAGGGTAAAACACGTTCTTCAGAGGAGCGGAAGTAACTGTATCACGTATTCCTACCAACTAGCACAAACCAGTATTCATTTCAAAGTCATGGTATTTATTTTCTCACAAGACAAATACGAATTTTTTTAGTCGGCTAAATGCTTTGTGTCAAGGGAGTGAGCACGATCTCAGAAGCAGCGCGTCATTGAGTGTACTCTCTGATGTGCGAGACCGCTGTTCTGATAAAAAAGATCGCAGGCCTGCGTGGAACACGCAGCACAGTCACAGCAAAAGTTGGAAGAGCGGACTTTGTAGAGCATCTTGGGGCAACTAATACATGTATACATGCAAGGTACCCACTACGTCATAAATGATCGCAATTTTTCTGAAGTAGCGAAGTTCCCACTATGCCATTTTTCGTCATTCTTCGGAGAATCGCGGTACCCGCTACACATCTGTAAGGCATTATCTGCATTTTGTGCTGTGGCTGATGATGATGAATTATGGCTGAGCACTTTGCAGTGCGTGGGAAGGAGTGTTGCGGCATGGGCGCCTCCATTCCATTCCAATTCCATTCCGGCGAATTAGGAATTGCCGCAGTCCCATTCATTTCAGTTCCTCGGAATGAAAAAACTTAGCCCATACCCACTCCGGGAGTGGCCTGGCAGTTCGATTCCATTCCTGTAATTCCTCAACGTAGGAAAGGCATCTTGATAGTTTTATCCAGTTAAGAATGAGCGCCCCATAAAGCTGATATCATCAGATGCATTAGGAACTGCAAAAGTACTCAAAAAACGTTACCAAGGTCGAGGGCTAGTAGCTTGGTGACATATCTCGTGCAGTACAACCACCCTACTAATTCCCAAAGGGGCAGTACCCCGCTACCTATAGTATTTGCATGGTCAACATGTTTGAGCGAATGGTGGTGTTTCAATATTGTTTAAGCTTAAATCTGTCAATGCTGAAATGACGACATAGCGTATTTTTATGCTGACAAAAGTGCCTTTGCATCGAATACGGAACACTGGGCCGCACTGCTCGTCAGCACTCACGCTTGTCAAGCGCGCCTCGCAAGCATGGATGGGGTGAGGAGAACTTTCTGTGTTCGCCTGTGCGCAGGTATGCAGTGTCTTCCTTGACGCAAAGATTATTTACGTGGGTCAGGTACTAAACTGCTCGTGAGATAAATATCAGGCTGTGCAAAGAGTACTCGCCACTTTCGCATGGATACCCTCACTTTCGTGGGGGTATCAATGCAAACCAACACGCAGGGGTTGTTTTTTCTCCCTTCGGTATCTGCTGGGATAATGCATTTGTTTGTACACTAACTTATGCCTCAGTTTGTAGTAGGTGCGTTGCTTGTAAATGTACCGTGCTTGTAATCATCCAAGCCGTTTTAAAAATACTGCTTTATTGTTAATTTGTGAGGCTCTGACTTACTAACGTTTGAAGTTTGAAAAACAGCACATAGACGAAAACGTGCTCTATTTTCGGAAAAAGACGTATTTCTATTCCCATTCCATTCGGTGCAAAAGGCGCTTAATTCCATTCCCATTCCATTCCTCCAAGCGTTGTCCCCATTCCATTCCGGGGTCGCGAAAATGTGGAATGATTCCGGAGTCATTCCAATTCAGGAGTGGCAACTCCGCAACACTGATGGGAAACATTAAACCACACACTCTTTGCGCTATTAGCATTGTGTGATGACTGGTTTTTATGCCAGTCATCACACAACACGCTATATTACATATGTTAACGCAATTCCTTGCCCGGCATGACATCACACAACACGCTATATTACATATGTTAACGCAATTCCTTGCCCGGTATTTTTGCGATGGAGTTACAAGCACGAGCGTGGCACTGTGCTGGAAGACCCGACTGCCACGCAGAGGGCGCAGATTAAGATCCCATCCGATGCTAGAAATTTGTTTCTCATTTATTTTTTCTCATATCACGCGATAGCGGTCACGTACACCGGCGGCGGCGGACAACTTGGCGCCACAATCGGCTGTTGTGATCTCATAACAGCTCTCGCTGTAACAAATTTCAGCGCCTACAATGCCCTCTCCACTTTGGCCTGCTTGACAGGCGTGCAAAAGTCCCCTTGCGTTAATATAAACATCTATGGTTGCCACTGTTTTCGTTCTTCGCACAATTTCAACATATCTTTGCTCTGGAATTCCTGTTTGAGGAACGCGCAAATACTATGCCCTGAGATATGCTCACATTGCATGGGCTCAGTTGTTCTGGATTGCGAAATTTTCTCGTGAATCGAAAAACGATTGGAAAAATTTCGGTTTCACTCCGGAACGAAATAATATATAAAGTTTCGGTTACGTTTTCGTTCCGGTCAAAAATATCGTTTTTTTCGTTTTTCGTTTTCGGTTTTCGTTCCGTTCCGACACTCTGCTTGTGAGGAGTGTGTCCCAGTCCTTTTCTGTGGTTGGAGACCCGTCGTCCGCGCGCGACTCGGGGCATTGCCACAGCATGTGTGGTAAGTTACATCGCGGTATGCCGCATCGGTGGTATCCCGGCCTTAGTTCGCTTATGAATCTTGCATAAACTGCCGGTGAGGGATATGCTCCTGTCTGTAGGAGACGGAAAGATAGTGCTTGTGGTCGTTTTAGTCGAGGGTGAGGTAACGGAAACTTTCGCCGTTCGAGATGATAGTGCTGACATATTTCATTATAGGTCTGGAGTTGGTCCGGAGCCATTTCTCGCCCTTGGGCCGTGGGCCGCCCTCTCTCCTGACGCGGCGAGTAAGGTCTCGCGCATGGGAGTGGGCAAGCTCGTTGGCGTTTGGGACGAGGGGGTGGGCGTCGGAGCCCATGTGGCCCGGGAACCAAATTAAGTGCTTGGTGTCAGTCCACGCGGCGCGCGAGAGCACGCTGGCTGTTTTTTACAGACCGAGCCCACACGGAAGGCCTGGGCCGCGGTTCGGGAATCGGTGTATATTGTAGTGCGGGTTGTGTTCGCCATTGCTAATGCCATTGCTACCTGTTCTGCGCGGTCAGGGTCCGAGTTTCGGAGCGCAAGTGCTGTGAGGAGTTCTCCTTGTAGCGAAGTTACAGCTGCTACATAGTGCTTATAGTTGGGGTATTTTCCGTCGTCTACAAAGGCGACCAAGTCGGGCATAGCGGCTGCGGTCTTTAGTAGCGCGGCTGCGCGTGCTTTACGACGACCCTGGTTGTAATTCGGATGCATGTTACGTGGGAGTGGAGGTACTAGAATGCGGTCCCTGATCGAGTGTGGCAGGGTGCGTTCTCGTTGGTTGGAAAAAGGGGAGCTGATGTTCTTTGTCTTTTTCTGCCGGCTGCCCCTCCAGTGTAGGGTATATATACCAAACCTCAGGCAAAAATACTAAAATAGTTAACTTTCGTTCTTTTCCTTTGTCTATCTATGTTCATAAGGAAGTCGAATAACAAAGTTAGAGCAGGACGGAGAGGAGTGGTCACCTCTTCGAGATTACATTTCCCGGGGAAAATTTCTGAGTACCGCAAAAAAGGTACGCGGCATGCAGGCAACACTGGGCGGCCGTATCTCTTTCAGGTTACCCGATGCATTGCCAGCGTGCGTTCACAAGAGATCGAACTTTCAGCCTGGATGTCGTGTTCCGTTCGGTGGAAGTGGAATGCTTTTGTGTGTTTCTTGAAATGGATTTCCCAAGGTGGTTCCGATATATCGATGGCTATGAACGAACTGCGATAAGCGTCGTAACGCTGTACGTACGTAATGCACGGCGATGGTTGCGATGTTCGCTCTCTTCGTGGCTTCGTCTATCTCGTCTATCTCGTTCTGCGTTATGCTGCTGTGTTCACTAGGTCCGGGGCAGTAAACATACTTGAATACGCTCAGTGAACTCGCATAAAATGTCGTTCACTTGCATACTACGTGTATCCTAATTGAGGTTGTGTTTGCGCAAAAGCTCGACAGCCGATTCAATAGGCAGTTTTAGAATATATGGTACGCTGAGATAGCGTTCGTTGGGCACAATACACCATATCGATGCCGATCTTCAAAATACCTAAACTTTGGACGCCGATTCTGAAATGTAGAGTTGTTGTTTCACGCGGTTATGTATGAGCACATGTTGACCGCAGGGGGTGCCTCACCAAAAAAAAATTGTAGTGGCTTAGCTCGGCTATGTCAGGATATACGTAGCGTGAGCTAAGGTTCAGGTAATTATTCTTAGCTCTCCTGGTAGTCTAGGAATAGCTTCATTATCATGCTTACTGTTGCTTCAATGACACACACATGGTGTACGCATTATGTGACACATGTATATTTATTTTTTGCTCTACGCCATTTCTCTATTGCCACAAAGACGGCTCGATCAGTGTAGTAACACGCTGCCGTCTCTATGGCCCCAACGCCCGGCGCAGCGCCGGCGTTGGGGCCATAGAGACGGCAGCGTCTCGTGCCCGGTCCCAACACCCGGCTCAGCGCCGGCGTTGGGACCGGGCAACGCTGCCACGGTTATGACGTCACTCCTCTGGAATGCGCAGATCGGCGAGGCGGGCGCGGCGACACCGGTACACCAGGTGTGCGCCGTGTGACGTCACTGCTCCTCGCGCATGCACAGCACGGCTCTTGTACGTGCACGCGAAACCACTCCGGCTCGGCCAGTGTACAAAAATTGCTTTAGACCAGTCATGCCTCTGTAGCTCATGAACATACGTATTAATAAAATAAATAAAATATGGGACGAATACAGTCAGGTGCGGGCCGGGCCGCTAGCAAGAGGTCCGCGGGCAGCGTGTTTCGCACCAATGATAATGAATCCTCAATTAACCCCATAGAACGCCCTTCTATGTTATATGCGGTAGGTGAAAGTTGCCCACCGTATTTACGTAGAGGGGTTGAACGGCCGAGCATATAACATAATAGTTGGGGTTTAACGTCCCAGAACCACGACATGATTATGAGGGATGCCGTACTGGAGGGTTCTGGGAATTTCGACCACCTGTGGTTCTTTAACGTGCACCTGAATCTAAGCTACCACACGGGACTCCAGAATTTTCGCCTTCACTGAAAATGCGGCCGCCGCGGCGGCAGGGATTCGATCCCGCGACCTAGTGGTCGAGCATGACGGGCACTCGGCGTGCTGCGGCTTTTTATAGTGTACTTCACTGGCGTAGCCAGAAAGGGGAAGGGAGGTTGATTCCCCCCCCCCCCCCCACCTGAAAAATTTTCAAATTTTGCATGAGTATATATACACGCACGTATACAAACACACGCACGAGTATACTTAAAGAATGGTTGAACCACGAATATACAAAAGGCGGCCAAGTCTACGCGGCCTCGTAGAACGTCGCTCTGCCAAGCCATCGTTTTCATTAGTGCGGCAAGGCACGCAGAACCGTGTTCTGCACAACGCTAAACTTAATTGGAAGCCATCTTCCTGCGAAAATCGAAAATCCTTCGAATCCTGCAGTGTCAACAGAAACTGCCCCAAAAGCTCTGGTCTGCAGCATATAGGGACAGTGAGAAGGAGTTAACTTATTGTCAAGCGCCTTTTCTCAAAAACTTACGCGAAAATACAGGGCTTGCAAAAATGATTCATTCGTTTCGGGAAGGCTAAAGTTTCAAAAGCATTAAGCGTATACGCATGAAAGATATACACTTTTTTCCCGCTTTGGCCGTCATAATGCCACTCTAATGCAAGTAGCTAACGCATTGTGTTCTTACCCTAACACCTATATTGAAAGTACCTTAAGCAATGTTACCCATAATCCCATGAGGGATTGAAAGCATCCAACGAAGTGTGCCCTTATAATCCCAATACATTCGAAGTACCTATAACACAGTGTACCCTAACCTTAAATCATCGAAAGTACGTAAATCGTTGTATTCTAACTCTATATAATGCACTGAAAGAACCAAAACGCGTTGGGTCCTAACCCAAACGCATTGAAAGTATACGTCACGCATATAATGCCCATAGTACACTAAGGCATTGACAGTACGTAACGCATACTGTATACTTAAACGAAATAGAGAATTTTTAAGGGCTTTGTTTTCCCCTTGTTAGACACAAGCTTAATGAAAACCAACAGACAATCAAGCAAAGGAACGTATAGGAAACGTTATCTGTACTATTTAATTGAAGTAATTACGATATAAGTGTCAAGAAATTAAGGTGGACGAAAAGAAAACATGCCTCCGGCCGGGTCCGAACCTGCAACCTTGGCATAACGCTTTTGTCTTCGTCCACTAATTTCTTCGAATTTATATCGCAATTACTGCAATAGACTACAAATAACGTCCCCTACACCTTCCTTGTCTGCATTGTCTGTTGGTTTTCAATTATATCGTATTATTGTTACTCTGACGCATTGAAATTACTTAACAGAGTCTGCCCTATAGCCGGAACGCATTGAAAGTACCTAACGCAGTGTACCCATGGACAATATCCCAACGCATTGAAAGCAGCTTCGCCGCACCAACAAACATCCTCGGCGATGTAAGTTAAAGGGACACTAAAGAGCAAAACGATTTTTCTCATATTAGTAAAGTACTCTTTCACGATACCAAAAACACCACGCTTGCTGCGAGAAGACGCTTAGTAAGCGAGAAAACGCGCAAAAACAAAATGTGGGTGGCGACGCCACCTTGAAGTTTCCGCCCCATTTGTCGTGACGTCACATGTTTTGACGGCGCCTACTAGGGACTACGTAATTCCTAATCGGTAAAGAGTAAGTACGTTGTCCTCTGAGGGGGTCATAAACTTAAGATACCAAGTTTGGGGTAATTTTGTTGAGCCAACGGCGCCAATATACGATAGATACACTTTGAAATCAGTGACGTCACGCGGGAAGATGTCGGCGCGAAATTTAAAAATGAAACTTTGAATTTGATTTTCTCCTCTATTAATAAATCTATGATGGCGAAATTAACGACATTGGAGTTCTCAGAGCAAATTTATCGATCAAAAACCGATTCATTGTTTCTCTTTAGTGTCCCTTTAAAGAGGACTCGGCAGTCGCTTTTCGCGACGCATGGAACGCCAAGAAAAGCCAAACTGGCATTTCGTTAAGATAACATCGTTCAACATTCCTGCCACACTTGGCCAGTGCGACGCCACGGGCTTCGTTCGGCAAGGCGATACTACATCACCAGAGAAATCCGGCTCGCTTATCGGCGACGGCTCCATGGTATCGCCAGCGGCGGGTGTGTGCGTGTTTGCATATGTGTGTCCTCTTATCGTTCGCTGACGCGGTTTCCCAGTGGCTGAACTCGGAAGGCACGGTCGGACCACATGCGCCGAGCACGTGGTGACAACAGAGAGACCACGTGGTGGTGGTCGTGGTCCCACGCGTCGACTCAGCAGCCTCGTCAGCGCTGTGGCTGCTGCAACTGCCATATATATAGGCGTGCGCACAGTGGCGGGGAGGGGGGGGGGGGGGGTGTCAAAATGTGGCAAACATTTATAACAACATGTATAAACACACGCGCCTCTTGGGTGTGCAAAAAACAACCAAACATTTATGTTGCCCGCACTTTGTAATTTGCGCAGCAATTCCCTGGTGAAGCTGTTCAGGGTTTCTGGCCGGCGAATGGACACCTTCGAACAGCCTAATTTGCTTTTGCGCCAACAAACTCGATTTAACTACAAGTTATAATTGTAAAACTCGGAAGACTTTTTCGAACAGGAAACGTTACTTCTGTGGAGTGTTCGAGTTAAAACTCTGGAGCACGCTGAAGCATTGCGTATTGTATTGCGATCCCACACGTTGGTCTAGTGGTTATGGCGCTCGACTGCTGATCCGAAGGTCGCGGAATCTAATCCCGGCCGCGGCAGCCGCATTTCGAAGAAGCCGATATGCTAGAGGCCCGCGTACACTACGATGTCAGTGCGCGTTAAAGAACTATGCACATGGTCAAA